>NC_142752.1:10840000-11175000 GCF_051943395.1 Hippocampus bargibanti
CTTCATATTCCATTACTGCCGGATTATGCCATTCACTCTCACTAGCACGCACGCTCGCTTATGATTGCGCTTGTTCCACAAGCACCTGAGTGTCAATTACACACAAGAGCATGTATGCTCGCATTGTCAATACGCATCAACCTGTGCATCATTACGAACCAGCCGCATGCTCGCTGCTCGATAAACATCAGCTTGTTTTGCTTATGACCGATGGTAGGCTAAAGCGATAAAGTAATTTCACCGTATGGCTGATTTAAAGCCACACATGGAAATGTATAATGTATGACTGTGGCAATTTGACTGACGAGTTTGAATTGTTCTGTGGTTCAATTTGTAGCTTAATTTACGAAACCACAAAGCAACGTATCGACCAAGCAACGGCTCCCAACTTCAAAAGCTTTTCTTGTACTGAAATCCACAAGGGATAATTACAGACCCCTCAAGGTGAATTCCACCAGTTATCGTCTGCTCTGCTGCATTAGCAATTTTTGTGATCATGTCAATTGTAAAAATATGTGTACCTTGTATAGATCTCTGTGGAACATTGCCAGTATCAACTCCCATTCTATGATTATGTTGTCGCAGAACAGTTTTGTGTGGGTGCTAACCCCATCCACTGCCATTCACGAATTTCTTTAAGAATTGAAAATATGACAGAGCGCCATTTTCAAATTTGTGCAGGTTTTGATTTTTTTCATGCTTGGATGCCAATAAAGCGCTGGCCATGACCTCTGGCAATGTTTCTTCTTTTCCACATGGGGGTAGCATTTCCTTTTTTCCCATGTTAGCGATTTGTTCCTCCTTCAGCTGTTGTCAAAGCACTATATAAACCAATATGTATGTATTGGAATGTATTTCGTACAGCCGCCCCCATTTCAAGCTCATAACTCCAGACCCATATAATTTTGGAATTATTCTGATGAAAGAAGACAGTCCAAGTTGTTTTACGCTGCATTGAATGTTTATGAAGTCCTAAAACTCAATATTTAGCTTGTAGTAGACGTGCACATTCCACCATGACGTCCCTGATCCCCAAGCTGAAAAGGATGCTTCGATCTTCTCCTCTTTCATTTAGAACTGCTACATGTCACAAAGAGGGTACAGCAAGTGCTGAAGAATGAATGACTGTCTGTGTTGTCATATTATTTATTTAGTTTTTTTTTTTTTTTTTTTAGTTCAAGATGGCGCCGCAAGAGTGGCTGCCTTTCCAGCAGCTCCTGTATTTTGTTTTTCTACTTCTTTCTTTCCTTTCCTCTTCCTTTCATAACTGCTGCTGTGAAATGGAAATGTCTCCACTACGAGACAAATAAAGCTACATCCGATCCAATTATCCATATCAATTATCCTGGAATTTGAGTGAGAATGACAAAAACCCTGGCACTGGAATGGACACATTTTTGTCTGGCAGTGAATAAGTTAAAATGTCAGTGAAAAATCCACCCAAAATTTCCGTTTCGGAATTAGAAACAGAACATGTCACTCAAAAGATTTTTCGACCTTTAAGGTCCCACTGTGTATTCCCGACTGAGTTTTTTTCCCCCCGTTATCTGGACACGGTGTGAATTTTACTTCACCCCTTTTGTAGAAAATCATCCGCCTGCCCTCCCTCTGAGAGACTTTATGGATTAGCCCTCCCTCGCACATGTTGGGAGCAGTATTGTGCTTGACGGGAGCTGTTGTAAATATGCAAGGCCATGCCGCAGGGATGAGCTGCGTACTTTAAGCTCTGCTCGGTAGGAGCCATCGAGACCACAACACTGGCTGTCAAACATTTTTTTTTCTTTACACAAGCTTTTTCCTTTCTTACAAGTGCTTGATGTTCTGACCTGAGAATAATTTGTACCGTGACGTAATATCAAGGATCTTAACATGAGATATATTATTGAGCCATAACTTCCAGTGCATTTTTTGAGGGGGGGCTTGAATGACATTTTGCCAGTGAGAAGGTACGGATTTTCTCTTCGTCCCCAGTGACCTTTTTTTTCATGTGATTTCTTAAGGGTTAAAGCCGTAACGAGGCGATGGCGCGGCCATGCTAAGATTTTCCCGATCATCAGAATGTGATTGTGCTCTACAAAGGCACAAGGAAGGATTTGGACCATACGCGTTAAAGTGTCAGGCCGGTGAAGGGGACGAGCGTGTGACGGGACACATCTTGGCCCCACCTCCTCTTCAACTCGTCTCCATCATTAAATCTGGATGCTGAGAGTTAAAATGCAGCTGTAATATTCACTGTCAGACGTGCAAAAATGTGCCCACTCATGATCATTGTCACTCCAGGACCCACAAACTATTGAGTTTTAGGACTACATAAACATTCAGTGCAGCGCAAGAAACCTTAGACCATCTTCCTTCATCGGAAAAGAAAGTGTTAATTCCTAAATTTTAGGGGTCTTGAGTTATGATATGAGCTGGAAATGAGGGTGGCTGTCCAAAATACAATGCAATACATACATATTGGTTTATATAGTGCTTTAACAACAGCTGAAGCCGGAACAAAGCGCTAATGTAGAAAAAAGGGGAAAACTGCCCATTGTGGAAGGAAAAAAAAACATTGCTCGAGGTCTGGCCAGTGTTTAATCGGCACCCCAGCAGGAAAAATCAAAATCCGAAAAAATTCGAGAATGTCGCTGCAATTCCCGAAATTCGGGAATTGCAGTGAATGAGTTAACAAGACCCTCGTTTTGTATCGTAGTTCCATTCCTATGGTGATGAGGGGCATTAAAAACTATCAAATAAGGAACAGATATGTTCTTGTTCACCCTGGGAACATAATATGAGGGGACTTCCATTATGTAGCCTGTATTGCTGTCCTGTGCTTGGACAACAAAAAGTCATTTTGACATTGGTGCGGATTATGCTGTACAAATCTGTGGACTTAGTAGGGAGCCATGTGGAACACCAAAACTGATCTATGTTAGTGCCGGATCATTTCAACATTGAGTATACTGTTGAAATGTGGATTTAGTAGTTAGTTTCTGTGGTGAAGGATGTCGTCAGCTGAGGAACGGGGCTCTGTTCCCACCGAGGCAACGTAACCCAAATTTACTGACATCACAAAGTCATATAAGAATATATTTGTATGGAAAAACACCTCTAGCCCATAGATGTAAACCAATCAAATGAAAGCTTTGAACAACCTTCACCAGTGCACAAATTAGATTGCGTCACCTTGAATCCTTGTATGTCGAGGCTTTTGTAAGCACAGGTCCCCCTAAAAGAAACACAATACATGTATATCTAGCCAAACGACATTAAGCCCATTAAATCAGGAAAACAATTAGCAACAGTAGCCATATTGTTACGGTCCGTACGGACGTACACAGTGGGAATTGTAATTGTATTATTCATGCGGTGATGTCTACATGAGCCCGTGTCTCTTCCTTAGAGGATCCAGCAAGCTGCTTTGTTGTTCGTCTTGTTTTTGTTATTAGCACGCCGAGCCGAGAGACGTAGAAGCATCTTTTCGATTTGTTTTGACAGTCCAAATGAGCTTTTCACGCGCTCTGAAGGCCAGTCCATCAGTCAGTCCGTTCGTACGGGGAGAGACGGCCTCACTCGTTAACGTTGACTTTCCGTCAATCGGCTCTCACTGATGAGACAATCCGCTTTGTGAATATGAATGTGTCTTTGACACTGCCACGTTTAGGTTGTCACGTGGGGAAAATGATGTTTCAAAATGGTGACAAATCGATCCGTCCTCTTCGCTTTTGAACCCTCATCAGCGTGGCCGCTCAATGACCCAAAACCCCGCCCCACTCCAATGACAATTCAGTAATGTATGTCGTCAGGCAGCCCCCCTCTACCTTAATTGGGACAACTGAAATAGTGAAACCTGTTTATTGCGAAATGCAATATTACATAGTTCTAAGTCTTTTAAGCAGTTCTCTTCAATTGTGTGGATTCGAAAACAATTGTCTGAATAGCCTTGACAGGCTCTTAAAGTCAAACCTTACTCCCCCGCCCAACTGACTTTGAGCGTGCCTTAATGCTGTCGAGAGACGTCATGAAACAACCCGTACAGTGTTTGATCTGAATTCATCCCACAACCCGTCTTAAAAATATCAAAGTTAGCTCGCTTGCGGATTTTCATTTTTCCTTATTTCCAAAGCCGACACATTTCTTCCTCAATGAAGCGGATTAGCCAACGGTCAATGGCCGCCGCTTCACCTATGACGTGTTGAGCGGTCAGTAGATGCGTCGCTGCCCTTTTATGATGACGCCACTTGGGCCTCCTACCAAATCCAAAATTGATATGCCAGCACGCAATTCTCGCTTATGGTTTCATCACTTTTGCCGATGACCGAAAAGGCCTTTGCGAGAAAAACTTTGGATTGGTAAAAAATAATTAGGGAAACAATGTGATAACCATTGTGTTTCAGATATACCTCCACTCAATTGACATTTCTAGATCGAAAATATAAGTAATGCATGGTTAATGCACCCTGTAATATAATATAATATAATATAATATAATATAATATAATATAATATAATATAATATAATCCCTTTGCTGGCTTTGTTCCAGAGGACGATGCAAAAAAAGAAGATGGAGGTTGGGCGGGGGAGTGGGGGGGGGGGGGGTTAGTACCCTCAAACACCTGTTCTCAATCAAAATTGCAATGGTGCCTTGATATACAAGTGACCAGACTTTCCAGTTTGCGGCGATACAAGCAGTCGATGGCATATTTGTTTTTTACTTTCGAGTGCAAACTAACTGCAAGTTTTCAGAAATTAGAACACAAACGGTACAGCAGCGTCCTGTAGACAGACAACTGCTATACACAAACATACACTATCCACTGCAAATGACTATGGCTGAAGCTAGTTCAACGTGAATGTATGTTATTTTTTTACAATTGTGCTGGTCTCCGCGACAAGACCTTTAATATAAGGTCTTGAGTATGAAGTATTACAATGCTAGCATAGCAATCAGAAATGGCTTGGATTGTTTGTTTCCGATTACACGAGTAGTTGTCGGGCATCCCAACTGTGATGTGTTTGCCCATGGTGGATGTATAGTATGACAATGGCGGCCTTGGTTTCCTTAGCAACAGCGTTTACATTCCGTCAATAGCTGAGCAAAAAAAAATGTGAGGCAGACCTTCATGAATAAAGATGCAGGCAACATATGGCCCAAGCAAATCAAGCCTCTGCATCTTGAAGCTTGTTGCTTTGCAGGGTTCCGCGGGCTCACATCCACATATGTCCACTCTCGTCAACACATACGTAATTCTTCCTCGCAACATCAACCGCCCCACTGGCTTCATTTTGCTCACTCCCAAGGGCAGGAGGCAACGGGGGAGAGGTAGGGGGTTTGCTGTGATGAGCGCACACCTGAGGCAACCGTGATTTAATGCAGTCATGATGAATCAAAACGGGCACAGTCTCAAGACTTTCTACCCCGTTCACAACAATTGAATAGAACAGATGAGTAAAAATAGTCCAAACACAAGTCGGCTTTTTGATGGTATTTGCTGACATCACGGTCGCAGTAGACCGTAACTAGCCACATACAGTAATTGATATAGCTTACTGATTGTAACATGCAAAATAATTTTTGACCAATTTTGAGTGACTTATCATTGAGCCCTGTGGAAACCCACAAATAGTCCAAGAACCGAGGAACAATTGATACAAATTTGGAATCTGATTGGTTAAAGCCACAGTACCATTACTTTTTCAGTTGAAAAAGTATGTAAAGTATGAGTTACGAATACTTCTGAAGGCAGATTGGCAAAACAAAAACGTTCTGGCGTACGTGTACTGGAAGCAAAGCAGCCAGGAGAGATGAAGACAATTTGACTTTTG
Source organism: Hippocampus bargibanti (assembly GCF_051943395.1). Taxonomy (NCBI): domain Eukaryota; kingdom Metazoa; phylum Chordata; class Actinopteri; order Syngnathiformes; family Syngnathidae; genus Hippocampus; species Hippocampus bargibanti. The sequence continues at coordinate 10,845,813 of NC_142752.1, forward strand.
GGAATAAATGAATCCAATTCAATTAGAATTAGAAATGTAGGTCAGTGCTTCTGTTTGCGGTTAGCCTCGCACACGTCTATTTCCTGAGCAGAAAACTCACCACTATCACTTTAGAGACATGCACAGACTACAGGCTCACCACTCAGGGTAAACTTTGAGGCATCAGACACTTTGCTGACCTGGATCCGAATAGAATAAAAGAAAATACTCTATGTATATGCAGCCCATTTATGCAGACCTTTGCCACTTCCTATTGGATCATCAGCAGCAGACAAAAGCACGGACCAAAATAGTCCTGCATCAGGAGCTCGTCGTCTGCCAGTTGGCTGCCGCCAAACCACTCAAGGCGCCACCGCACATGTTAACATTGGCGCAATTGAGCCGTCCACATTATTCAAACGTGTCTGGAACACGCCACAATAGTCTACTTTTGATATTTTTGTGTTTTAGAACCCCATTTCCAATCTCACTTTCATGTTTGGCTGATTTTACGTCGCTTGAGATAGTCATCAATTATCACCTGACACGCAAGCTCTTGGGAAGCCGGAGTAGCCATGCAAGGAAAAGCATGTTCAACAATCCACACATAGGAAGCAAAGATAGACCGCAAAAACAACAAGTTGGCTAAAGCACATCCTAGTCTCTGCTGATATGGGACCAGAACTAACCTATCATCATCAGTCAAGCTATGCAAACAGTTTAACTCATCCACTGCCAGACGTGCAAAAATGTGTCCACTCCAGAACCAGGGTTTTTGTCATTGTCACTCAAATTCCGGGACCCACAGAATTGTTTGGGGATTACATAAACATTCAAAACGGTGTTAGAAACCTTCAACGATCTTATTTCATCAGAAAGAGTTCATTCCTAAAGTATATGAGTCTCTGGGGTTATATGAGCTTGAAATGAGGGCGGTTGTCCAAAATACGATGCAATACATACATATTGATTTACTGTATGTAGCACTTTCACAACAGCTGAAGCTGGAACAAAGCTGGAACAAATGTCCAGTGCTTTATCGGGACCCAAAGAATAAACAAAATCCGAACAAATTCGTGAATGGCGCTCTACATCATATTTTCAATTCCCAAATAAATTCGGGAATGGCAGTGAATGAGTTAACCTGCCAATTGATTTTTTTTTCCATGGAAGCTTTTGCATAGCACAGATGACCAATTTCCCGGTCTTTCAAATACGTCCACATAGAAGTGGATCAGGCCTAAGGCAGGTCAGCAGTGTATGAATAATTCAGACAGTGAGTAAGAGCTGCAGTGTGTGTGCACAAACCTAATAACACCTGCTGGAACAAGCGCTTGTTTTCATATTTCATCCTCCGTTTATTTGAACCAAAAAAAAGAGACAGGGGGCGTAAAAAACAAGAACAGGGTCAATAATCCACTCAACGCAAATACAAAAATAAAGGAATACATTTTTTTAGCAAGATGGCTGTGGGTTGAGAGTCAAGTACGTTGGTTTTGTTGTATGGCAAAGAAGGGGTCTTCGAACAAGCCAAAAAAGCTTTTCTGCCATCCGGCAGCTTACGTGTGACCAGGAGGGGACCTTTTAGCGCTTGAAAATAGGAGGGGGACTCTCAATTCCCGCGATATGGCCGCCCTCCCCCCAAAAATGCAGCTTGTAGGGTGGGAACCATGGGGGTCGGGGGGTGTTGTGTCGTTTACTCAGTTCCACATTCCACAACGGCACAGCGTCTGCGGTCCAAAACCAACAGGTCGGCAAAAGAGTAGCCCCCCAAGCCCACCCCCACCGGATCACTCCTTGCCCCCACCGCCCACCAGGGAGAGCTCCTCGAGGATCCCGCTGGCATCCACCCGCCGCCGCTCGCGGATCAGGTCCTCCAGGCTGCGAAAAACCAAGGTGTGTACGCCGCTGCCGGCCAGGCGCACCTTGAGCAAGTACTGCTGTTCGGCCGAGTGTGCTTCCCCGCCGGCCTTGAACTCGCGCTTGCCGAAGCGGCACCAGGCGGCGAAACTTTCCGAGTTGGTCCAGCAAATCTCGTCGCTGCGAAGGCCCACGTGGCCTGTGGCGTTCTGAACCACCAGGTCGGCGGGCAGCGGCCGGTAGTGGTAGCGGCCGTTGGCGATCCTGCCGCGGCGGCCGTTGCACACTTCAAGCAAGCCGTCCCGCCGGATCTCGCCCTTGTGCAGGTGGATAACGCGGCCGTCGTGCTCGCACACGGCCCAGTGAGGCGGCTGCGCGGCCGCCACCAACTCCAGCAAGTCTCCCGGCTTGCACACGCCCAGCAAAGTTGTGGCCGCGTACACGTCCAGGTCCTCGTTCTCGCGCATCTTGGAGAAGATGCACTCGTGCGCGCGGAACGCCGAGTACTCCACCTCGCTCAGCGAGAAGGGACCCTCCGGTCCCCCGTCGCCGTCCTCGTCGGCTAGGCTCAGCTCCTTGCCAAAGCCACAGTCGGACGGCGTGCGCTCGTCCGCCGCCTCCTCCTCGTCATCAGAGAAGAAGTAGGCGACGCCGACACGCAGCTCGTCCTTCTCCAGCCCGGACGGATCCCCCGTGGGCAGCTCGCTGTAGTTGAGGTGGGTGATCCGGTCCAGTTGGTTTCCCATCAAGGACCCGGCAAGGCAGAGGCATGGACTGCGGTGTCTGCGTGGGAGGAACAAGCGGAGAGTAGTCACCAAAACATGCCAGGACGCACATTTTACGCACGGGCGCTGCGTCAACAACAAAGGGGCACAATCGTCAACGCCAGCCACCCTCCCACCAGACGTAACGCACAAAAGCTGACGCGCGACCCACACAAAGCCCCCAAAGGAGAATACCTGTGCGCCCCCCAGGCAGGTGCTTAAATATCCTTCACTTCCATGAACGCGCGCCCTCGCTCCTCTTCCACTCTCGCGGCGCACTCGTCCGCGCATGGAGTCCGACAGCCTGCCGACACTTGAGCTCCTCTGGCGGTCGCCGCCTTTAAAGGAGTCGACTGAAGCCCCGCCCCTTCTTCTCGATCCACCATTGGGCGGCGTTTGTGTGAATTGCTATTCAGCGATGCCTTCCAATTGGAGGCGCGCAGGACTGTGTGGCCGCAGGAGGTGGTTGTTACCCTATCGCGCGCGTGCGTGTGTCGCATAGCTGTGGAATTTCTTGAGCCTTGGTCCGCTCGTTCAGTCATGGCAGACAAGCAGGTTGCGTTGTTCTACAAGTTTGCGGTTGGGGTGGTCATCACCGAATGCGCAGAACATAACCTACAGATTAATTTGTAAAGCTTTGGCAGCTTTTGTTGGAGCCATGGGACATAGTTTCTATGAGCAAAAAAGAAGTTAAAGGGCATAGCAAAAACTCTGGAAAGCCAATCCGCCAGAGCTCAGCATTTTATGGGTTTCCTGGTTTGTCTTTGAGATGAACGTCGAATTTGTCAAAACAGTAATGTTACATTCAAGGTCCCACACCGCGTTAGAAAAGCAACAAAATGTTTGCACTGGGTTTTTCAGTAAGAAAAAAATGCTCTCACACTGTATGTTTTAACTCATTCACTGCCACATGTGCAAAAATGTGTCTGCTCTAGTGCCAGGGTTTTTGTCATTTTCACTCAAATTCCAGGGCCCACAAAATATTGAGTTTTAGGACTACCTAAACATTCAATGCAGCGTAAGTAATCTTATACTCTCTTCTTTCACAGAAAAAAATGGTTAATTCCTAAATGATATAAGGGTGGCATTCCAAAATACAATGTAATACATATATATATATATATTAGTTCATGTAGCGCTTTAATAACAGCTGAAGCTGGAACAAAGTGCTAATATGAAAAAAGGGAAATGCTACCCTCTTTCGGAAGGGAAAAACATTGCCAGTGCTTTATCGGCACCCAAAGAAGAAAAACCAAAACCCGAACAAATTCAGGAATGCCGCTCTACGTCATATTTTCAATTCCTGAATAAATTTATGAATGGCAGTAAATGAGATGAGTTAAAAACGGACTAATGACCCCATTAAAAACATTATTTTCCATATTTCTGGTGTTCCTTCTTTTACCACTAGGTGGCAAAATAATGTAATCATCCAGAAACAGATGAGTAGACTTCCGACGACAACCAAGTAAAATCCTGTAATATCAACTATTTCCTCTCGAAGTTAAAGAATTTCTAACTGATATCTGTCAACATGTGTTGCTCCACCGTTTGTGTTCAAATGCTCATTGCTTGGAGCGCTCACTGCGCAAGGATCTATCGACTGATAACATCCCCAAGGCGTTTTGTATTTTTAGTTAGCAATAAGCTCGGTCTGTTTTGAAAACAATGCTGTTTGGTTTTAAAACTTGCACACCTTCAATGTTCAGCTGGAAGATATCCGGTGTGGATATCTGCATAAAGAGGCAGACTCGGTCCCCAGCTGAACTCCAGCCTTTGTTGTACTCAGAGAACAGAGGGAGAATACCAAATGTTTGCGTTGTCACTCTGTGTATGTCAATTAGTTAATGGTTTTTTGTAAATATTGCAAATTCCCTTCTGGATTTTTTTTTTGTGCAGGAGTTTTTTTGGGGGGCGGGGGGCGTTGGTCATCTGTCTGTGTGTGACGGCAGCACCAAAACAAAGAAATCCCCAGGGAGATGATCTCAAACTGTAACATTTATTTATTTTTGCCTCGCCGGATGTTGCGTCAGACACCCCCAATGAAACTCATCAAATTTGCGGCGCGGATGACCCACTGTCCCATGCATAATGTAAGTGCGCGAGTACGGCTGCACCCATGTCTTTTCATCTGCGCCGCCCAGAGCTGATCGCCCCCCACCCCTTCCCCATCCTCCCACCTGGCCATGTTTTTCCCCCCTTCTCCACCTCCTCCTCATCAGCAATGTGTGCTTTCCTCTTTCCTCTCACACAGCTTCCGAGTCGTTCTCCCAGATGGTGGCGGATTGCGCCGACATGTAACAGTCCCTCGCTCTTTGTTTCCAGCAGTGGCGGGCAAAGAGGAAAGGGGCGGGGGGCTTTTTTTAAGGTGAGATATTGCCGAACAGGCGCACACTCACACACATAGAACAAAAGTGTCCCCCTCAGTGCTCAGCCTTTGTGTATTTACACTTGCGTCTGAGAGGACTTGCCTGTTTATGACGTAGCGGTAAGTGGAGTACTCCCCCACCCTCCAAAGTTCATGGTCCTGACACGAGGCAAACAGACCAAACCTGGCAAACGGAAATTGGCCCTGTGAGTGACCGGAAAGAATCTATTCCCGGTGCCTTTTTTATGGCGTTTCTCTTGGCATTGGTGATTTGAGTGACCATGTTAGATGTTTTTTGTTGTCCAATCGAATTTTAGCCTGCTATGTTGCCATGGCAATAATTTGCCCTCAGAATCAGTCGCACTGACCGATGTGATTGAAACTTTCATCGTCGCCATCACTTGTGACTTGGCATCATTAATTTGGGTCTGATTATGGGAATTTTTGGAAATATTTTAGCCCCCAAAAAACCACACTCTTCATTTTATTTTCTGGAATTGATTGATTATCCATAGTTTCACAAATATTTTTGTCATGTTGTGATATAAATGTTCATTTTGAACTGCTCCAGATGATCATCTTGTGTTTTTGTACTGTATATAGAAAGGCCAGTTGTAGTGCAGAATGGCTGCTTTTACTATTCACGAGATTACCTCTGTCCCTAAAAGCTAATAAATGAATGAATACATGAATAAATGAATGAATGAATGATAAATGAATGGATGGATAAATAAATAAATGCATAAATAAATAGATACATACATAAATAAACTTAAAAATGTGTGCTGAAAATCTAAAAGCACTTTTCTGGTCAATGTTCCAAATCAGTAAATTTGCAGCAGCCGAAGCAATGCATGCATGGATTCCTCTCACACATTTAAAGGACAACCAACATCACTTTTTTGTTTCCTAACTGACATCAGAAAAATGTTTTATAGCATCTAAAATACCCAAAACACGCAGTATGATATTTTTAGTCAATTGCACACCAATAAAAATGACAAAGTGTGCTGAAACTGCAAAAAAAATTAAACCGGAAGTGGCCAGTTTCAGAAGGTCCCACCGCCTTGTTCGTGATGTCATGCCAAGACGTCTTGCCTTGCTCGAGAATCAAAACAATGGCTTCAGATTTGGAGAACATGCTTTCTTGTTACTCATCCAGTTATGAATATGATTCAAATGGTTCTGAAGAGGAAAGCATACATGTTTGCAATCGATTAAAGAATTTATTCCGTGTCATTTTGAGGTATCTGGGAGGGGGAAATGTAGCACCAAAAAGAGGCACAAGATGGCGACAAAGCTCAGTGGAAACAGGCTGATTTGTTTTAGAATTTTTGTTCTCGAATATCAAATAGATGCTCGGTGCAACACACAACGATTCACCATCGCGTTATTTATGTGTTTTCCTTCTAATTTCGCCATCAACACGGATCAACACGTTTTCAGACCAAACGAAGTACCGCAAAATGCATTGTGTGTCGCTTTCTCGGTCAGGGGCGTTCCAAATGTGACGTCACGTGGGGATCGTCACCAACTCAAAAACAAGACTTCAAAACAAAACATATTGAGTGTGAGTCTTAAAACGTAAAATATAGCTATATGTGGTGGAATCTTTGTAAAATACGCCCAGTAGAAGTCATTTGAAGCAATTTTACAAATTATTGACAACTTGTCCGAAGGCGTCGGTTGTCCTTTAAGTGAAGATTCTAAATCAGTGCAAAGTGGCCTCAAAATGCAGAGACCGTGCAGTTGCGCTCAAGCGTAAGAAATGGCCTATGTTATTTCACACTTCCAACATTCTGTCACTGCTGGGCAGAAACGTCGTCCTGTATGTGGAAAGATGATGTTTGGTGTTTTATTCGGGGATGGCAATAAGTGCACGTAGTTCACTTAACTACATTTGAACCAGCCCGTTTGGTGAAAAATAGATCACGCCGTGTAATTCAGCCAGTGGTAGCCCATCAGCCTGCAAGGCCTTCTCCACTGGCCTAAAAATATCTGAATCACAGACTAATGTGAATTATATTTTGTCCATGAATTCTTGTTAAATAATTCCAAATTGTCTTTCAGCTTCCTTTCATTGTTTTCCCCCTGTTGTGCTGCTTCCAGATGTGTTTCGTATTCAAGCATTTAACCAATCACATTTCACTCATCATTTGTTACCAAGGTCAGAAAACGCCTTCACAATCTGTTATGCAGGCCCTGTCGCATCAAATGTGTCAATTTAACTGTTACTTTAACCAATCACAGTTTGAGTTGAGAACCCAAGGCGGGCTATATCTGTAGCGAGCTGCACAAGCAAATATATCGTTGTGTCGATTTAATAGCGTTTTTTGTCAACCCACAATGGCTGAAAAAGGAGAATAAATGGATTTGGTTGCCGATATACTGTTAAATCCATTTTCAAGACGGACTTTTCAAGAATAGAACATCATAAACCTCAGAATCTAGCAAAAATAGCAAATAATATTGCAATATTATGAAGTTATCATCACGTTGAAGGTAAAAATTCAAACAATTTAATGACAGTATTTCTTAAATTTCTTCAAGTCACAAGTTATTTCCTGGTGAACAGCACCCGCAGCTGACGTAGCACTACTGAAGGCCTAGAGTTGCACAGCCCACCACTGAATTCAGCGCAGAATGAACTGGTCATCCACCAAGGAAAGACCATGCTGATTTATTTCTCCTTATGTAGTTTTTTTATGTTTTTTTCTGTCACTCATGGATTCTGAATCTTGCAAAAAGAAAAAAAATGGGGGTCTTGAGTCTAAGTCTTAGTTTGCAACTAAAACAAGTATGAGTGTACCATTGGATCCCTTTTAATTGAGAATGATGTTAACGTCTTTCTGTTGGGACATCTGTCGAATCGACTGGGCAGGAAATTAGAAAAGTTTTTGACACGGCAACATTTTGTTTTTTTGCTAATGTGAGTAATTCGTTTGGCAAAATATTCCCCCGTGAAACAGAAGCTCCGAAATGTCTAACACAAACTGCAAAATGTAACTGCAATAGACTGGCATACAAAAATAAATAAATAAAATAAAACACTTTTTGCAAAAGACCACTTGTGTGTGTCGATACAGCCTCATGCCCCGCATGTGATTGAGAAGCAGCTTCCCGGCGGATGGTCTCTTATCGGCTCCCGTCAGACCGCAATTCATTCGGGACTTTCTCGGCTGACACACCACAAGCTCGTCCACATGACTTTGAATGCCAACTGCCTCCTCGTATCCCCTTTGTGAGAAAAGTCGAGGAGAGGAGAGTTTGCGCACCCCAATGTGTGATATAAACTCCCGCAAAGTTGTCAAATATACATACGGAAATGTATCGCACTTAACACAAGCACACTTAGCACAAATAAGCATAACCTACATCAACATTTCTTATTAGTCTTCAGGAATGAGAAAAAAAATGGCAATTCCAATGTCTTCAAAACGATCAAAGAATCCTTTTCACCAGTGGATCAGAGACATCATGGTGAAATGTGCACGTCTGCCACAAGCTAAGTTTTGAAAGCATACACAAAGCTGTAGCATCTGTTGACGAAACGAGAATGTCTCACGTCTCCTGTCCCTTGAAAATCTGCTTCAATTCCAAACCAGGACAGCTCCACATAGACATCGGCGCTGTGCGCAGATGCTTCTTTCTTATTTTTTGGTCGTTTCGAGCTGTGTGCACTAAAATGTCTCACTGATGGCAATTGCACCTGATTTATATGGTCCGCTGATGAAAGTGAAAGTTATACAATTGAACCTGATGACATTCTCATTTCAAAGTCCCCATTACACATCATTCAGTTTGCCGATTTTACTTCCAACAAACACCTTCACTGTCACGGAAACTTTATTCTCACGACCAGATTTTTTTCCTCAAAATAATGACAAGCCCTTTGTTGCAATGAACTGTGAGGCGCTAACTGGGCCCTCAACCCTTTTTATGCCCTATGAAATGCTACTGATCGACTTGTATATTGTACTTCTGGAGACACACCGCAGTGGTCTGAGACCATAGCAAACTGAGGCAAATCTAGCTGTCTGTGGAGCCTGAACTTGTCTCTCACTTTTCAAATTGGCAAAGTTGATGATCATGGAGTTTCTGGGCGACTGATTGAAAGATGATAATCAACAGCTTAAGGGTGCACAAAATCCTGTACTGAAGAAGGCATTTTGTACCGCATTACTTGTTCATATTTTTACAACTATAAATATTCATGCTTTATTATACATCGTAGTTGGCGGCCATTTTATTGGAAATGGTCACAACAAACTGTCGTTATAATGTGCAAGATTTCCTTATGTCCCTCAAGGTACGTTGTAACGAGGTTCAACTGTAACGGCCATTTTTCATCAATGGCTGCAAGCGTATTTATATGACATATTAGCATCATATCTGCCTCCCCCGCCGCTGTCCCCTCATCTAATTTGCGCTCGGGGCATGTATCCGACTGGGCGGGAGCGGTTGGACAGATCCATTGGTATGCAAGCCGGCGTCGGCAAGAGGGAAGGTGGGGGGGAATAAAAGTGCTAATCAGTTCCAGCGAAGCGGCTCAGGTCCCATAACACAAATGTGCCGACATCAGCAGACCGTGTGCGCTATTGCACAGCAGAACTCGGCCATGTCAGAAGAGGTCAGGCGGGGTCGCAGTCGGCGGCTCCAAATGTTATGACAGCCAAGCGTTGGCGAGGACTAATTGTCCCGAGAGGAGTCATCCCCACGCGCTTGCGCGAATGCCATTTAATGCGACCCTGGGTCGTATGCGCCGCGCAATTGCAACCAGAGTGAAATTGATGGAAGCTCAAGAGTTGGTGACAACGCGATGGTGTCAACACTATGACGAGGACTCAATGGGATTGCACGCTCCCCCGATTCAAGTCAGATTAAAATCAGGAATTAATATTCATGAGTCCAAGGGGAAAATTGCCCTTTTAAGTCTTTGACCAAGGAAAAGTGCAAGTGTAGCGCTCTGCCTCGATTTATAACACTGTTAGCATGAAAAGTGACATGGAGATTTTACATCCTCTTGAGGAAAAGTCTGCAAAATAAGATTACACGGGTTTTCAGTAAACTAATTAGCTTTCGGCAGTTAAAATGGTTCTCTGATTGATGCCGCCTGCAGCCATGTTTTGTTGTTTTAGTTGCGCTGAGCTAGGAGCACATCACAGATTTTAAAACGCGCTGCAGTCACCAAGAAAAACGTGCTAGTGTTTGATCGTTGCTAGCGCCAGAAGCTCAAGCAGGCTGCCGGCAAACTGATTAACGGACAAATGGGACAATTATCCCCAGTTGTCTGTCAGTTATGCAAAGGCCCGATTGTCAGAAGTCTAAGATTTTCCGGGGTCATTATCATCGCTCAACTCTCAACTCAACTGACGATCTTAAGTGTCATAATCATGCTACAGTGGTACTTCAGCTTAATAACTTAATTGGTTTCCAGAAAGTTTGTGTAAGGCGAAAAGTGTGTCTTCCAAACATTAATTTCCCATAGGAATCTATTGAAACTGAGAATAATCTGTTTCCAAGTTCCCTTCTTTGAAGTACAGATGACGGCTGAAGAAACCTTTTCATCGATGGACCACTCCTGTACGACTGAGAACTTACACAGATGTACTGTATAATAGTCGTTTTATTTACCTTTGTGATGGCCATTGATGTAGTTGCCTCTTGATGATATCCGAGTGGCGTTGCCGTGTTTTTTCTGTGATAATATCCTCACTAACACGGTCCCTTGCGAGCTGCTTTTCATTAATCCAAATCAACAGAAGTTTTTCAACCTCTTCTATTGCCTGAGACCGTTGCTTAGACAACACATAAACACCCTTAGCCACACGTAGCAATGGTCGACTTGGCATACTGGGACTGGGAAGCTAAGTCAGACAAACATACACCTCATTCGTGTTTCTCGATGATCTCCTTCTGCTCGACCGTAATTTTCTTTTGTGTCCTCTTCGACTGAACACTAGGCTGTGGTGGGGTCTTTTTCGGTCCCAAAAAAGCAAAAGTATCCACTCGATAGCCAACCACGTATGCCACGCATGCACTCAGAGAAAGGGTGTGTGGAAAAGTCGTCCGGCAGCCACGGTGGCACTGTTCGGCCGTGTGGTTTGGTGTTCTTCCGCAGAAAACTAGTCTGCCAGCCTTTGTGGCGCTCCGTGTTTCCTGAAAATTAGGTTGTATGCCAAGATTATAGTCCCGTGAATTTAATGTTCATAAGGCGAAAAGTTCGTGAGCTAAAGCATTGGTAAACCGAGGTATCACTGTACTTGGAATGTTCAAGTCATTTTGACGCTGATGTGGAGGGTGCGTCGTATTGACCCTTGCGGACCGTCACTAGTTTCCCACTGTAAAGCAAGGCTGTTGTGAAAAGCGTGTGAGTGTAAGTCAACTGCCTTTCACACAGATGCTGCGGGTTCAAAAACCCAAGATACTGCCAGCCCTGGGTTGTTGTCAGAGATATTTGCTCCGACAGTTTGAACAAAGACTCAAACTCAGGAAGAGGATCTTTGACTGCCGGCAGGGGGCGTAGTTTTCAGGAAGCCCGACCTCTGCAGCCCCTGCCAAGCTTTTTATTAATAGTTCATGCAAATGCAAGTGATAGATTAACACAGCCTTCTAACACAGCCATTAGTAAAACACAGCCTGCTTTATTTGAATACCACACTCCTGGACGTCCCCTGGTACAAGCACCAACATCCATAAACTAACTGAATGTAGACATTTTAATGGGTGGCCTTTGCATTAACTAATGATACATTTGTAACCTGTCTAACGAGCTCTTCTCATACAGGAGCGTACCAAGTACTCCTTTACGCTCTGTACAAAATATCCACAAATACTCCCTTTGCCCATAGCTAGATTTCTTACTCAAGGATGATAGCTTAACAGCCTGGGTCTGTTCATATCAAAGTGAGCCCTTGTGGCCACACCTGTTCGGCCAACCATGCATTCAACAAGATGAAACTTTTAAACAGGATAACTACTATTCTGTCTATTCTCTATCAGTTGTCTGGGAACTCATTGACACCTGAGCAGTATTTGATTTCAGTGTTTTTTATCAGATGGACTCCACATTGTTTGAGAGTGGAGATTGATTTTTTTTTTCACCGTTTTCAAGCCTCCTTTTATATATTTTATGATTTACTTTTTGTAATCACTCAAATTGGGCAACAGCATTGTTTGTGGTGCTTCAAAGTTTCAAGTCCTTCATTTTACCCAATTGTGTTGGTGTATTAGCTACCAGCAGATATGTCGAAGCCGCCCTCCTGTGTGTGAAGCCATGTGAGCATCGTCTTTGTGTGCCCCCTTCTCTCCCCTGTGTGACTCCCCAGCTTACTCTTCCATCAAACACTCCCACGGCGGACCTTAGCTTCCCGCGATGGCTGCCGAGTCCTCATTAGTCACCGTGTGTGACAATAGTTGCGATGTAGGGGCTTGAATTCGGAGGCCAAGCGGATCGTCAAAGTGCACGATGATGAATTAATGGACAGCCGGTGTCGGGAGAATTAACTTGTCTCCGTTTGTGGAGAAATTGCAAAGTTTGCAATGCAATTTCATAAGCATGCTCCCTTAGGGGATCCCTAATATGTGACTAATCAAAGCCCCCATCTCAGCTTTGTGCAGAGAGTGGACTTATGAAGTGCATGTGTGATCAAGCCTCACCTCTATGGTGCCTTTCTGCCCTGATATGCAATTTATTTAGTCCCTCATCTTAAACTTCAAAATGTCAACATCTGTTTTTTTTTGCCAAATAACCGATAGTCCTCCAACAACAAACAGGTTTTTTTCACAACTGATTTTTTTTTGTCCAAACAAAGAGGATGTATCGCATTAAGTGGTGCTGATTTATTCTTGCGTTCTGCCAGCTGTTCCCACTTAGTATGATACAGCTGTGGTGTTTATGATGGCGCTAAATTAAAAAAAATCATTAACAAAATATAGGTGTATTACCTGGCATCTGTTGCAGGTGGATGCTTTGCTGGTGAAAAGAGGGGTGAGACCCCTGCGCAGGCTCTTTCCTTCGGTGCTCATGGGAGGCGTAGATTGGCAGCGGTGTCGCTGGGGAGCCAGGAGGGTCGCCTGCAACCTGCACTCAACAATTACAATGTGTCGGTAATCCTCGGCATTGTTTACCGTTTGAGCTGTTGTGTTGCTGCTCTGTCAGAATTGGATTATAGTTAATCTTCACACTTTGTTTGTTAGACCCAATGCCCCAAAACCCCCTCTAAAAAAACTGCCTCTCTCATGCTTTGGTATTGAGCATTGATCAATACACAGTGTGGTTTCCCCCCACCTCTTTTTAAGTACGCAATCAATGATTTATAATGGTCACACAAGTCCAATATTTGCTCAGCGCAGCGGCTGGTGTCATTTGTGACCCCGGCACAACTCAATTAACGAGAGCGATAAGACAGGAAATGAGGAAATAAACACCTCGTGGCGTGTCTATCTCTCTTCCGTGTGAAACAATCATCTCTACAGTCTGCTGCCAAAGGAGGGAATTACATTTTCATACGTCCTTTTTAAAAAAAAATGTCCTGCTCCGATAGCTTAGTAGACAATAACTTGACTGTTACTCGCTTGCAAGAGAACCAAGCGAACGTTTCAGGTGGCTGATCATGCGTCTGAAAAGAAAACATCCACTTTTTGCCGTAAAAAGGTGCGATCCAAGCGGCAATAATGAAACCAATTTTCAGGTCCGACATCGAAACAATGAGCTGAAACGGGCACGAGTTTCGGAAGCGTAAAGGTCACGCTTCTTGCGACGTTTGAGAAATTTGACAGCCATTGTTCTTTTCACCACCAGAAGACATTATTAAGAGATCTTGCTTGTTCGAGATTTTCTACGTGTTGATTATAGCCTCAGATTGAAATGCACCCCGGTGTAACAGAGGTCAGAAAATGTGTGATACCAGTGTCGCACGTTGGCAGTGAACGCTTCACAACGAGCAGCACTTTTGGCAGTCTTCAAAAATAAGTCTTCTAAGAAAATGTGTTTTTCTATTCAACAACTAGGGTGCCACGGTCATCGAGTGGTTAGCTCTAGACCGGCCTTCTTATGTGGAGTTGTCATGTTGTCCCCATCCCTCCATGGGTTTTCTTCGAGTACTCTGATTGCTTCCCACATTCCCAAAAACATACATGGCAGGTTATGGAACACTTCAAATTGTCCTTCGTTTTGAGTGTGAGCGCAGATGGTTGTTGGTTTCATTGTGCCCTGTGATTGGCTGGCAACCGATTCAGGGTGCCCCCTGCCGACTGCCCGAAGACAGTGGAGATAGGATCAGCCGAGATAGGATCTGTGTCTATCTTTAGTGAGGATAAAGCGGTTCAGAGAATGAATGAATGAATATTCAACAACCAGAAAAAGTCAGTAGCTTAATGCTAACACATAATGGGAAACTCCATAGACAGGCTAACAAAATGCATCTATGTGGCATTGTCACGAAGACGAACAGTGAAGCAACATATGGATTGATGACATAGCAGACACCGCCTGTCACAGGCACATGCACATATACAGACAGATATGTACATAACACATTTTCTTTCCATTTTTTATTTTTTTCATTTTTTGCAAATAAATTTGTTTTAAAAATATCTTTATTACTTAACATATGTTTTGATTACTTTTAAATTAAGCAATGTGCCTATTTTTTCATTTTATTGTCCAGTGTTCCAAATACTTTTGTGCAAGTATCCATGCAGTTTCTCTGCATTCTAACCCCGACCCCTTCCTCCTCCCCACCACTACCATCTTAAACAAATGTTGCCTCATCTCTAATCTGACTCTCTCTCTCTCTCTCTCTCTCTCTCTCTCTCTCTCTCTCTCTCTCTCTCTCTCTCTCTCTCTGTCTCCATTTAGCCTTGCAGCCTTTGCATCAGCACACATTATTTCCCACCTCCCGCATTCTCACTCCTCCTGCTGCCTGCCTTCCTCTTGTGCTTGCCTTCTCAAGCCCAGCGCAAATTTCGAGTCAATAATCTCCGGATGTCATGCAAGCTCTTTGAATGAAAGGGTTGGGAGAGGACTGGGGGGGAAGCCGCGGGGGTGGATGGTGGGGCTGCAATTTTCTGCAGCCTTGACTTCTTCAGCCTGGTATTCTCAGCTTCCCACCTCGTCTCGACAGGGTGCTATTTCTTGTACCTTCCATTTTTCACCATTTGATTTATTGAATTCGTTCAGGAAAAAAAACCTTCATTCAGGCTTGTTGTGAAAGGAGCTGAAGGACGAGAACATCCGAGAAAATTCACCTACTTGAAGCCTCTGGAGGGGAAAAAATGTGTCAAAGAATGACATTATGATCAGGACATGTCCATAGTTGTGGGACTGGCAGCACCTACGCGAACATATGAAAACATTTTTTGCACTGCCATAAAAAAACATTTTTGCAGCATGATGGTAAAGTGGCTAGCACGTCGACTTCACAGTGCAGAGTTTGCATGTTCTCCCTGGGACTGCATGGGTTTTCTCTGGGTACTCCGGTTTCCTCCCACATTGTAAAAATGTGCATGGCAGGCTGCAAGAACCCTAAAAAATGTCTCTGGGTGTGAGTGTGAGCACAAGTGGTTTTTCATCTCTGTGTGCTCTGGCAAATGTTTCAGGGTGTCCCCCGCCTAGTCCCTGTAGAGGGCTGGAATAGGGTCCAGCAACCCCGCAACCCGAGTGAGGACAAATAAGCGAGGAAAAATGAATGCAAGAATAAAAGTTGTATTCGCCAATGCCTGCAATCAGTGACGTGCGATGAGGTTCATGGCTGGTGAGGCACTGACGTCATCGCAGTCGGATTTATAAACATATGAACTCTACAGAGTAGCTTATTCACCACTTGATTGGCAACAATTAACATGTTTTGTTTAAAATGTCGTGTCGACATTCTTTATATGTATTTACAAACTGTAGCATAGAAAAAAAGAATTGAAAAAAATATCATGTTACCTTTACTTATAAATGAAGTCCGTGTGCCGCTCCTTCTGAAAAAAAGGCATCGATAACTTCTTTGTCGAAGCCTTCCTTATCTTCAGTTTTAAAAGTCTCCCTGTCTCAATGGAGATTACTGCCAGTGGAGAAAGTTGTCCTTGATCAGTCCTGTTCCGACTGTATGTTTTCAGTCTTTTCAGTGCTGAGAATGACCGCTCCACTGATGCTGTAGTAGCTGGAACCGTGAGCACGAGCTGGACAACTTTGTCGCCTTAGGAATAGTTTCAGTGAGATCCTTCTGGACCAAAAATATGAAAAGCTGTCCAGGAGATTTACATCCATCCCTCACCGCTTGTGAGCTATACAGTCCGATGTTGGTTTTCCTTTAATTGTTATTTCCTGCTTCGATTGTAAGTCCAGTTTAGAAAATTCTTTAAATTTAGATATGTAATCCTCAATTCTGAAAATAAGGGCAAGGAACACGAAAAAAATGACTGGATTGTTGCACTTAACTTGCTAACTGTTTACTGTAGCTTGCTGTCACTAATTCTATTATTCTGCAGCCGTGGAGTCGCAAGTATCTCTGGAATCACCAGCGCCCCCAGTCATGAGGCAGGAGAACTGTGTGCCTCACCTATGCACACAGTTTTAATCAAAATAAAATAAACACTGTAGTACAGTGTTTATAATGTACAGTGACTGTACATTATATACACCAGCTAAACTGTAGAAATGTAGTTCATCTGCTAAAAGTGTTTGAATACTTTAATAGCAACATGCAATGAGGTCTAACTGCAGAGCAAACCAGCACAGTTAGCAGTCATTGCACAATACATGGTGAGGCTCAGCCGGCTGCTGCCTCACCGCTCGTCTTTACTTTCTCAGCGATTTTGCAAAAAAAAAATCACAAATGGTGAAGTTAAATGTAAATGAACTTTAAAGTATACATTACTAAATGAATATAACTGTTTAATTTAGTTTTTCATTTGATATTTCCATAATGACAGGTGAGGCACGGCCTCACCTGCCTCCCCTAACTGCACGTCACTGCCTGCAATATATCTCAGCAGGTTGTCATGAGGCTATCCCACACCTCAACAAATGTAAAGTTTTTGTTTTAAAAAAGCCTTTTTTTTCGCTATTGAGTGCAAGGGAAGATTTGAGCGAGCATCAACTCAAAAGAGCATCATTGGAGGCCATTTTTTGCCTTGGCCCCCCCTCAGAATCCGGAAAACTGAAAAAAAAAAAAGTTTTTCGCTGTATGTCCACAATTGAGTCATACGCCATTCAGTCTTACACGTTTCCAGCAGTTATCTTGTAATTACATCTAATGTATTGAAAAACTTCTCAGAAATCTCCTGACAGAGCGTTTTATCACGGAAAACAGTCAATATCTTCCATTTACATGGAAAGCCGAAGGACGCCTTTTTCCTCGAATAAGCTGAAGTGTTAATGATTTATGCGCCTACTCAGTGAGGGTCTCTTTTTTTACTCTCTGTGCAAAAAAAGTGTCCAAAGGTATCATTCTGCTTTTATTGGTCACAACAGGAAAAAATGGGCCCAGGAAATCAATCCATGACCTTGCGTGATCAATGATTTAATTATTGCTAGTCCCAAAGAGAGAGAAAGAACCAAATGGCTGGCTTTGCACACCGGCTGCCATTGCACAAGCAAAGCCGGTGATGAATGCCCCCCCCCCTCCCCCCGGCAGCATTTTGGCCACCCTTTTTCAAGGTGCTTATGTTTCCTTGACCATGTTTGCGCAAAGTGTACCCAGTGCGTTGCTACTGGTGTGTGCACTGGTGTGACCGTGTGTGTTTTC
The DNA here is from genome assembly GCF_051943395.1 of Hippocampus bargibanti. Taxonomy (NCBI): domain Eukaryota; kingdom Metazoa; phylum Chordata; class Actinopteri; order Syngnathiformes; family Syngnathidae; genus Hippocampus; species Hippocampus bargibanti. Next base: position 10,863,524 of record NC_142752.1, read on the forward strand.
CTACTTCTCAGCATCATTGCTGTCTTTAAGTTTTGCCGCAAGGTAAAAAAAATAATTAAAAAAAACGGCAAAATGTTTTGTTTTTCATTCCCAGACTACTTGTGTCTTTGCAAAGTGGGTAATCGGTTTGACTTTAGTCATCCTTAAACGGTGGGTCATAAATGTGCCAAAGGATCTCAGGTGCAAAACAGGTTACAGAACATTTCAAAAGCGAATTTGGCCAATCTGCATGGACAGTCTTGCAGAAGAGACGATGATGCTTTTTTTTGGTCTTTTTTTGTCATGACCAAAACAAAATGACAGCTGTTATGTCTTACATTTTTCATTACAGGTTGGAAAGACTCACACTCCTTGCCACCTTCCACAGGAATGGTGAGTTGAACTATTTTGAATCTATTGCCGTTATTCTGTTTGCGTATCGGTCCATCTCAAAATGCCGCGACACGAGAAGGGTTAGGGACCACAGATTGAAGTCAAAATAAATGGGAATAAAGCATCGAAATAAAGCAGCCCTTTGCTAGTATTCTTTTGCCAAATCACCTGTCAGACATGTCCAAATGTTGCTTTCCCATGATGCGTTAGCATTAAGCTAATGTCATATTCTTGTGAGCGCTCCAAATCCGTGTCATACCAGGATCATACTGGAAAACTGCCGATGTATTTCATATCGCCAATTTTCTTGTTTAAGTATTGCTTTCCGTTACATATCCTCTTGTGAGTCTTTTTGCTGCATTGCAATGCTCAATATATGAAATATTGACTTTAATATTGTGTTGTTGTTTCACACAGCACTCTACTTCCAGTTAAACACAAAATATTGACCTTGTGTGTGTGTGTGTGTGTGTGTGTGTGTGTGCGTATGTTTGTGTGTGTAACACACATTCGGGTGGGTAAGGATCAAATGAATTTCCTCAATTGAAATGAACTGAAATGCTCTTGATTCATTCAAGCGCTCCCAAAAGCCAGCACAATATTTTATTTTTCACACAAAAAAAATGGCCACCGTATTCCTCAAGTATCCTCTGCAGCTGCTGTGGGAGTGTGTTGGTGATGATGTCATGTCACTTTTATTTTACTTCATCTAAAGGCACAAAGCTGTAGTGGTTGGAGCCCGTCTGAGAGCCACATGTTGGTTCCACTTGGGTTGCAGGAAGGTAGTGGAAGAGGCAAGTGGGGATGAGTCCTTTGCTCTAGTGTATTTTTTTTTTAATGAGCCAGTGTATGCCCCTAATGTCTGAGCGAGGGGATACGAGGTTAAAGTTGATGTCTGCGACGAGTAGAACCTCCTCACTTGTCAAAGCGAAAGAGGCACAAGGTGAAATTGAACTCCACAGTTGTGTTCTCAGTCAGAGCAAGCTGTCAATTTGCATATAGATGCGCTTGACCTTCCCGCCGGCAAGACGCCACCGCTTCATCACCGGGCCGGCTGACTCTGGCACCAATTATGCACAATTACCACTACGTTTTCTTTTAATTCTCGGATCAGTGGTGCATGAGGGCTGAGGTCTGGCTTTTAAGAATTTGTCATTCAAAAACGTATTACACAACACCCAAGAGACACATTTTTTTCATTTTATTATTATTATTATTTTAATTGAGTCCAGTTCCGCACGAGAGCTAACGCTCTTTTCTTGCACGGGCACTCAACGCACATTTTAACACGTACATACAAATACAGAGAAATGCACATTGGGGCTGTTAATGTTCCTGAAAACAGTTTCAGCTTTAATGTATGTGCCACATTATATAAAAATCGGTGGACTTAGTATATTGCCTTGTGGGACACAACCATTACCCTTTTTATTATTGTTTTAAACAAAATATTGTAATTACAGATTTAAGTAAACTTGGGATTTTTTTGGGTGAATCCCATTTTTCTTTGTTTTAATTTAACAATGTCATTTAATACACACATCCATGATTTGAGTTGCGATATTGATATACAGTGATACCTCAGCTTATGAACTCAATTGGTTCCCAGGAAGTGTGTGTAAGGCAAACAGTTTGTTTGCCAAACATTTATTTCCCATAAGAAACCATTAAAAATGAGAATAATCCGTTCCTAAGTCCCCATAAAACATAATTTTAATAATAATAAGTCTTAATGACACAAAATACACCTTATTTTACGTATAATAAATGTGCAATTGTATTTTAATTAAAGAAATTGACTGTATTGCATAATAAAGTAGTTTTATTTACCTTTGTGATGGTCGTTGATGTTTTTGCCTCTTGATGATATTGATATCCGAGTGAAGTTGCCGTGCTTTCTCGGCGATAATACCCTCACTCACTCGGTCCTCTGCTAGCTGCTTATCGTTAATCTAAATCAACAGAAGTTTTTCAACCTCTTCTATTGCCTGAGACAGTTGCTTAGACAACACAGAAACATCCTTAGCCACACATAGCAATGGGACGCTAAGTCAAACAAACGCACACCTCGTTTGTGTTTTTCGATGATCTCCTTCTTCTGCTCGATTGTAATTTTCTTTTGTGTCCTCTTCGTGTCCTCTTTGTGGGGTCTTTTTCAGTCCCATAATAGCAAAAATACTCCACTCAATAACAAACCACGTCTGCACTAAAAGGAACGGGGTGTGGAAAACTAGTCCGCCATCCACCGTTGCTCTGTTCGACCGTGTGGTTTTGTGTTCATCCGCCGAAAACTAGTCCGCCAGCCACCTGCTGGCGGACCAGCTGTGGGTTTTTTTCTTCCGCCGAAAACTAGTTCATATGCCAAGATTATATTCTTGCGAATTTAATATTCGTAAAGCGAAAAGTTCGTGAACTAAAGTGTTCGTAATCTGAGGTATCACTGTATTTGAACTAGCATAAAATTGTAATGAATGGAGAAAAAATATTGCAGAACCGAAAAAAATGTGTCAAAAACCTCCTGTGATAGGGAACCCATCTCTGATGGAAATTTGTTGTTGGCGAATAATTTCAATCCACATGAGAGCTTCATTTTATTCCAAAGTGGCCCGTCCGTCCCAGCTTTATTTGGTCAAGAGGCCATTGAGCAGCTGATATTTGCACACAATATAACAATATTGGATTGGATTGGCCTTTATTAGTCTCACAGTGGAGACATTTACATTTCACAGCAGCAAAGTTATGAAAGGAAGAAGGAAGGGGATATTAACAGGTATATAATCTTTATCGTCTCCCAAAATGGCTCTTTATGCAGCTCACAAGGTCATATTGTGAAAATATTTGATTAAGAACAGTATGCATGATTTTTTTGGTTTGTTTTTAACAACATGACACTGTTGTTTATCGCAAGTGCACTTTGTCCAAGCAATTGGTTAAATTTTAATGAGCGGTGACTAAACGTAAAACAAAGCCCAATCATGTGAGAAATTCAAAGGCGGATCAGTAAGCACCGTTGCGCGCTGCTTTGAATTTATCAAAAGCGGCAATGGCGTTGCTTGTCGGGCGTCATATTTGCACGTCAGAGCCATTAACTTGCTTCCCACTCAGGCTGGGATGGCGATGCAATCTAATGAAACTGTCTCTGCAGGAGTCGGCTCTTGCGTCTACTGCCGGCAGATTAACGGATGTTAAGGCGGGTATGTTGTGGGAACATAAAACAATAATTTACTTGATTTTAGCTCTATGTACAGTGTGACCCCAGTGCCCCAACATGCTGTTTTTTTCTGGAGAATAAATATGACTGTGATTTTAGAACCTTGTTATCATTAAGCTGTCACACAATTATTAGGTCTTAAAAATTCCAATAATGGCACACGGTCTATGAAATATTTTTTTTTTTTACCACTGAGTTACCTGTTGGCTGCAATTACTTCAAAAACATGGCAACCTTACTTTACAAAAGGGAGGTATTCGGTTTTTAGCGATCCTAGAAAGCAAGGCTGTTTACAGTCGCGAATATCAAAATTGCCTGTCCCAAAAGTACAAAGCTAGTGTGGTTCTGCAAGGCTCGATACTCATGCCACTTTACAGAAATTAGTTGTTCTCGAAAGAAGTGTAGAGGAAAAGTTTGATGAGAAACACTGGGAAAGTATTGTTTAATTGGGTATGTGTCCTGGAAGTGTTTTCTAATCAAATACAGTGATACCTTGGCTTGCTAACTTAATTGGTTCCCAGAAAGTGTGTGTAAGGCACAAGGTGTGTCTTTCAAGCATTAATTTCCCATAAAAAATAAAATGAGAATAATCTGTTCCCAGCTCCCCATAAAACATAATTTTCTACTAAATGAACCTTAAAACTAAACAAAATATACCTTATTTTACATATAATAAATGTGCTATGGTATAGTAATTAAAGAAATAAACTGTACTGTACAATAAAGTCATTTTATTTACCTTTGTGATGGTCGTTGATGGCTTGATAGAATTAAGTAGGAGAAGGTGGGAGGGAGAGTCACATTCCATAAGGACTGTTGGAAGGAGGGTTAGCCTATCTTTCATTGGCTTATGCCCACGGACGGACTTCTCTTCCTGTGTAATCAAGGTCCGGTTAGGCATCTTTTTCCAAAAAAGGCCGGTTTCAAGCATTAAACACTTGATGAGGAACATAGCCTTCTTCTTCCAGCATCTTGAGGAATGATTCCTTGTAAGCTTCGGCAGCTTTATCGTCAGAACTTGCTGATTCACCATGACGAATGACACTGCGAATCCCTGTACGATGCTTAAAGATCTCGAACCAACCGTGGCTAGCCTTAAAATCATCAATGAATGGTGAACTTCCAGGTTGCCTCTTGACGATATCTGAGTGAATTTGCCTTTTTGCTTTCTCTGCAATAATTGCTTCACTTGCGCTGTCGGCGGCTAGCTGCTTTTCGTTAATCCAAATTAACAGAAGTTTTTCCACCTCTTCTATTGCCCGAGACCGTTGCTTAGACAACACAGAAACACCTTTACCAACACACACACACACACACACACCTTTAATAGCTTCTTTGTTCCGAAGGATGGTAGCAATGGTCGACTTAGCATCCTGGTACTACTGGGCCAAGTCACACAAACGCACACTTTGTTCGTGTTTCTCGATGAACTACTTCTGCTCAACCGTAATTTTATTTTGTGTCGTCTTAGGCTGGATACTAGCCTGTGGTGGGGTCTTTTTCTGTCCCATAACAGCAAAAGTATCCGTGATAACAAGACAAATGACATATGCATTCAGAGAAACGGGGTGTGGAAAAGTAGGCCGGCAGCTACAGTGGCACTGTTCGGCCATGTGGTTTGGTGTTCTTCCGCCGAAAACTAGTCCGCCAGCCATTGTGGTGCTCCGTGTGTTTCCAGAAAAATAGTTTGTATGCCAAGATTATATTCTCGCAAATTTAATGTTCGTAAGGCGAAAAGTTCGTTAGCTAAAGCCGAGGTTTCACTGTATTGTTATTCAGTTAGGGTTTTACGACTACATTCAAATTTGGATGACATCGCTGCTATTTGAATGGACTGTTGTTGATAAATCTTGGTGTTCAACAAGGATCAATGCGGTAGACACCATATCCTCAAGAACAAAACTCAAATGTAAACCTGTTAAGATTTGGCTGAACCTCTGCCGAATCTTAGCCCAAAGTCCAATACCCCCGTAGAATGACAAATAATAAATTCTGATGTGATCTCAACCCCTAATGACCCACTCCATGTGGTCATATGTCATGAAAAGGAGGTGATCAATTTAGTCAAAGCTGCATTTTGAAAAACAACAACAAAAAACGACTTTAAAACTGCAACAATTACACCATCTCAGTCCTGTGATCTTTTTTAGATGAAGCGTTTAATGGGCTTTTAATCTTCCTCCAAAAGGAATTTGTATCCACTGTCAAGAAACTGAGCTTCTTTTGAAGTCTCCCTATTCTATTATTTATCAGTCTAAAATTTACCACCCCCACCCCCAATAACTATTTTTGAATCTCCCTTTGGTTCGTCGCTGTGCGCTCAGTGCGACCCATTTTGTTTGGGTTAGAGGGAGATTCAGTCAAAAAAACAAATTAAAGTCGCAGATGCACTCACCCAAGCAAAGAATCAAAAGCCAACCGCAATTATTGGATTTTTCTTATCGTATATATATTTATTTATTGTATATGGTATGAAAACATATTTTTGAATGTGTACAGATAATGTATCTTCCCATTTCCTTGTGCATTTGTACAACCTGGGTGTCGCTTTTGACAGTCCCCAGAGATGCCGATTACAACACTGCCCCCCCGCCCACCGCCCTCATAGAACCTTTCGATGTCTGCTCACACACGAAGGGCAGCCTCTCGTGTGGGGTGCGTCAGTCTTTTTTTTCCTCATCTGTCTGTTGCTCACGCAAACGCTTTTATTGAGCCGTAAATGCCAACGCGATTAGCGGTAATTATGTGCCAGTCCACGGAAGGCCCATTTACTGTTACTTACACACCAAGGAACATGAACAAGCAACACATGGAGGGGGAATGAAAGCCTCTCTCCAGACAATTTTGAGTTGAGTCTTTTTTTTGCATCACTTTGTTCCCTGCCATACTGGAAAATTCCAGGAGACAATATTGACACGCTCATGTTTTTAACTGACAGTATAATTAGGCATGTAGCATTTGCTTTTGGAGGTCACAGCAAATCTCAATTTATTTGCAATCAAAAACCGGTGCCGTAAATAAACATTTTAGGAAATAAATAATCTGACTCAAAAGTCACCAAAAACTTTGCTGTTCAAATTCCAAAAATGCAGTAACGTTACAAATGTCATAGTGTTGAAAAAAAATAATAATAATAACAACAGTAAAAATAATAACAATGTGCAATATTACATGAACATTTTACAAAAAAATACAGTAAAGTCTCGTTATATCGATATCGGATATATCGATAGTCTCGGTTATATCGATACTATTTCTATGCACGCACGGAGAAAATTACATGCAAACAGGGTCGGATATATCGATAGTCCCGGTTATATCGATATTTTTTCCGACTCCCTTGAATATCGATATAACGAGACTTTACTGTATGTAAAATATATAAAATATATCGAGAAAAAATGTTCACTCATTCACTTGCATTCCCGAATTTATTCGGCATTGAAAAGCATGACGCGGAGCGCCATTCCCGAATGTATTTGAGTTTTGTTTTTTCTTGCCTTGGCGGGTGTAATAAAGGGCTAATCAGACCTCTGACAATGTTTTTCCCTTCCACGAGGCGGCAGCATTTGCCTCTTTGCCCATGTTAGTGATATAAAGCAATATGTATGTACAGTAGGAACTTGGCTTACGAACTTGTTTCCCAGAGTGTGTTAGGCGAAAGTGTGTATCCCAAAAATAATTTCCCATAGGAAAGCATTAAAATGAGAATATTGCGTTCCCAGGTCCTCATAAAACATAATTTTCTACTTTCTAATTTTCTAAGCCTTAAAACTAGACAAAATATACCTTATTTTATGTATAATAAATGTGCTATAGTAGTATGATTAAAGAAATAAACTGTACTGTACAATAAAGTCATTCTATTTACCTTTGTGATGGTCGTTAATGGCTTGATGGAATGGAGTGTCCGGTTTCCTCAGCATTAAATACTTGATGAGGTACGTAACCTTGTTCTTTCACCATCTTTCACCATCTTGCTTTCTCTGTGATAATTGTATCTAGTTCATCAATTGTGATCTGTTTAGCTGGGTTCATAGCTTTTTGCATCAAGTGTACATATGACTTGTGCGGGTTATTTGTCGAGCCTGAATGATGGAATATTGAACCTTCCACTCTGCTCAAAGTTGAAATGGGTCCAAATGTCACTGTTTTCTATCCATTTTCTCACCACTTGTTTTTTTCCCTTTCCTTTTTTTTCAAGCTCTGTCCTCTCCCTTTCGTGTGTGTTTTCTCTCTCTCTGTCTGCCTGTCTCTTTAATTTTTAACCCCCCCCCCCCTCCCTGCTGGGTTTTTGATCAATCACGTGGCTTTAACCAAAGACGCCATTTTGTTTTTTGGAAAACGGCCTCACTCGTTCTCTGTCTTTAACCCGATCCCCCACTGCTGCGATCTTGACCAATCACGTGGCTTTAACCGACGACTGGGGCGGGGAATAGAGGATAAAAAAAAAGTCCGCTGCCATTTCCTTGTTTGGAGAACGGGCTCATTCACGAAGGACACATCAGTCATTGTGGCAGCTCGGTGTGTGAAAAATACTTCGTATGCCAAGGTAAATTTTTCATAAATGTAACGTTCGTAAACCGAAAAGTTCGTAAGCCAAGGAGTTCGTAAACCGAGGTCCCACTGTATTGCATTGTATTTTGTACAGTCGCCCCCATTTCAAGCTCAGATAACTCCAGACCCATATAACTTGGGAATTAACTGTTTTGGCCATGGTCTCTGGAAATGTTTTTTCCTTTTCACAATGGGGCAGCATTTCCATTTTTCCATGTTACCGCTTTGTTCCAGCTTCAGCTGTTGTTAAAGCGCTATATCCATGTAACATCCGAGTTACGGTCGGGTTCCGTTCCGACAAAACGGTCGTAAGACAAACGGTCGTAAATTGAAAAGCATTCAAAATGGCTGACGCGAGGATCATAACAAATGATGACACGCTGGCATCTTCTATACGACAGGATAGTATACGATGTCAATCTGTTGTTTTTAAGCAACATTTTCTATTGAATACTATGATATACCTAAAGGTTGACAGTTCATTTATAAATCTTATAACTTTTAGTGCCATTTTAATCATTTTATATTTCGCATTATCGATCTTTATTACCGTGTCGGCCCATGCGTTTTCTGCTGAGCCAAATCCGCAGGGCTTCCCATGCATGCGAGCTTTCCAAAAATGGCTCTCCCTGCTAACGGAGAAGCCAGAAGACGTCACCTGTCTCAAAGAGGCGGCGGCGCCGACCGTGAGCCCGACGCGACGTTTGCGCCGTGGCTATCCCACCCTCTCCGCCTCGGCGTCGGTGGACAACCCGCACTCCCCCTGATTGCTGTGCTGTCATACTGGAGAAAATTGTCGTACGCGTTTGTTACAAAACAGTTATTTTGTATCGTCATTTTGTGCAATGCTGCTCCGGCAAATAAACGCTATTGTCACGTTCGGATTGACAGCTAGGGCGAGGCCACGCCTCCCCGCTTCCACACTTCCTTCTTCTGGACAGCGGGTACGAAAACGGGACGCTGTCAACTTGTATTGGTACTTTGTATTAACCTGGACTTTGTCTTTGGTGCTCGATCTAAGCCCCCACATCCCATACTCCTCTCCATCCCGTATTCCAGGGGTGTCAAAGTAATTTTTTGCCGCGGGCCACATTGTAGTTATGGTTTCCTCTCGAAGGCCGTTATGAATTTGGGGAAGCCATTACAATGTTTAATCCCCTTCACATATTACATATAGAGCGCACAAAAAAGTAATGCATAACTAGTTTTCAAATCTGAAGTCAAGAATAATGACTGTTATTGTGGTTTACATCCAAAAATATGAAATTTCGGTTCGGATTTTAGCAAGCATCATGGAATGTCATAAGTTTGATTTGCTTTCGTGGGCCGAAAAAAAATGATGTGGCGGGCCGGATTTGGCCCGCGGGCCTTGACTTTGACATCTGTGCCGTAATCTTTTGGGATTGTTCCGTTGCTTCTCGCCATTGTCGGGTTTGCCATTGCCCCCCCCCCCCTCGTAGTTTTTGGTATTCTTTATTTTTGATTATACCCCTGATCCTCTTTTTGCGACCAGTGCTTTGTGTTGTAGCTTAATAAATCATCCTGCACGGACCTCTGTCTCTGTCGTGTTGCTGGCTGTCGCGGTGGCAGCCGCAGGAAATAAAAACAAAACCTCTGGCGGTCGTGGCCGTTAGTACGGGTGGCCGTAACTCACGGCAGTCATAAATCGGATGTTACCTGTAAACCAATATGCATGTATTGCATTGTATTTTAGACAGCCACCCTCATTTCAGGCTCATATAACTGCAGATCCATATAATTTAGGAATTAACTTTTTTTATGATGGAAGAAGAGAGTCTAAGGTTTCTTACGCTGCATTGAATGTTTATGTAGTCCTAAAAGTCAATATTCTATGGGTCCTGCAATTTGAGTGAAAATGACATGAACCCATGCACTGGAGTAGACACATATTTTCACATTGTCTGGTAGTGAATGCGTTAATAAGCATACAGTGTTTTACAGAGGTGTACTGATTACAATTTTAGAAATAAATTACACTACTTATAGTCGCAGGCGGGGGGTGGGCGCGAGATTTTTTCTTCTTCCTCGGGAGCGCATGACAGAAAATAATTGAGGAGCACTGCACTCGGTACTGCACTAGTCCTACAAAGAGCCCTGCAGTTTTGGTTTTCGGGGGGGGGCAGGAACACATGAGCTCCTGTAGCAGCAGCAATCACTACTGGATGCTTTGCCAGAGTAGCCTACACACAGACTCCATAAATAACTAAAATGGACCAGTCGGCCACAGTATTATCAGCACAACAGTTTATTTTATATTTTTTGTAAGCATCGCCGATAAAAAATAAAACACCGCAAGGGTAATTTGACTAACAGGTACAATTTGCAATCGTCATGCGTGCACCAGTGCCAAAATGCCATAGGGAATAAGCTCCAGATAATTGTTTTCATGCAAATTTGCCAATGGAAGAATATAGCACAGCAGCAAATGCTTCAAAATGTTTTTGTTTTTGTTTTGTTTTTTACGCTCCACGGACACAAGTGCATGTAGGTCCGGAATCAACATCTTCCGGATATGCTTTGAAGATTTTGTGTTCAGTACTCCAATCAGCAGGTGATGCGGCACGATGACTATTATGGGTCTTTTCTATTCCACATTTTTCCCTCCAAGCAAGGTCGTTGCCGTGGCGTTATTTTAATATAGCGGCCTCGACTTTCTTTTCATGTGCAGAACATACAGAACAGAAGGAATAGAACAATGGAATAAGATCAACATAAAAGCTTAATTAAATTGATTGACAAATGCTAACAATGCTCAATTTAGATCGACACAGGTCTTCCCTTTTTCACCACCGTTTGTGTTGTGGAACCTGAACGAGCGATTGCGCCCACTTTGTATCACGACCTGGTCATAAGAATAGAACCCTGAAACCTTTTGTGTGTAACGTTGAAGGCAATTGGTATTTGTTGGCAACTCTTTTCAGCTGTCCTGGGTGTCTCATTCGTATTTCTGCGATTGTTTGTATGCACATCCCCGAAGGACCAAGAGTTATGTCGAAAAGCTGGATTTGCAGAGTAGCCTATTTGCTGTTTTGTCTCAATTAACACATCCTTATTGTGCCATCTTGTGGCATCTTGTGCTGTTGCTGTGAAGAGAGGAGGTTCTTTTTGTAAGGCTAAATGTAGCCTTGTCTAATATTAAAAAAAAGTCATTTGCACCCATCTTGCAGAATTTTGGTATTTCCAATGCTTTTGCATTTTTTCCATTTTAATGTTTCATCCTTTTTTATTCATTTTTTTTAGCATGCTGACCAGAATATTTAACAAGGTGGTCTACATGCTTACTAATCAATCTTCTAGTGTGACGGACTGGTGTGGACAACCAGTATACAGATACATGGACAGATACATGGATCTCAAACAGATTTGTATGGCTCAAAATATTCACTCTGGCGTAAATTCCTACTTGGATGAGGTAGGCCTCACTGCGGTTGGCTTGAGGGCTCAACCACCATGGAAAATGAAGGGACCTCAAACGTTTCCCTGACGAACTCCTTTCTCAATGGCATTATTGTGCATATGTTGTATTTTGACCAAGGAAAATTAAATTTCAAGCCAGGAGCAAGAAAACGCAGCTGTCACGTTGGCTTCCTCTACTGATTATTTTAGCAGCGAGTGAAGTGCTTGCACAAGGGCGCTTAATAACTACAGCTACAGATCACCGGTACAGCCAAGCAGCACCTCGTATAACCTTGCCCAGAGAGAGAGATTGAGAGAGAGAGGGGGGAGGGTGAAATGGGTGGTAGTGCCAGGTGAGAAGATGAAAAAGATAAGTTGCAGATTGGGAGGCGGATGCGGCAAGACAGAAGGCGAGATAAGTGAGAATGAGGTGACAGAGGTGGTGGCGATGGAAATTAAAACGGGGATTAAAGAGACGGCACGCGTCACAAGAATAACCTCCACTTTCTTTCTCTCCTTGTCAAACTGTATTTCTTTCTTCTCCTCCCTGAGAAAAGAACCTTGTCCGCTGCTCATCTGATTGCAGCGCCATATCAACTTGCTTCTAGCTCTGTGTGCGAGTGGGGACCGCAGTGTGGGAGGGGGGGAGTTAAGTCTGACGGGGGATTTTGTCCCCCATGAACACAGATCTGGGAGCAACATTGCCTGGAACCAAATTCGTACTCCCGCCACCCAAGTGGAAACACAAACCGCGTGTACAAGCAGCTTTGCACCACCGGAAGCCAACACGGATAAACACATACATGCCGTCCGTCCACACACGTGGGAAAATGGCTGTCACTCGTAGAGCTCTTTTCTACATTTTGGTACTCAAAGCGTTCTCTTATTAGCCTACTAACGACGCAGTATCAGGAGCAACTGAGGTTTCAGTGTCTTGCTCAAGACAACTTAGTTACTGTGTGGGGGTGGTGGTAGTGGGTGGGGGTCTTTATGTTCAGTTGGTGGTCGATGTTTATGGTGGCAACATAACCTGAATATTTAAATCATATTCCGGAGAGGATCCATGTTTGGTGCTTAAATCATGATATGTGTACTGGCTCTAAATATAAAATAATCTAAAAACCATATTTATGGCAGTAATGGGGCTTTTTTTCAAGGGGCAGGGTGTTATGCAACTGTGTAAACATTTTGTGCACCATTTATAACCCCCAAAAAGTTGTGCATGCACGTCTTCCGAACAGATGTTGAGAAAAGTGTGCAGTTGGGACATGCCAGCCTGACCTTTGAACCATATACGTGATTGATCACACGTCGAGATGTGTCACAGTGTTAGCAACCACTTCTTCCACCCGAAGAGGCCAATTAGGTTTGATGATCAGCTCATGTTAGATTCATTACACGTCGATGTGCCAGGGCCACTTTAATGAGGAGAAATGAGGGATGGATATGTCCTCCCCCTCGTCTGAGGCATTCATTCCCCAATTTATCATATTCATCATGGGGGTAATATTCCAGAAAATTGACAAAAATCTATAAAGTCGCGATTGTAGTTGCTTTTTATTATTGATGTATATTTGAAAGCTTTGTGACCTCCCCATCACACTCCTTATTAACCTTCCCCATGAGGTGAGATGCAGAAAATGTTGCCTCTGCTCGTTGAGCCAATCAGAGCCCAGGATACAGAGGCCAAACGATCTGTTTGGTCACCTCCCATCCATCAGCCCGGCACAATGGCAACCCCCCATCGGAGTTTTCGAGATGTTTTCAAGTCTGTCATCGCAAAAACTAGATGGGGCTTGATAGAAAAGGGGGCGGGATTGCATTTATATATAATGAATGTTATTGTTATTGTTTGTCTGAAGCATGCATTCATGAAAAAAAATCTCTCGCTCTCTCTTTTTCTCACACTTTCTCTTCCTCCTTCTGCCTCGTGACTTGTGCACTGGTTATTCCGGGGATGGATGCAACGGGCACCACTAATCATGGCATTCCAGATCCGCTCTTTTTCCCGGTAGTGATTATTACAGCCCCCAAGCCCCCAATTTTCTACCCTTGTGCTTTTAGCCCCACTAAATGAGGGTTCATCTCAATCCTACTTTGAGAAATAATTCACACGAGCAGTGTATTCACCTCAATATCAAATCCTACTGGACCCTTTGCACCCTGCCCACAACCTTTTCCAGTTACTCCCTTCTGACCTATATAATCTCCATCTCCAGCACCAGACACTTTGAGGCGCTCAAGGACATCTGCATAATTGCACACTTGTTTAACTACAAATACGGCGACTGATCACTTTAAAATGGTTCACAGATTTTCTGCACCAACTGCATAACTGTTCTCGGATTTTATTCAGAATCAGAAAGCCTTTAAACGTCCCACAATGGGGAAATTTGCAGTTCACAGCAGCAATTTGAAAGGGGATGGGGGTGGGGGTGTGAAAGGATAAAAAACAAGATATTCTAAGCATAGCAAAAATGTCAGAAGACTGAGATGTATACTGTAAATGTGCAAAAATATTTCATAAAAAACTGTACATAGTGCAAGTATCTACCACTGATCACTTTAGCTCTGCTTGATATATTGCACATTGTTTCAGTTGTTCCTGAGAAGTATCACTTGCATTAAGGAATTAGGTGAGATGAGCCTTTATTAGTGTCCTCCATACTGATTTGTCATGTCTTTTTTATGATGATACTAGTGCAGCTACTAAAGGAGCCTCTGTGTATGCATGTGTGCGGGGGGTTTGTTTCAACTGTCGGATTAGCGCAGATAGCTTTGTGCTGCTTGCCGTATTGTAGCGTGACGTCATGCTACACCAAAAGCTGGTGATTCTAAATTAAAAACAATTGCTGGAAGGCAGACGAATGAAGGCCCCTCGGCTACGAGAGAGAGTGTAACACCGTCATAGTCAGAAGTAGAAAACGTGAGAAAGGTGTCGCAGATCATCAAGTGAATGACTAGCAAGAAACAGAGGTTTTCTTTTTCTCCAATTTAAATTGTCCCAGAATACAATTGCCCCGCCGGTCATGAAAGATGAGTCTGAATTGTTCGGTTCAAAACCATACCATGTCCTTGAAAATCCCAGAACTGCCAGCTTAGACAAACTGCAATAACAAAAACAAAGTAATTGATTTCAGGTTGTTGCCATTGTGGCATCTGGCGATGGTTTGACACTGTGACTGTTCCAAGTTTCTTGATATCATCACAAATTATTGCCATAGTTCTCTCTCTCTCTCTCTCTCTCTCTCTCTCTCTCTGTCTCTCTCTGTCTCTCTCTTTCTCTCACTCTCTCTCACTCTCTCTCACTCTGTCTCTCTCTTTCTCTCTCACACACACTGGGTGTGCACCAACCTCATCAAATAGGCCATTAGATCCTACTGCTCTCCCCTGGCAGTAATCAAGAGGGACTGTCAGGGCAACCAAGGTGCCAGGCCACGTTGCTCAGAGCTGATTAGTCTGATTGTACACAAGATGGGGTGAAAAAAATCACAACCGTGCATCATCAACTGTAAGACTTAAGGGGTAAAATAATGGCGGAAAATGACAAGTCACAGGCAGGAGAGGTTTAGGCGGGGGTGGAGGGAAGGGAGATAGCGCTTGCACAGAAGGATGTTTTAATTTCGCTCAACTTTGCCATTCAAATTGACTCATGGTCATGCTTTGGTGCTTTGGGATCACTCAAGCAATCAGGTGAAGTGATGGCAGCGTGAGTCACCGTCCTGTTGCAAATTTTGCCTGAGCCCAGAGAGTGTTGAGCATCTGATATTTGTGCGAGGAAGCCAGCTGTTAATAGCACTATCCATGAAGCGTCTCCAGCTGGTCCGGAATGGTGCTGCTCGCCTCTTGACTGGTACTCGTAAGAGGGAGCACATAACCCCTACTCTGGCATCGCTTCACTGGCTACATTTTAGACTTCTTTTCAAGATCTTATTTGTTTTCAAATCTTTAAATGGCTTACCTCCTCCTTACCTCTCCGAGCTCACTCATCTCTACACATCTTCCTGATGCCTCAGGGCTCCTGACCAGACATTATTAGTTGTCCCAAAAACTAAATGGTGGTTCAGAAGGGATCGAGCCTTTTCCGTTGCTGATCCCAATCTCTGAAATGACATTCGGCAATACCCCACGCTGCCCGTCTTTAAAACCCACCTCAAAACTCAATTGTAACCTTTGGCATTTGACTCCACATGTTAGTTTTACTCTCTGTTGATTTCTACTATCTCTGTGACTGCTTTATTTCCTGTATATGATAGTTGTCCATGTTAAACGCTTTAGCTTTTGTTAAAGCGCTATATAAATCAATCTGTATTGTATATTATCTACTGCATCAATGCAGCCTTTTTTTGGGGGGGTGGGGGTGCGACAGTAGGCGGACTGCAATCAAAGCGCACAAGCTTGCGAGACAGGTGTCGGACTGCATCACCTGTGCTTGCTTTGATCGCCTTGACACTCGAGATGATCATTACGGAAGCCCACATCCCCGTGGAAATCATGGAACTTGGAAGATGTTAATCACTTCACACTCCAAGTGTCATCCTCCAACACTTAGAGGGGAGAACAAGTATTGGTACAATTAGGAGAAGTAGAGTGACTTTTACTAATTAGTTCCAAAATGTTGTGCTTGATTTGTTTTTACTCCCTGAAACCACTTTCTAAACGGCATAATCCACTGCAAGTTTTGCGGTCTTCCAGGCTCCCGTTGGAGACTTGAAAAACAAAAAACCTACATTAGCATGCGCCGTCACTCTCAGTGAGGCTTATGTATTTTAATGATGACACAGTGCTTCAACACCAATATGTTTTGCATTCTCCGTGCTTGTAATTGATTCACTCAGCGTGGGCGACTCGCCAATGATGAGCGAAGGGGGGAGAGAGGAAGAGAGAGAGAGAGAGAGGATAGTGGGGGGGGGGATTAATAAGATACAGTAAACATTAAAGTTTCATTTCCTCTGGGGCATCTGCTATTTTCCATTATTCATCTATGAGCACGCTATATGTAAATGAACAAATTCTGCCCGACTGCGACATGGAACCCGTCGCCTGTCTGCAGGCCCTCTTCCACGTGGCGACCCCCTTCATTAGCTATCACATTTTTTTTTTTCATGTTTGACCACCATCAGGGGAGCGCAGATGGCCGTCTCGGGGCCTGTGTGGTGCCGTTGGCTGTTAAATATAAACCAACGTTTGTACATGTAGTATGGCAACACATCAGTGTGCGATACCTTGTGATGCAGCTGACGTGTACCGTTACTCTTGTGCTGTGAAAATGTTACATTGCTGCTGTGGTGGGAAATGACGAAGGACAGAAACTCTGTCTTGCACTGTTTTGTGATTATTTTTTTTTTTTCAATATATGTTAGGTATGTCTGAAGATCAGAAAACGTTGACGTAGGAAATTTTCTGTGTGAGCGTTTTCACCATTTAAACGAGCTCCCCTTTGTATAAATTGGGTGGTGGTAGAGAGAGAGAGAGAGAAAGACAGACTGGCATGGCCATAAATGTGCACGCATCTCAAGACAAAAGTTTCAAAAAGTCCCAACATGGCATCAGGTGTAGTGACAGGGTCTTCAAATTTTCTTGGTTGCTTTAGAGCAGTGATTTTCAACCACTGTGCCGCGGCACACTAGTCAAGTGTGCCGTGAGAAACTACCCAATGCCCCTTTTTCAAACTTAAAATTTTACAAACATTTATTAATCATTTTCTGCCAATATCATGTCATTGTCCTGTGTCCGCACTGAAAAGACTGGGAGGGTAATTTAATATTCGTCCGTGTGGCAACACGTCAAAGATTGCCTCTTTCCTGCAGGATGGTTCGTGGTGTGCCGCAAAAAATGCCAATGAAAAAAATCGTGCCCTGGTTCAAAGAAGGTTGAAAAACACTGCTTTAGAGCACCTTGTTCTCCAACACAACTGTGTGTGTTGTGTTGACTGGGATTTTGGCTGACATTGGATTGGATTAGCCTTTATTACTCTCGCAGTGGAGAAATGTACATTCCACAGCAGTAAAGTGATGAAATTAACAGGAAAGGAAAGGAAGAAGTAGAAAAAATACGGGACCTGCTGTAAAGGCAGCCATTCTCGTGGTGCCATCTTGAAGTCAAAACAACAACAACAAAACTAAATAACAAATAATGTGACACAACACAAAAGACAAAGACAGGCATTCAATCTTAAGTACTTTCTGCACCCTCTTTGTTGTATGAAGCAGTTCTAGATGAAAGAGGTTCGAGGCGTCCTTTTTAGCAGTGGATCAGGGACATCATGTTGAAATGCGCACGTCAAATACAAGCTAAATGTTGAAAGCAAACACGAATAGCATCCATTGACGAAAAGACACTGTCTCACATCTCCTGTCCCACGTAAATCCGCTTCAATTCCAAGCCGCGACAGTTCGACATATGACCACTCGAGTGACTTGTTGTACACCACAAGTGCGCAAATTTTGTGTTTTTGAGCGAAACGTGATTATGACTGTAGAACAAAAATTCGCCTCGAGTGTCACATGGCAA
Source organism: Hippocampus bargibanti (assembly GCF_051943395.1). NCBI lineage: Eukaryota > Metazoa > Chordata > Actinopteri > Syngnathiformes > Syngnathidae > Hippocampus > Hippocampus bargibanti. Next base: position 10,881,594 of record NC_142752.1, read on the forward strand.
AGGTCATCGAAGGCTCTCTATTGTCCATCCTGTATGACTGTTTATTTGTGCGATTGCATGCATTTCTTTTTGAGACACTGGGAAGCAGCTGGCTTAGTGTGCCTCATTGCTTTTTTGTGTGTGTTTGTGTGAGTGTGTTTGTGTCTGTGTGTGTGTTTGTGTGTGTGTGTGTGTGTGCGTGTGTGTGTGTGTGTGTGTGTGTGTGTGTGTGTGTGTGTGTGTGTGTGTGTGTGTGTGTGTGTGTGTGTGTGTGTGTGTGTGTGTGTGTGTGTGTGTGTGCGCGTGTGTTGGAAGCGAGGTAAGCCGCTAGCTGCTAACCCCTCAGAGTTATTGGACAAATATGAGCATTCTTGCAGCTGCACAACGCCAATAAAGGCACAACGACCCTGACCGGGCAGTTGACTTGCTTATTTCTGGTGCATGTTGGCTGTGGATGTCGCTTTTCGCCTTGAGTCTTCTCCTTTCAAGCATCTGAGGTTCAGCTGCCGCTTAAATAACAGTAACAAAGACAACACATGAAATGGGAGACAGCATGTTCATATGCTGACAGGATTATTTGCTTTGGCAAATAAACCCAAAGTCGAATTTGAAACATTTTCTCAATGGCCATCGACACTAGTTTTTCCAAATAAATAAAGAAAATAATCATGTTCATCCAATGGCGATGCGTCAATTTGTTTTGAAGTGAATTAAAAAAACATTCACATTGTCTGGCACATCTCAGAAATATGTGAAAAAATGTGTCCACTCCAGTGCCAGGATTTTTGTCATCGTCACCTGAATTACAGAGCCCACAGAATATTGAGTTTTTGCACTACATAAACATTGACTGCAGCGTAAGAAACCGTAAACTCTCTTCTTTCCTCATAAAGAGTTAATTCTTAAGTTATATGGGACTTGGAGTTTTATGAGCTTGAAATGAGAGCGGCTGTCCAAAATACAATGCAATATGGCATTATTGATTTACTGTATATAGCTCTTTAACAACAGCTGAAGCTGGAACAAAGTGCTAACATGGGAAAAGGGGAAATGCTGCCCCTTGTGGAAGGGAGAAAACATTGCCAGAGGTCTGATCAGCACTTCTTCTTTTCCTTTCGGCTTTTCCCTTCAGGGGTCGCCACAGCGAATAAATGTCCTCCATCTATCCCGGTTTCGTGCATCCTCTTCTCTCACACCAGCTACCTTCATGTCCTCTTTGACCACATCCATAAACCACCTCTTCGGTCTTCCTCTCGGTCTCCTGCCTGGCAGTTCAAGGCTCAGCATCCTTCTCCCGATATAGTCACTCTCTCTCCTCTGGACATGTCCAAACCATCTCAGTCTGGCCTCTCTGACTTTCTCTCCAAAGCCTCTATTATGAGTTGTCCCTATAATGTACTCATTCCTGATCCTATCCAACCTGGCCACTCCCAAAGAAAACCTCAACATCTTCAGCTCTGCTACCTCCAGCTCTGCTTCCTGTCTTTTCTTCAGTGGCACTGTCTCCAGTCCAAACATCATGGCTGGTCTCACCACTGTTTTATACACTTTTCCTTTCATCCTAGCTGAAACCCTTCTATCACACATCACATCACACCAGCCTGCCTGGACACGCTTCTTCACCTCTTTTCCACACTCTCCATTGCTCTGGACAGTTGACCCTAAGTACTTAAAATCCCCCTTATCTCTTCTCCCTGTAGCATCACTCTTGCACTTGGATCCCTCTTATTCACACACATATATTCCGTCTTGCTGCGACTGATCTTCATTCCTCTACTTTCTAGGGCATATCTCCACATCTCTAGTTTCTCCGCCACCTTTTCGCTGTTCTCGCGACAGATCACAATGTCATCTGCAAACATCGTGGTCCAAGGAGATTCTTGTCTAACATCGTCTGTCAGCCTGTCCATCACCATAGCAAACAAGAAGGGGCTCAGAGCTGACCCCTGGTGGAGTCCCACCTCCACCTTGAATTCATCCGTCACACCGACAGCACACCTCACAACTGTCTTACAGTCATGATACATGTCTTGCACCGCTCTGACATACTTTGCTGTCACTCCAGACTTCCTCAAGCAATGCCGCAGCTCTTCTCTGGGCACCCTGTCGTACGCTTTCCCCAGAGCTACAAAGACACAATGCAATTCCTTCTGACCTTCTCTGTACACCTCTATCAGCATTCTTAAAGCTAACACTGCATCTGTCATACTCTTTTTTTTGGCATGAAGCCATACTGCTGCTCACAAATGTTCACTTCTGCTCTTAGTCTTGCTTCCACTACTCTTTCCCAGAGTTTCATTGTATGGCTCATCAACTTAATTCCACTGTAGTTAGTACAACTCTGCACATCTCCTTTGTTCTTAAAAATGGGCACGAGTACACTTTGTCTCCATTCTTCAGGCATCTGTTCACCATCTAAGATCTTGTTGAATAACCCAGTCAGGAAAAGCACCGCCACCTCTCCAAGACACTTCCATACCTCGAAAGGTAAATCATCAGGCCCGAGTGCCTTTCCCCCCTTCATCCTCTTCAGCGCCCTCCTCACTTCATCCTTGCTAATGTTTGCTACCTCTTGGTCCACAATAGTCATGTCTTCTACTCTTTGTTCCTTCTCATTTTCCTCATTCATCAATTCTTCAAAGTATTCTTTCCATCTTGCCATCACTGCCACCGTCATCCTACACACCACCAACCTATGCTGTCTGGCTACACTCTCACCAACCACTACTTTGCAGTCACTGATTTCCTTTAGATGGCGCCATTGACACAAAATGTAGTCTACCTGTGTACTTCTGCCTCCACTCTTATAGGTCACCCTATGTTCCTGTCTCTTCTGAAAGAAAGTATTCACAATAGCAATTTCCATTCTCTTAGCAAAGTCAACCACCATCTGTCCTTCAGCGTTCCTCATCTGGTGTCCAAACCTGGCCATCACCTCCTCATCATCTTTGTTTCCTGCGCCAACATGTCCATTGAAGTCTCCACCAATTACAACCCTCTCACTTATCGGGATGTTCTGTATGACTTCATCAAAGTCCAACCAAAATTTCTCCATCTCCGCCAGCTCACGTCCTACTTGTGGGGCATACCCACAAACAACATTGAACATCACACCTTCAATTTCCATCTTCAGGCTCATCATTCTATCTGATAATCTTTTTACTTCTAAGACATTCCTAACAAACTCCTCTTTTAAGATAACCCCAACTCCATTTCTCTTTCTGTCTTCACCATGATAGAACAACTTAAAGCCTGACCCTAAGCTAACCCCTTCCACCTGGTCTACTGGACACACAGTATGTCTGCCTTCCTTCTCTGCATCATGTCAACCAGCTCTCGACCTTCACCTGTCATTGTTCCTACATTCAAAGTTCCTACTCTTAGTTCTATACTCTTGGCGTTCCATTTCTCTCTTTTCTTCCGGGTACCAGTACCAATGGTGGCTGTTGTTTTTATTTTTATTTGTGTATGCTTTAGATTCGCTTGTCCTAAAATGTGGCAAATTACATGTAAGATCATGACATACATGTAATGTAATACATGTAAAATAATTACTAAATAAATATGATAAAAATGAAAAAAATAGAATGAAATTAACACAAGACTACATTTAAATGTATTTTAAAGTCTTGTTTGAACTTTTAAATAGATAATTGCCTGATATGATATGACCAGCGTGAACTTTGTGATATTTTCGACCCACAATAATAAACACGAATAACACAAGGAAAGTCGTAACTAACCGCAACATTCTCTGGTTGATATGGTAATGTTGAAAACACCTTTAAAATAAGATACAAAGTCCCAATGTGTCAGTGAATGGTTGTGGATGGTTGTTCGTCTCTGTGTGCCCTGCAATTGGCTGCCAACCAGTTCAGGGTGTCACCTGCCTATTGCCCAAAGACGGCTGGAATAAGCTCCCGTACACCCGCGACCTTTGTGAGGATAAGCGGATTAGAAAATGGATGGGATGGATGGATCTGTTTTTTTCCATTCTCGTTCTTTGGTTTGACTGTTTGTTTTTTGAAGTAATTTTACCATATGCATTCTTTGTTTTATTTTAGTGACCCGCATTATTCTCGCTGGTGGTGGTGGTGTTATCAGATCTGTGCAGCAGGTTGTCAAAAATTAAAAAAAAATAAAAATAGTGTCAGCGCGTTAAGCCCTTTCCTGCTGTGGCTTTTGTGCAAATACCTTGCATGCAATCTGCATGTACAGAGAGGCACTTAAGTGGCTCATGATGTCACACACGCCAACATTAGCCACCTAGCGTATATTTTTCCGCCCACCATCCTTCACACTGTCTGCGCACCTGGCAGCTTATCCACTCGCGCCATTTCCATTTCAAAGATTCGCACACAAAATCGCTCACCATCTGGTATGTGCGCCTCTTTCATCAGGCTCTCCGTCAGGCGAGCAGGTTGGGCGCCGATGCAAATTGAACATAAAATTGGAGATGCTGTGTCCGTTTTTTTTTTTTTTTTTTTTTTTTTTTTTTCCAAATACATCTAGCGCTGCGTGTCACACTTGCCTCAAGTTTCAGCAAATATGCGACGGGGATGTCACGTAGCTCGCAGGAGGTCTTATCGGTGGCCTTCAGAGAGGCAGATAGCGCTTGCAGCGCCAATCAAAAGAGCTGTGACACATACACACACACAAAATGTCTACTGGGACACGTGGAAGGGAGAGAAATTTCACACTATCAAAAGTGGAATGAGCTTTTTATTGTCAAACCTATACAGTGTATGTCTAAGGGGGGTGTGGGGGTGTTTTATGGACTATCTATCCCGATAGACATGCCTAATAGGTTTCTTCTTGCTAAAAGAAAATGGATTTGGGGCTGAGTTTTCTTTCAAGGACCCCCTCATGACTTCATTTGTCTTTCCACGATCATATATTCAAGAGACTTTTTCTGATGCTGGTGGAGGGAGGATCATTTGATGACCTCGGGGCCTGAATTTTCCAAAGAACCTTTGGAAATATCCAGAATGGTCATTTCAGACCAAAACAGTCGAAACTCACTATGGGTTCATGAGACTTTTTTGTGGCTACTCATGATCGACATTCCTTGTAAGTTTAATTTGGCTGGGCTGAATTTTTTCCAAGTGTCACAAGCGGCTGCCATTTTCAATGGTTTAACACGTTGACAACAGATCTGACAACAGATCGTTTCTCCTTCGTCACGTACGGAGGAAATGGGCTGTGAATGTGTTCATCTTCTTCTCCTTCATCATCATCATCAGGCAGCAGCCAGGGTACTTCTTCCCAGGATGGGCTGTTACTCTCCATTGCATGTACATGTCCATCCGGCACATCTATTTTGCCTCTGCAAGAATATATGAAAACAGCAGGAAATCATGATGAGTAGATGTAAAAGGGAGTGTATGAGAGAACAAAAGGGAACGTTCACGACTTTCTCTGCTCTCTTGAAGCAATTTTCACAAAGCAATCGCTCGGAATGAGATTGTCTCCGCTCGTCTTATTTCACTTGCGTGTGTGCCGCGCTGCCAAAGTTCAAGAAATGATTAGGTCTGTCCCAAAAGTGATCTAATGATGGAAATTTCGGGACAGGCATAGAAAGGGAGGGCCTTCCAAACAAACAGCAAATAATGGGAAATGTCGACAGTTGTCAATTGAAAAAAAATGGAATGCACCAAATGAATGTGCATCCATTCCAAGAAAGAGTGGCTAAGTTGTTCGTGGAAATTAATACGCAAATGTCCAAAACCAAAAATTTTTAATCACGTTTTTGAAGCATATAAAAGCTGAGCTTCCAACTCTTTTACTTCAAACTTGTATACCATTACATTTGAGAGTACAGAAAGAAGATTTTACATCCTTATCATTCACCATATGAGTCCGAGCGTGCTTGGTTCAAGTTTTCTTAATGTATATCACTCCCAGTTGGAGTTTAATATAAAAGCGAATCATAAAACAAAACAATTAAACAGCCAACATTTAATCTGTTGTAAAACTGCTATTTTAAGTCTAAAACTGTAGAGTGACAAACACAGATTAGCATGGTGAGCTAGTTATAGTCTGCTCCTCTAACAACACACGCACACACACACGCACCCGCACACACACACACACACACACACACACACACACACACACACACACACACACACACACACACACACACACACACACACACACACACAGCAGAAAATGGAATACAGTACTCGCAAACATGTTTTTATCACTGCTGTGCGGGAACAGCCAATAGTAAAATAAAAAAAATGCTGCACTATGTCTGACTGTGAATTACGCACGACCTTTTCTTGTAGAGTTCAGCGCTGCCTGGCAAATTGGGTCACAATGTATGGTACTATACCGAAGGCGAGCACCTCCAAATTCAGACTTGCCAGTTTAACTGTGGAAAATCCTTAAGAAATATTAGATTCCAAATGGACAAATACAAATAGCGGAGGTTTTGCGCCGGCTACTAGCTTGTATCACGCTTCGATGGCCAAATGGCTAAGTCACAGCTAATTTATCTTGCATCAGCGCTCTTTTTTTGCCCCTAATTCCCCATTGCGCTCAAATATCACAGTGAAGTCCAAAACAACCCAGGAGTAGAAGATATTTTGCTCTATTATGTAGCGTGACGTGACGGCAAATAAAAGACTCACCAAATTGAAGTACTTTTTAGACACTTTAAGTCATTTTTATTTGTGTTTTGCATTTGACTAAAAATATCAGACTGCCTGTTTTGGGTATTTTCGATGCTATAAAATATTTTTCTGATGTCAGGAAACAAAAAAGTGACATCGGTTGTCCTTTAAGTCAGCAGTAATGACAGTTTTCGGGGGACTTCAATTCTCCCGGGAATTGGAGGAGGCTGCTCCTCCTGCCAATAATAATGCTGAATTTTACTTTTGAATGCACACGAGTGGCGATGAATGGCAAAATATCGGCATTTTGATCCACCAAAAACGGGCACCCGATTTGTATGCCTTTCTGTGACTTTTCTAGAGTCCCTTTGATGTATGTTTTTAATTTGCCTATGACATGATTGTAGAAAAGTAAGACTCTCATGAAAGTCCTTCAAGGACCTAACCTGAAGTTGCCTCACCAAGACTATCAACAAGTACTGTACGGCAATCTTCCACCAACGCCTTTTCTGACATTAAACGTTGGTCACTCTGATAAAAGCAACTCCCAGCCACCACTTTGGAGTCTTGATGAAAAAGATTGGAATGCCTCAGTGTCCCTTCAGCTGCACTCTACTTCCCTAATTGAGGAACAAATGTTGCCCACAACTGTTGATGTCCACTCAATGGTACCTTGACTTTGAAGTGCCAGAAATTTTCAAGTGAGAGACAGTCACACGGTCCAATGTTGTCTCCATCTCATGCGGAAATATTGCAGTGGTTGTGATTTCGGCATTAATGCTCTTCATAAGCTTTTCAAATAACCCCAAAATTGTATAATTTAATCAGAGTGAATCACCCAACGATTACAGGCTCATTTATCAAATTACGAATACACTCAAACCGTTACCGCTAATTTCCTTCCCAAATGAGCCAGAAGCAGAGATGGTAGCTCTAAAGAGCTCTGTGATCTATCACTATAGTCCAAATGGTCTGTTTGACATCCCTTGTTGTTGTCGCTGAAGCAACCTCCTCATTTTACCACTGCAATGATATACGGAAGAAACGTAGCGCCGCCAAAATTGCGACGTTGAATGTAAAGTAGTGAAAACTAGAAAGTTTACTGTCAAGTTGAAGCTGACAACACAAAAAGCGATTAAAATTGTCGATTTTCAACTCCAAACTGATGAACCCAACTCCACAACCAATGCCCACTAGCATCATGCTATCAGGTAACCAGAAACACCATTGCAGGGCTAACAGGAATTAGCATGTAAATTACTAGTGCGGTGTCAAAATCAAGACTCTGAGACCAGATCTGTCCCACCGCATCATTTTATGTAACTGGATAACGATAACCATATACACCTTGGTTTCCGAACCCTTTGGCTTTCGAACGTTAAATTTATGAAAATTTAAATTAAACTTGGCATACGAACCATTTTTTGGGATACACACGGACAATGCCACAATGAGTGATGTTTCGTTCGCGAACGAGACCGTTCTAACAAGAAAATGGCAGCCAACTTGTTTTTATCCTCTATTCCCCCCCCCCCCCAGTCTTCGGTTAAAGCCAAGTGATTGGTCAAGAATGCAGCAGTGAGGGTGGGGGGGTTAAACAAAGAGGTATGCAGACGACATAAAGAGTGAGAAAATGGATAGAAAACAGTGAAATGTGGACGCGCCTTTGATAGGCAGAGTGTAGCCTGCAGGGTTAAAATATCCCATCAGTCAGGCTCCACAAATAAACCGCACAAGCCATATGTACACTTGATGCAAAAAGCTATCAACCCAGCTAAACAGCTGGGTTGATATTGATGAAGAACTAGGTAAAATTATCGCAAAGAAAGCACCTACAAGGGATCATTTCTCAAGATGGTGAAAGAAAGCTACGTTCCTCATCAAGTGTTTAATGCTGATGAAACCAGCCACTCTATTCCATCAGGCCATCAAGGACCATCACAAAGGTAAATGAAATGAATTTGTTATAAAGTACAGTTTATTTGTTTCATTACAATACGATAGCTATGGGTTGTGACCGAAGGACCGAGATCCCGGAGAAAGCGGCCGAAATGCTCTCTCTTAGAGATAAGGTAAGAAGCTCGGTCTTCCGGGAGGGGCTCACAGTCGAGCCGCTACTCCTCCACATAGAGAAGAGCCAGATGAGGTGGGTCGTGCATCTAATTAGGATGACCCTGGACGCCTCCCTGGTGTGGTCTTCCGGGCATGCCCGACTGGCAGGAGACTGGCATGTCTCCCAGCTGGCCTGGGAATGCCTTGGGATCCGCCAGGACGAGCTGGAAGAAGTGGCTAGAGAGAGGGAAGTCTGGGCTTCCCAACTGAAGCTGCTGCCCCCGCGACCCACCCCCGGATAAGCGGTAGAAAATGGATGGATGGACAATACAATAGTACATTTATTATACATAAAATAAGGTATATTTTGTGTAGTTTTATGGCTTTTTTTTAGTAGAAAATTGTGTTTTATGGGGACCTGGGAACGGATTATTCTTATTTTAATGGTTTTCGATGGGAAATTAATTTTTGAGATACACACTTTTCGCCTTACACACTCTGTCTGGGAACCAATTAAGTTCGTAAGCCAAGGTATGACTGTATATTTACTTCATATACAGTATACTCACTAGCACCAAATGGCAAATTGAGCCACCGAGATCTAGTTGTGATGTTTTGAAATGAAGAGAGAGAACGAATATCGGTCCAAATCGTTTTGTTCTACTTGTGACAGATAGGGGGCATTCGATTATTTCAGTAAACTATATTCATACAAGTAAATGCTGCAAATCTCATGCGAAAAGGTGATATTTAAAGTCAAAAAAAGAAATGTCCAAAATTAGCTTGACACGATATGAAGGACGACAACACGCTTTCGAGTGGCAACCCCAACACGTTCACGTTACACGATTGATCAAGACCGGTAAACACCTCCTTCCTAATTGTACCCTATACAAAGCACCTGTCATGCACTGGCACAGCCGTTTCTTGCAATTCCTATTGGGAAAGGATGGACAGGCTAAAAAGGGAAAACCGTATTTACGCTTACCACATTTGTCCGTGAGAGACAAAGTGGTGGACCCACATAAAATTTGTTGAGTTAGAAAGTAAGCACTAAATCCATCCAACAAAGAGTAGAATATTTTCTTTCATCAGAGTGGGAAAAAAATCATCAACATCATAACATGCATTGACTCAATTTTATTTTTGTGATACCTCAAACTATTCAACACCAAAAACAATACTATTACTTATACCATACCGCATACTCTTATTTCTTAGAACTGGAGCGTGAAGTGCCGTCGTGTTTCTCTTCCATAAATGACAAGCAGAGAGTCAGTGTTTTATCTTTATCTTCTGCTTAAAAGCTGTGCTGATCTCAAAACCCAATTTCCCTTTTATTCCTTCATCCCCTTTATTTGGTTTGAAATTAGTGTTGGAAACAAAGAAAGAACTCCCCACTTGAGTGATACCTCCGCCCATCTTCAATTGGAGAAAGGCTACCGTGTGTGTGTGTGTGTGTGTGTGTGTGTGTGTGTGTGTGTGTGTGTGTGTGTGTGTGTGTGTGTGTGTGTGTGTGTGTGTGTGTGTGTGTGTGTGTGTGTGTGTGTGTGTGTGTGTGTGCGCGTGCGTGCGTGCGTGCGTGCGTGTCTCTGTGTGTGTGCCTGCGTGTGCGCGTGTGTGTATGCCGCAGTGTTTCATCACAGCAATACTTGGCAACAAGTTGTAACCTTCTCGTGCACTGTCTGGTTTCTTGAGAAAAGCTGAAAGAAGCACTCGTAGGATTAGCACACTAGTGCACCAGGGCTTAAGGCCCAAACACACACACTTATATACACACACACAGACTCCGATATAAAAGTGTCTTGTGTGCTTTTCTCCTTGAAGCATCGTTTCACTAGCAAAATCTTTTCTTTTCTTTTATTTCTTTTTCCTCCCCAAGCTGTCAGAGTCAATTTCGGCCCCTTAACTTTGTTCTTACGGACCCGCTTGGCCCCCTTGTTCCGTCTCTGTTGAAGTGAGACGTGGCGGAGTAATCAATGGCTCCTCATTGCAATCCATCTCTCTTCAGTGCACATCTCCATCACTTGCATTTTCAATAACCGGATCAAGGTGTATGTGCAGCCGCATATCGATCCGATTGCCCGGTAGCAAGGAGAACAAACGAGGCTTAACGCGATGAGCTTTTGGGGCTTATTCGAACTCGTCAAGTCGGAGTTCCTCGCAGTTTGACCCCTTGTCATGCTTGATGCATGATCAATTTCACATCACTCTGCATTTTTGTTTTCTATCATGACAGGAGACCCCATTGTGTGAGTTTTGAAGATGTCAAGATGTTAGGGCAATTGGCTACATGAACATTAAACATCTTTTCTATTTCCTGACACATGGTTTTATTTTCTCGGACTTCCTGTCATCATGTCACATTCTGTCTGTCTTTACATCCTTTTATTTTCTCAGACTTCCTGTCATGACATCACATCTTGTCCATCTTTTTAAAAGCTCCCCCAACAAGCCCCTACCGCTTTTTTCTCTCTCGTCTCTTGGCTTTTTCTCTCCTCAGCCTGCCCCTTGGGGTCAGGCAGTTACATTTTGTGCCGTCCCAAAGATTAAAGAATATTTTTGTTTTTACTTTTGATTCCTACTTCATTAATAATAACCCTCACATCATTCATAAAGATGTTCAATTCATCATTTTTACCAGACTCTAAATCATACATTGAAACAAAAAAAAATTGATCTCAAAAGGCCCTAAAACAAGCTACAAGCCACAGTCAAGGGTAATCTCTTCTGGGGCTTGGTTAAGGGTAAACGTTTCTTCTCTCCCCCCCCCACCCCCCACCCCACTCCTACTCCCTCCTGTTCAACCCACTTGTGAATTCCTGTCAGCTCCAACCTGTGCGCACAGATAGAACACGGTGTTGCTAATCACTCGCGTCAGCATTCCAATTAGCTCTATGTCAAGACCGATAGTCCTTTAAAAAGAAAAAAGGATATCGAGTTTGGTGTAAACAAGGATAAAGTCAGCGGCAAGGGCGGGTGTATACGAGCCCAACGGGATGCCGTCATTTATTAACAGGCCTCGCCGAAGGTGTCATGGCAATATCGGTGTGAAATATTGGTCCAACAAGATAGACCTTGTTGATAAATACGCACCCTCGGCCTGCGTATGAGAGATTAGCCACAAAGTGGATGGCGCCGTCCATCGCAAGGCCTTTCCGATGCGTATCGACATCCTCCGTCGAGTTCCACTTCGCATATTATTATATTGGATTATACATCATCGATATGGTTGCGGATGACACAGGGGGTTCTTATAACACGACGCCGCAAACATATCGTGGCAGAAGAGACACCATCATTTCTGTCTAGTTTCGCTCACCCCCGCTTTTTTTCTGTGTCTGTACGCCATACTTCACCCACGGACCGCCAAGTCCCGATGAGAGGAGAGATGGCACCGCACGCCTAAAGGCGAGTGATGCTACGCATCAGTCAGGACATTTTAAGATTAAAAAAAAGAAGAAGAACCGATTTAGCCGGTTTCTTTGCTCCCTGTGCAAAACATGACTCACAGAGGCAGTAAAAGAATATGTCAAACCTATGTCTTGTGCTCCGAAACACTTGAATGCCTTCTCCCTAAAGCGTTGTCGCATTCACAGCGTTGCACAGATTGTCGCGTTTGAGGGGAAGGCATTATTCATGTCATCCGAGATGGGAACATCGGATTCATTCATGTTTAATGGAACATGAAAACGAGGCATCGGGGAGGAAAGTACAAACACTGATAAAGGGGGCCTTGGGTTTACTGCAGAGTGGTTTTATATGGCGACGCCGATGGTGACCCCGTTTTTGTGCATTTGTCGAAGGATACATTGGCAGCATTCAACAGCCAGCGTACATTACTGTCATTGTGTGAAAGATGCTGATGGACTATTAAAATGAAAGGAAAAAATGGAAGGTGTAGCGATGATGAGCGATGCTGCCTGACGTATACTTATGCAAACTAGTCAATTGGGCTTGATTGTTAGATTTGAAACCTCATATATCGAGTCCATTGTCAACAGCTAACATTTACGGTATATAAGTTAGACTAAGTTTCAGGTCTTTTGGAAGTTATCGACAATAAGGCCAGGCAATTTAGACGTTCATGCATCGGGAAGATGCTCTTTTAAAAATGTAAATGTAATGTATGTAAATGAGCCTTGTGGAATGCCATCAAACCTTACCTCAAGAAAATTGTCATTTACGACATGCTCGTTGTGAAAATGTCACTTTCTGGATACTTTTGCCGAGTTGGTGTATATTTGATCCATTGGTGAACTAACAGTGCACACCCACACAGAGAAATAAGACACAATAGGGCCAAAGTGTGGTATTATTATTATTATTATTATTATTATTATTATTATTATTATTATTATTATAATTGATGGAAAGGTATCTTCAGCCGTCATCTGTACTTCTTTGAAGGTGTCGGACGTTTCGCTTCTTATCCAAGAAACTTCGTCAGCAAACTAAAGTCTTACTGGTAGTTTAGGCCCTATATATATATATTTTAGACGGGCGCGTAGCGCACGAGGAGAAGTCGCATAGCAGACCCACCTCGCGCGCCCGAAACGCCCGCCGCTCGCCCATCCCCAGCGACCTCATAGCTTCATCTTGTCCAGCGGAGCGAGACTGAACGACGGGCGCAGAGCGCGGAAGGGTAAGTCGACCAGCAGACCCCCAACCGCGCCCCTCTTTCTCCTCAACACTTACCTAATTCCGAGATTGCTCTACGCAGCGACCGTGGGTCGGGCCCCCATCACCAGACTCCGGGGGACCGACAGATTGATCAAAGGCGCGGTCAAGAATTGGCTTCACCTCAAAAAGTGCACATGCGATGGGGTCCTCTACTCTAAAGTCAGGGACGGGGGGCTTGAGATCAGTAAACTCGAACGGCAAGTTCCTGCCAACCTTATTAAAAGACTGTGGCGTATGTGCTACAAGACTGATTACTGGGCGCGCACCTCAGCCCGCGCAGTTACCAAACTCCCTGCTTGGGAGCTTTGGTGGAAAACAGCTGGTGGTAAGGTGACTGATCTTCCCTCGGCCCTCGACGCCGATCAGGCACCCACTCTAAGGCTTCCGCCTTGGAGGTCTTTAGAAAATAAGGCCTGGGAACGCCTGAGGGTTCAAGGGGTGGGGGTTGTGTCGTTCAGAAACGACCCAATCAGCAATTCTTGGATTAAGGACTTTCACAGTAAAGTCATCCGCCCGAAACATTTTATTCGGGCAGTGGCGCTTAGGGCGGGGAGTGCCCTCCCCGAGTTCAGGGTAGGCAAGTGCAAGCACAAGGGCACAATCATCTGCAGGGCATGTCACCTAGCCCCTGAAACCCAAGGCCATGTACTGGGGAGGTGCTCGGCACTCAAGGAACAAATTATCTTGAGGCACAATAGTTATGTACTGCTTTAGTGAGAAAAATGACCAACTTAAGGTGGGTAGTTGATAGGGAGGTTATGGTGGTTGACAGTGGGGGCAAGACCCTCCGTATTGACATTGTGGGGGCCAAGGGTCAGCGCCTTCTCGTTGTCGACCTTACTGTCAGATATGAGTACGCAGGCAATACCCTGACCTTGGCCGCCCGCGAAAAGGTTGCCAAGTACTATGAGGCGGCCCATATCCTCGGCGTTTTGCGGGGGATGAAGGAGGTCTCGGTGTTCGGCTTTCCATTGGGGGCTAGGGGTAAATGGCCTGGAAGCAACGCACTCGTTTTACGTACGATAGGCCTCAAAGGGGACCACTTAACGCGGTTCGCCAAATTTATTAGCAGGCGAGCCCTGCTCCTCTCAATAGAGATTCTTAATGTGTTTAATGCCCTCGTTAAATCCAAATAATTTAATTAAAAAAAAATAAAAATAAAAATAAAAAAAAAACCCTCCAAATCTCCACTACCAGGGTTCCTTCTCAACCTACTGGTAATAGTGACAGAGATTACGCCCACGTAGGCCTCATGGTGGACGCTCCGCTAAATTACCAGGTACGTTCCTCAGTTCATTGAAATGGGGGGCGGGCAGGCGGTCGTCCGGGGGCGTCCCATCACCGGGTGGTCCGAGGGCGAGATAGGTACCGGAAAGGCCCCCGGGAAAAGGCTCCACGGCCTAACCCTGCACAGGGGAGGGTTGTGGGGCTCAGTACCCGAGGGTAACGGGTTTGTTATCAGCCCGGGGATGCCCAACCCCAAAATGGTTCACAGTGGGATCCACGTTAGATATATATATATATATATATATATATATATATATATATATATATATATATATATATATATATATATATATATATGTGTGTGTGTGTGTGTGTGTGTGTGTGTGTGTGTGTGTGTGTGTGTGTGTGTGTGTGTGTGTGTGTGTGTGTGTGTGTGTATATACACAGTAAAGTCTCGTTATATCGATATCGGTTATATCGATAGTACCGCTTATTACGATACTATTTTCATTTCCCTTGCACATTTCTACTCTTTTTATGTATAATTAGTACCGTTTAGTACGATACCCAGTTATTACGATAATCCGGTTATTACGGTGCTCCTTTTCATCCCCCGCCGGCCATTTTTGTTGTTTATATCGATATATCCGTCGCGCCATTGGTCAACTTGGTCACGTGTCTTGTTACGTGAGCCGCCATCGGTCGCGCCATTGGTCGACTTGGTCACATGAGCCGCCATCGGTCGCGCTATTGGTCGACTTGGCCGTGTGACTTTGTCACGTGACACGCCATCGGTCGCACCATTGGTCAACTTGGTCACGTGTCTTGGTTACGTGTCACGCCATCAGTCGCGCCATTGGTCGACTTGGTCAGGTGACTTGGTTACGTGCCCAGCACCCGTGTAGCAGAGCCATTTTCATTTTCAGACGCTAGCTCGTGTGTAGCAGACGAGATTGAAGTGTTTGTGTTAAAAGGTAAAAATGGGAAGCAGAAGAAGATTCATGACTTTTTAAAATTGTATACATAATACAGTAAGATGTAAGCGTTGCAGTTTCCCTGTTGTGTTATGTACATGCCCACCGTACTGTATATGAATGCAATCGTTTTTTTGCAACAATGTTTCTTGTTTTGTCTGCTGAAGCGCGATGATTTTGAAAATTATTAACATTCCATACTGTGTATTAAAGGACAGCCGATGTCACTTTTTATTCAAATGCAAATAAAAATGACTTCACACCAAGACGATTCACAAGCATTGCTTGTGAATCCAAACAATGGTTTCAGATTCGGATAATATGCTTTCTTGTTACACATCCAGTTATGAATATGTTTCAAATACACTGTAGTTCTGAAGATTAAAGCATACATGTTTACAATCATTAAAGAATTATATGTGCCATTTTGAGGCAACATTGGGGGAACATCTCTCACCCAAAAAAAGGGAGCTAATGGCCAGCTCCGTTTCTTATATGGCGCTTGGCTGCCCTCTTTTGGCGGCTTTTGTTTAATGCAGTTCGGCGCAGGATCGGATATATCGATAGTCCCGGTTATATCGATATTTTTTCGGACTCCCTTGAATATCGATATAATGAGACTTTACTGTATATATAGTCGGACTCTGCTATGATAGGTCCCTGCTCTCAGGTTGGGGGGAGCAGACGACTACTCCCTGCCGCTCCACTGATTGTTCCTATTGTCCTGACGACTGGCCCACTTCCACCGGTATCACCTCATCAGTATTACTAATCCTATTTTGCCTAAGTAGGCTGTTGTACGAGCAATCCAAATTGAACCTCACCCCACCATATCTGTTTAAAGAAGGATTTAGCTGTTTTATGAAAATCACTTCTTTTACTCCCCTTTCAAACCATCTATGTTCTTTCACAAAGATTTTAACCTCATTGTCGTCAAATGAGTGGTTGCTAGCTTTTAGGTGCATATGTACTGCCGATTGAGGCCCACTAGCATTATCCCTGCGATGTTGATAGTCTTTTTTTGAGAATTTGTTTAGTCTCCCCAATGTACTGCTCTTTGCAATTTTCATTCTTACAATGTATTGAATAAACTACATTTAGAAGAGAGAAAAGTGCTAAGTACTCTACAAAAAGATAAAAATATTACTATTTTGTCAGCAGACAAGGGTAGGTGTACAGTGCTTCTCAACACATTGGATTATGAAGACAAAATAAATAGGTTAATCAGAGATTCTTACACTTATGAGAAAACAAAAATGACTCTTCCAATAGATACAAGAAATAAATGATAGACTGTTTCCAAAAGTTAGAGAAAGGAAAACATATAGACAAACAGATATATTTTAGATTATACCCGGGAGAGGCCACGCCATGTATCTATGGCCTGCCAAGAATACATAAAGGTTTCCCCTCAGACCCATTGTTTGTAGCATTGACTCCTCTACATACAATGTAGCCAAATATTTAAAAACTATCTTAGCTCCGTAGATTGGTAACACAGAATATCACGTAGAGAACACCACAGGGTTTGTAGAGAGGATCAAAGACCTCATATTGGAACCTGAGGAAACTTTGGCATCTTACGATGTGACTTCTCTCTTCACATCTGTCCCAACCCCAGCAGCAGTCTCAGTGGTGAGGACGAGACTGCTGGCGGACGTTTCTCTGCATGAAAGAACCACACTTAAACCGGACCACATCTGCCAATTATTGGAAATCTGCCTTAATACTACATATTTTCAATTTAGGGAGACATTTTACAAACAAATTCATGGTTGTGCTATGGGCTCACCAGTTTCGCCCATTGTGGCTAATTTGTACATGGAAGGGATGGAGAAACAGGCCCTCACATCCTTCTCGGGGACAAAACCTAGACACTGGTTTAGTTTTGTGGACGATACTTTTTTCATAATTAAAAAACAAGACATTCAATCATTCACAGATCACCTCAACTCGGTAGATCTCAACATTAAATTTACTCGTGAGGACATTAAAGTGAACCAACTAGCCTTTTTGGATGGTAAAATAATTATAAAAGAGGACAGAGTGCAAAAAACAGAAGTCTTTAGGAAGGCTACCCACACTGACCAATACTTACTTTTTGACTCTAACCACCCTTTACAACACAAACTAGGAGTTATCAGAACCCTCCAGCATAGGGTTAAACTGATACCAACAAGTGTCGAAGGTAGAGAAAAGGAGTCAAAACATATCAGGAGAGCACTCACTAACTGTGGGTACCCTCAGTGGTCATTTAACAAACGTCAGAAAGAAAGAATAGGGAATGAAACCAAAAATTCTGTAGATACAAATAGGAGAGGAGTAGCAGTACCTTACATTGCAGGGGTTTCTGAAAAACTACAATGAGTCCTTTGGCAACACAAATTTCTGACTTATTTCAAACCGATAAACACTTTAAGGCAAACATTAGTGCATCCAAAAGATAGGCTGCCAAATGAAAAACAAAGTAAATTGCAAAAGACGGTGGAAATTCAATAATGAACCTAGAAAATGGCTCCCATGTCTCTGTTCCCATACATGTACAGTATTTTCTACACAGTGAGGCGCTTTAGATTATAAGGGTGCACCTTCAATGATGGGCCTATTTCAAAACTGGTTTTATATATAGGGTGCACTGCATCAAATAAAAGCTACAATAATGACTGCAGTGGTGTTATGCATTCACTAGATTGAGCTATGCTAAAGGGAATACAATACAATTCTGCTTCACTCTTATTGAACCTCAAAAATCACTGTGGCTGTAACAAAGCAATGAGAACTATCCCAAACACAGACATAAAAGCATATAAACACAAATAGCATTGCATAACAATAGATGAAAGACAAAAGTTTAAAAAATACAATTGATTCAATTAAAAGGCGCACAAAACTCTTGCATTGACATCCACAAGGGATTAGATATCTGTGGATATATCCTCCTTTTTTTGTTTAGTCAGGAGTTAACTATGCTTTTGCTACCACATCAAGTAATATTTTCTCACTAGATTGAGGAAAAATGTTTTTTTTATCTCCGAAATCCATAACACAACCAATGAAAAATATAGATTTGTCAGATGTGTGAACGTACTGGTTTCCGTCCAAATAACACTTTTCAGATGTATGTGGATGTAACGCATGAGCAAAATCGGTCCCACATTTGGTCAATTGAGAAAGATGCAGCTGGCTCCCATCAAAATATCGAATCTTGTCTTGCCACCCCTGAACGCCCCACCATAACCAATCCCCTCCCCTCAGCCCATCCGATGAGCTCTCCACACACAAGCGCAAACTCAATTTCACTCCTAATGATTACTTTATTGACGAGGCGAGGGTCCACTCACTCACACGGGCTGGCAACAAGTACAAGCGAAATCATTCAGGGGTGGGGGCACAGATGCAGGGTGAGCAGGAATGGGGTTGTGGGTTGGGGCTCTTTGTTTACTCTGCGGTCAATGTTCACTTTGAATTGTTTTGCATACCACATGTCACACTCGCTCTATTCACGTTATGTTACGTACATATTGGGATATGGAGAGTCGTGAATCATTTTTCTTGTGTACATTGAAATCCTCACTTTATTCCTCGTACATGGATCCCGTGATCATAATAAAAGATAACAAATACAGTAAAGTCTCGTTATATCGATATTCTCGGGAGTCTGAAAAAATATCGATATAACCGGACTATCAATATGTCCGATCCTGCGCCGAACTGCATTAAAAGTGGGTAATATATGGGGGATCGTTGATATGGCATTTAATTTTTTCCTTGAGTTCATGGATTGCGTATCTAGCATGCCTTTGTACTGGAGTCAAGTGAAAAACTTATGCATTAAATAAAAACATCTTTACACTTTTTTAATGACTATTTTCTAAAATTCAACCAATGCAAAATCCTCACGTCGTTCTATACACACGAGAGAAACCACGAACGCCAGCATGTACATACAGTATGAAAAACAATGATTATTGCAAGCGATAAATGTGAATACAACACAATTAAATACATGTACGGAAAACAAAAACTGCAACGTTTATATTACTTACGTTGATAAAGTATTCTGTGGCACGTGGGACTCTTTCGCAATTCATGTTGGATTGTCCTCCACAGCCACTATTGCCTTCTACTTTGTTCCGATATCACAATTCTTACGTTTCCCCATGGTTGAAATTGGTGTTGAACAACTGTATATAAGAATACTACAGTATGTTTCAGATGCTATTGCAGCAGTCATGAAAGATGTGAACTCTGCTACACGAAAGCTGATCACGTGACCAACGGTGTTACAGATACAGATTTCGCTAATGGTGTTACTGTATTGAAATCCTTAAGCAAATATCGATTCAGCTCTAGCTGCTTTTTTATCGATATAAGCAGATCAAATTGCTGGCAGGAGATGAAAAGGGCATTGTAGTAACCGGATGATCGTAATAACCAGGTATCGTACTAACCGGAACTAATTATATCATAAAGGACTAGGAATTTGCCGGGAAATGAAAATAGTATCGTAATAAGCAGTATTATCGATATAACCGATATCGATATAACGAGAATTTACTGTAACAACAAGGAAATAACAGGAATGTAGGCGGAAGACTTGCTAGTGCAATGGGACTCATGTTAAATTGCTAGTTCAACACAAATACAAAACACAAAGAAAAAAAAAGCATAAAATATCAACTGAGCAGATTTATAACACGCAAATAAACTTGTGTGCAACTTTGTGATCTATTAGTTAGTTCTGCACCAAACCATAACAATGTTCTATTTTCAGCAAGAAGTTTACTCAAATGCATTGATTAAAAAAAGGAAAACAAGCAATTAAACAAAAAAAATCTCAATGTTAAGGTGACAGATTTACTGAAGCTATAGTCAACACTTGAATTATTTTGATTATGCATAAAAATGACATACGACATGGGGAAAAGTCAATCGTAGTAAATAGTCTTTAAAAAAGGAAAATGACCATATTTGGGCATATGTACTGTAGTTTCCGCCCAACAGTGACAATGTGCAAGTGGGAACGGTTATTTGTCAAACTAATGAGCACAAACACAATGCTAAATATAGAGGGTTGATTTTGGTCCAAATCCGAAATAGAAACCCAGGAAATTGCCCAAATTTGTTGCTTCAAACCAAAATAGCCGACTCCCTGTTCAATTTTAACATGCACTCCTCAAAGTTTTTCTTAATGGACGCGATATTTAAAAGTCAAGCAAAAGGTAGCATTTCAAAGCAACTCGGATGAGCTCAGAGTGAATTCTTTCACATGCTCGCCTTGTTTATTCCAATCAAAAGAGCAAGTGGAATTCTAATAGCAAAAGAAACAACATTGCGGCCTGAGGCGGTGTCTTCATACTGATGAGTCACTGCAGTCGCTTGGCACCAAATCACCTGCCGGAGGTACTGCTTATTTCTCATACAGGACAACATTAACTTCAAGACTCAGTTGTTGGAAGGAGGATGGGAAAATGCTATCTCATAATTTTATGCAGAATATAGGGACTGGGGATTGCTTCAGGTCTGAAAGTAGCTATTTTGGATTAGGTAAACAATGCTGTAGATGTTTCTGGGCAGTATGCGGGGTACACCCTGAACTGGTTGCCAGCTAATCGCAGGGCACACATAAACAACCATCCATGCTCACACTCAAACCGAGAGGCAATTTAGAGTGTTTCATTAACCTGTCATGCATATTTTTGGAATGTGGGAGGAAATCACAGTACCCGGAGAAATCAAAATGGGCACGGGGAGAAGATGCGAAACTCCACCAAGGAAAGCCGGACCGAAATCGAACCCTCTGCAACTGTGCACTGAGAGGCAAAAGTCATTTCACACATAATCCAATAGTTGTCACTGTCAGACATATTTCCAGCCTGTTTTTTTCTGAGAAGATATCGGTCAAAATGTTTGCTTTGTAAGCCACCATCATGACAAACGGATTCCTGTTGATGGCGTTGTTGTAGCACTTCATATTTGAGGTCAAGTACAGCTTTTTTGGAGATGATAACGATTTGGCGGTGAATCATAGCTAGCTATGTGAATAAAAAGATGAAATCTAGGTCTCATATTTTGACAATCTCCCTTTGGGAACCCATCAAAATGGATTGGATTGGATTAGCCTTTATTAGTCTCGCAATCGTGAAATTTCCATTTCACAGCAGCAAAGTTATGAAAGTAAGAGGAAAGGGAGAAGTAGAAAAACAAAATACAGGAGCTGATGTAAAGGCAGCCACTCTCACGGTGCCATCTTGACATCAAAACAACAACAAATAAATAAATAACAACTAATGTGACACAACACAAAAGACAGACTTCCACTTTTTGCACCCACTTTGTTGCATGAGGCAGTTCTAGATGAAAGATGATAAGTGTCCTTTTCACCAATGGATCAGGGACGTCATGGTGGAATTTGAACGTCTACTACAAGCTAAATGTTGAAAGCAAACAAAGCTGTAGCATCAATTGACGAAAACAGATTGTCTGACCTCTCCTGTCCCACATAAATCCGCTTCAATTCCAAGCTGCGACAGTTCCACATACGCGCTGACGCTCCTTTCTTCTCATCGCGGGCTCCTCAACCCATGTATCCATCCAGCCGCAGAATGTCTAACTGCACCGACCTTCCCGCTGAACAAAACGGGGCTATGAAAATGCTGTCCATTACAGGCGCAAAAAAAGCACAAATGCTCCTTTGCGTAATTTGTGGTAAATATCCCTTGCTAAAGAGTTTGCTTCAGTTGTCATTGTGGTGCGTTACGGTGTCTGCTAAAAGCCACGTGGACTCCTCTTTCTAAGCGCGTTTCAAAACTCTCAAGTACACTTTACAGTCAATTTGCATAATCGGCATGGCAACCAATCAGAAGCCTGCTTTGTGCTTCGGACTATACCGTGACTGTAAAGTGTACTTGAGAGTTTTGAAACGCAGTTAGAAAGAGGAGTCCACGCGGCTGCTATCACACTGCTATCATATATGCTTTTCCCTCCTTCTCCAAATTATTGTTATGATTCATCTTTGCTTTGTGTTTGCTTGTGCGCCCTCTTATCAAACACATCCATTGCCGTCCGCTAAATATTTCAACGGCGAAGGAGAATTTCTCCTGTGGCCGCATCGTCGCTCCAACTGCAGAGGCTGAACGCCATCAATATTGCAGCGGCGTAATGCTCCTATAAACACGCATCACTTATTCATGAGCCTCAAACACGTCTGCAACCTCTACGCAAACACATTTCAAAGAAAGTCATCCCAGTCTTGCCTTCCAAGACCGTGGGGGGGCACTCCTAATCCCTGCACTGAAGTGAAATTCAGGCGATAAGAGGGGGAGGAAAAAAAAATCATCTGATCCATTTGTATTTGGGCGCTACCAAAGATCAGACGCATGCTCGCGCAGTGCCTGCAAGGGAGAGAAAGGAATCAACGCGTTTATCTCTCGCCATATGATAAATGAACACTCTTGTACTTTTCGGCGGGTACAAGCGGCATGCGCATGATTAAATGGGAAAAGCCATGAATGAAAAGAGTTTTTGTTTACCGGTGTCAAGAAGGTCGCCGGGCAGAAAATGCGCCAAGTAGGCCGTTACAGATCAAGAGATGCTTGATTGCTTTTCTGCGGCGTTATTTGAAAAGCTAATCATCCACAGTGGGGGGCAAGAAAAATATAAGTCTCATTTCGCTGGTGCAGATGTTCATTCTTAACCAGAATCAGAACAATACTAGGGAGCGTGTGACCGAGGCTGCCATTCGCGGCGCCATCTTGGACCAATAAGCACAATCAGTCGCATGCAAGCAGGGGGCGAACACAGATTGCACAACAAATACGTTTCCAAAAAAGGCGGCCCCCAGCTACTGCCTTGATGACAAACTAGTTTGAAGAAATTGATTTGGGGGGTGAAACGTTCCCCCAAAAAATACGTATTAGCAATAGCATTAAGCTGGCAGACAAAAAACAGTGCAGATGTCCAGGTTTTGATTCTGGGCCCCTGGTTTCCCATGTCTAGTTGCGTGTTCTTCTCGTGCCAGTGTGGGTTTTCTCTGAATATTCCAGTTTCCTCTTGCATTCCAAAAAACATGCATGGCAGGCTGATTGAACACTTGAAATTGTCCCGAGGTTTGAATGTAATTTGGTTGATCGTGTATGTGTTATCTGCGATTGGCAGGAAACCAGTTCAGGGTGCACCCTGCCTACTGTCCAACGACAGGTGGGATATGATTATGCATTCCTGCGACCTGCGTAAGGATAATCAGATCAAATCATGGGTTACATACCATCACTGGCAAATAGCATGTCTGCGCTAATAAAGGGGTGTTGAAATTACAGCCCGGCGGCCGTTTGCAGCTAATGACAAAAACAAGACAAAAAAACTCCAAACAATTAAAAGTGACATTTGAGATGGAGTGTGCATGCTCTTCTTGTGCCAGTGTGGGTTTTCTCTGGGTATTCCAGTTTCCTCCCACATTCCGAAAAACATGCATGGCAGGCTGATTGAATACTCCAAATTGTCCCAAGCTTTAAGTTTCAGTGTGAGCACGGATGGTTGATCTTGTACGTGTGTTCTGTGATTGGCATGAAACCGGTTTAGGGTGCACCCTTGAGCAACTGGTTTCCTGCCAATCCTACATTTCGACGACAGGTGGGACAGGTAGGCTTCAGCACTCCTGTGACCCTCGTGATGATAAGCGGATCAGATCATGGGTTACATACTTAAGGATTATTTATGTTTGTATTTTGTTTAGTAAAGCTTCTGCAATGGTATTTTGATTTTCTCAATAATATGTCATGAAAACAATGTCATGATGTGTGTCTTCCGCCATATTTTGTCTCACCTAGTTGTATGCAGTCACATTCTCATACCTGGAGTGAACCAAGTGCATTCTTTGAACCATCTGTTAGCCTTGATACACTGCTTACTGGATACTGTGTGTAGACGGACTCATAAAAGCTAAGAATTGTTTTGGGAGAATGTAGCTTTTTTTTAATTGAATTTTTTGAGAACAATTCGAAAAAGAAAACATGGTCACATTGAGCATCATCTGATCCAGACATCAAGACAAAACATAGATCACATAACCATCTCATTAAAACGTTACATTTCTTTTCAATTCTGCTGCTGCAATGTCCTGTTCACTGTGCCATATACAAAAGAAAAATAAAATAAAATAACAAATAAATAATGCAAAAATAAGAGAAAAAATAATAATAATAATAATAATAATAATAATAATATTAAATAATAGTAATTAG
The DNA here is from genome assembly GCF_051943395.1 of Hippocampus bargibanti. NCBI lineage: Eukaryota > Metazoa > Chordata > Actinopteri > Syngnathiformes > Syngnathidae > Hippocampus > Hippocampus bargibanti. The sequence continues at coordinate 10,906,368 of NC_142752.1, forward strand.
AGTAGCCATAATTAACAATTTTGATCTTGAGTGGATTGGGGGCTCATTGGTTAACTTAAATATCTTTATACGCACTTAGGTTGCTGTAACTTTTTCCCAGGTATCCCATAGTCTGTCAAATTTCTCTCACTCGCCTCGGACTATGAAAGTAATCTTTTCCATTTCATAAATTTCACCCACCACCTTAATCCAGTCTTTGACCGTTGGGGGTTCTTTTGTTAGCCATATCCTCGTGATTGCTTTCTTGCTTGCTAACAGCAACAGTATGACGCTTTGTTATTGCCACAGGATCTCCGGCAAGCTGTACTCGATGCTTATGCATTACCTTAAGCCGGAACTCTAAAAAAATCTGACTATGTTCATCCACCCAAATTCTTTCCAAGAGTGAGCAGATGTAAAATTCCATTGCTGTGCTATTATTCTTTCCCATGCTTCCTGTTGGATTGGAATGGCTCCCTCCTCCGACCACTTGTTCTTTATTCACGTTATTTTTCCTCCTTGCAATTCCTGCAATTCTTTGTATATTTTTGATATAATTCCTCTTCCAGGTTTTGACATATAGGTTAATAGGAATATCTTAATTAAGCCGAAACCACTTTGTTGGACCCATCCTTTGTGTAGGTTTCTCTCTAAATAGTGTCTTAGTTGAAGGTATCTATAGAAGTCGTGATTACTCAGTCCATAGTTGATTCTCAGGTCTTGGAATTGTCGTATCCCTCCCTCCTCAATGAGGTCTGTAAATTTTTTCCAAGCCATTTTGAAAACCTGGAGAATGTAGCTTTGATGTCATTATCACCTCTGATGAAATTAATTTGTTGTGTGTCCATAGTGTGCACACACTCGTGATCAAGCAGCTGTTATCTGTAAATCATGGTTTCCCGAAATATTCTGCACATTAATAATAATAATAATAATAATAATAATACATTTTATTTCAAGTACCATTCAAAGCTCTCAAGGACGCTTTAAGGTCACAGACAAGCATAGATACAATCTTCTTTCTTGTTTTCCTTTCGGCTTTTCCCTTGAAGTGGTCGCCACAGCAAATCAGTGTCCTCCATCTTCAGAGGTTTGATCTGCATGTTTGTTTTGGCCAAGCTTTTACGCCGGATGCCCTTCCTGACACAACCCTCTGTATTTATCCGGGCTTGGGACCCAACAATGCCATCACTGGCAAAACAGTATGTGTCTGCGCTAATACAGGGGTGACGAAACCACAGCCCAGCGGCCATTTTCAACTCTCGACATGACAAAAAACAAGACAACACCCCCCCCCCCCCCCCCCCCCCCCCCCCCCCCCCCCCAATAATTAAAAGGGACATTTGAGATGTGTTGCAAGGTTAGTTACAAAAAGTGAAGGTGGGCAAAGTGAGAGCGGACGGTGTAAACAAATAATAGGTGGCTTTTATACATTTCTTGATTGTGTGGAACTTTTCTCTTTATTCAAAAATGCAAATGTCTGATGAAAATAATAATGCAATTGATTTTAAAAAGCTTGTTGTGAATAATGATCTTGCATTTTAGAGGCAAAAATTGTTTCTTTCCCTATGTGCTCTGAGGGTGATTTATGAAAACATCACATCCATGATCCACGAATAACTGCAAAATTATCACATGGCCACTTTCCCCATTCAAAATTTATCTTAGCAGCACCCCCCTACAAAAACATTTGGACAGCCCTGGTCGAACGTCACCTCTCTGCAATCCTCTCACGCTCGTCTTCGCCGGTGCTCTCTCAGCAAACGTGCCGTTATCGATCCCCTTGCGTCATCTGATTTGTGACGATGCCCTCACTCAAGTTGCCGATAGCTTGCTCGCGCCCAAGCGAGCGTCCTCATTTGGAGACGCGGCACGCTGTCTGTTCGTCAAAGCCGAGTCGTCCCGGTGGCGCGGGCGCGTCCCACGCGATAAGCTATATCAAACACATAGCGCAAAGAGGGGCAATTGAGATTGATTATGCAGCGCTTGTGGATGACATTCCTAATGTTTGGACAGCGGTCGTATCTTGATGCTCAGTTGCAAACGGAATGGAGGTGATGGCATAGAAAATCTTTCAGGCTGAATGCGCAGGCACAATACCTGCGACACCTCATTAGTCTTCACGCGACTTCTTGTGCTCAAGGCCAACTTGAACTAACCTGCCAGCGTGTTCAGGGAAAGTTTATTTTAACTGTCATTATGTTTTTTGAGTGTTTTTTTAATCTGCTGCAGATTGTGAAATGTAATTTAGCAATTGAGCGATAAGGCTGCAAATCTTTTTGTATGGAGATGAAAGGCATAGCAGTGATGGGCAACCATTATGTCTACACTCATCTTCATCTGCTTCCATTGTCACAATGGAACCTCACAAGGTGAAAAGTTTAGTAGGATGCAAAACGTTGCAGAAAAATACTTCACAAGTAGATTTTTCCAGCATCTGAAACTTAAAAGTCTTTTGCTGTTGAAATGAATGGAAATGCCTTTAATCCCTTCGAACTAGGAAAATAGCGTTTTTTACAGACTTTTGTCTGGTTCAAATCGAGGTAGAGGTGGTACAATCCTGCACCATGACTTGTACTCTGTAAATTCACTGGACTTAATTCCATTTTAAGTATGCTTAAAGTTCCAATCAGAATATGACTCTTAATTCATTCAATGCCATTACCGAATTTATTCGGGAATTGAAAATATGACGTGGAGCGCCTTCCCCAGTTTTGTTTTTATCTTGTGGGGGGTGGGGTGCCGATGATGCGCTGATCAGACCTTTGGCAATGTTTTTTCCCTTCCACGAGGGGGCAGCATTTACTTTTTGTACAGCCACCCCTACTTGTACCTCATATAACTCATATATGCCGGTATAAATTATATAAATTAGGATTTTTTTTCTCATTAAGAAGAGAGTCTAATGTTTCTTACGCTGCAGGCGTCTGCGTAAGCTCTCAGTCGTACAGGAGTGGTCCATCGATCGGCAGTACATATGCACCTAAGAGCTAGCAACCACTCATTTGACGACAATGAGGTTAAAATTTAGCGAAAGAACATAGACGGTTTGAAAGGGGAGTAAAAGAAGTGATTATCATGAAACAGCTAAATCCTTCTTTAAACCGATATGGTAGGGTGAGGTTCAATTTGGATTGTTCGTACAACAGCCTACTTCGGCAACATAGGATTGGTAATACTGATGCGGTGATACCGGTGGGAGTGGGGCAATCAGGCCAGTCGTCAGTCAGGACAATCGAATCAATCAGTGGAGCCGCAGGGAGTAGTCCTCTGCTCCCCCCAACCTGAGAGCAGGGACCTATCATAGCAGAGACCGGCACCGCCACGTTTGGACAGTAGGGGTATGTATAGGGACAAAACTACCAGTAAGACTTGAGTTCGCTGAAGAAGCATCTTGGATAAGAAGCGAAACGTCCGACACCTTCAAAGAAGTACAGATGACGGCTGAAGAAACCTTTTCATCGATGGTTATGCTGCATGGAACTCAATATTCTGTGGGTCCTGGAATTGGAGTGAAAATGACAAAAACCCTGGCACTGGAGTGGGCACATTTTATCACATCGTCTGTCAGTGAATGAGTTAATCATGTCGACAAAGTCCTTATCTATGTGTTAAACTCTCGGGTAAAGATTCATAAAATGCAATCACAAGTACTGTATCCTCCGCCCTATATGGCATACCTAAAATGATTTCAGTTTATTAAAAGCCAACAGGGTGTATGATCAATATAGTAATAATAATAATATTTTGTTATATATAATTGTGAAAACGCTATCTAAAGACAGCTGTATTGTATTCCGATTAGCACAGCTCCATCTAGTGGATGCATAAGCGCAACTCCATCCTCCATTTTAGGTTCTATTCTATCCGCTTTATAATCTGGCATGCTTGTGTCCTTATTTCCTTTTGTCTGTTTTTCAATGATGGCGGCGTCTCACAAGTCTAAACTGTACACGGCGAGTGCTTCAGTGGCCCGCAAATGTCACCAATGCTAAAAGGTTGGTCCCCAAGCGACCACAATGTCAATACTGAAATCAAATTGCATCATTTTAGCACTTGGCTTCTCTCTGGATAAAGGCTGGCTCTTCTTCTTTGTTTACCGCATGGCCGCTGGCTTTTAGAACGCTGTCGTACGTACCCATGAGGTTATTAGATGACGTATTGACGGGATGTCGTAACTCTTGATATTTATCATCCAACCTGATTTTGCCGTGCGTTTCGGTACGGGACTAGATGTGTGTATTGGACGTCCAAGACGCTTTGCTTCAGGTCATTCCTGAGCTCTGTTATTGGCATAGCCTAGTGGTGCAACATTGCAACTACAGTTAAAATATGAAGCTGCTACAAAGGCCATCAATTGCTCATTCAGCATAGCTGGAGCTTTACGCCCTGTTAAGTGATATCAATCGGTTTGGATGAGGGCGTATCCTATCCTGTCTTTATATTGTACTTTATAAACACGCCCTACTTTTTACAATGGATATTTATACTTTATATTCCTCAGAACTTGGCAAGTGAGTGTGAGTCCTTTTTACGATCCCTGCCGAGCACTTCACTTCGTTTCATCCTCCCCAGGGCCCCTCAAAGGTGCCACAATCAGATAAGTACACTCGTGTTTTGACTCTTGATTCCGGCAAATAGCGTATTAGGTCTCCTCCGCTCGCCCAATTCATTGCCAGTCCAACCCGAGTGACTTTAATGATGATGAATGCAAGCGCGGAGACGTCTTTGATGCCTTCTGCACGCATGGGTACACCGCGGATGCACAATGCAAACTGAAAGTGCGTTGGCGCATACTGATTCCAACATGTTAATGAACACAATGTAAGGTCCAAAATGCTTTTGGAAATATAATCAGGCAGAGGTGCAACAGATTTTTCATGACATTATAGAAAGGCCGTAAAAACAGAAGACAACCGCAGTCAACAAAAATTACTCCGCAGTCGAACGAAAGTACATTTACAGCAAAGCCATAATCATGCAGTGTGAAGTGAAAAGGAAAGCTAATAATCATCATCATAAAGCGACCGAATTTATATTTATACTTAAAATCGCTCACAGTGGATACATTATTCATGCACTCCCCCATTCACACTCAGGTGGCGGTAAGCTATAAATGTTGCTAACCACAGCAGCCCTGGGGCGCAGGCTGATGGAAAGTGCGGCTGTTAGTGTTCATTCCGCGGCCATTCCGACCGCCGCCAAACATTCACAGCCTGCCGGTGCGAGGGGCACTGGAGCCACCGTGGGTGAAACAGTGGTACCTCTCAGTTACTGGATGACCACGGCTATGACCCTAAAGCTACAGTGAAAGTACAACGTTGTTAAAGCGCCATATAAACCAAAATTGATGTATTGGATTGTATTTTGGACAGCCGCCCCCATTTCAAGCTCAGATAACTCCTGACCCATAAAACTTGGGAATTAACTCTTTTCGTTCTGATGAAAGAAGAGAGTCTAAGGTTTCTTACGATCCATTGAATGTTTATGTAGACCTAAAACTCGATATTCTGTGGGTCCTGCAATTTGAGTGAAAATGACCCTGGCACGAGGATGGACACATATTTGCACATCGTCTTTTTAAAAAAACGTTTTTTAATAATTAGTGCCTCCATTTTTTGATGATACTAGTACATACTTGGCAATAAAGATGATTCTGATTCCCAAATATTATTTTTTACTTTATTTGAAGAGTAAACTTTATTTTCGAGGTGACGTAGTGTTCGTGTTGTCAGCAGGTAGACCTCACAGTGCTGAGGTACTGCGTTCGATTCCTGCTCCACGTGTGGATTTTCCATGTTCTCGACTTGGCCTTGTGAGTTTTCTCTGGGTACTCCGATTCCCCCCACCCCCTCATATTCCAAAAAATGCATGGCAGGTTAATGGAACACTTGTCCCTCAGTGTGAGTGTGAGAACATATATTTTTTTCTATCTGTGGAAGCCCTGCAATTGGCTGGCAACCAGTACAGGGTGTCCCCTGCCGACTTACTTTGAAAAGTAAGCCATCAATTACTTCACAAGGTGACTTTTAAAGTCGGATAGTGAGGTAGGTTCACTTTCCAGGTAACTGTGATATCACTGTCAGACAATTGGGCCATGATGACACCCAAGTGACTTTCACTACTCCAAAGTGAACAAACACTCATCAGCGATTTTGACTACCTTGCATGGAAGCGTTGTGAATAAGTGAAGAGCATGCAATGCCCGTGTGCTTCATTTCCAATTTCCACCCAGTAACCTTTGCAATGACTTTGCTGCGACGCCTTATTCAGATTAGTGGGTTGAATTTAGAACGCGCATGGAGCTCCCGTGGAAGCGTGTACATCAAAAAAGCATGCCCACGGGCATTGCAGAAAGGGGGTTTAGTTGTGTGGGGGGGGGGGGGTGAGGGTTGGGGCATTGGAGTAATGCATGCTAATGACATTTGCTCACACTTGCTTCTATGTTCCCATTCAATATTGATGCAAGCACACAAGCCAGGCTGTAGGAGATCTCTTGGCTCCAGTCATCGACTTGCCATTTTTTGTTTGCCCCTTCAAATGACTGACATGTATAGCCACGCAAGATTTGTTTTCCATCTATTTTCGGCATATTAAATTGGTTAATGCGTTTTTAAAAGAATAATAATAATAAGAGAATTGATGGAGAGTCTGGAGAAAAAAAAATGACCGTATTTGGACATGCAAAGTTTGGATTGGATTGGCCTTTATTAGTCTTTCAATGGAGAAATGTACATTTTACCGCAGCAAAGTTATTAAAGGAAAAAAGGAAAGAAAGAAGTAGAAATACAAAATACAGTAGCTGCTGGAAAGGCAGCCAGCCCCATCTTGAAGTCAACAGAACAAAAAAAACCTACATAAGAAATATGACAACACAGATGACTATCCATGCACTTTCTGCACCCTCTGTGTTGCATGAAACAGTTTTATATGAAAGAGGAGAGGATCAAAGCATCCTTTTCACCAGTGGCTCAGGGACGTCATGGTGGAAGGTGTACGTCTGCTACAAGCTAAATGTTGAAAGCAAACATGAAGCTGTACCATCCATTGACAAAAAGAGATGGTTTCACATCTCCTGTCCCATGTAAATCCGCTTCAATTCCAACCTGCGACAGTTCCACATATGCATCACACCGACATTCCTCCTAATCAAAAACAGTGCTGGCATATTCCTGCTGCTGAAAAGGCGCAACTGCAGCACAGTTTCCTCCTTGATGAATGTTGTGGCCAAAAATGCTGAAAAACAATCTGCATCCATTCCACACGATGCACAACAACACAAAGTGACAAAACAAAACACAAAAACAACAAAAAAAAAGGCTCGTGAGAGCATTTGCTGACGGCTGCCTACTCGGGCGCCATCTTGAACTTCAGTTTCCGCATTTTACACAGAAGTTATCCACGTTTGATTGTGCCGGTGCTTCAGTCAGATAGCTCGAAATGATTGCATGAATCAATAATAATTTGTTTTAATGCAAGATTCAAATTCAAGCGCCCACCTCGCCCCCAAAGCAATAATTCAAGAAATGATAAATGTGCGGCAAGTGAGGTGTAATGTTCTCCCTGCAGGCGCTTTGTTTGCCTAATTAATTTGGCCCTGTCATATCGAGGAGAGCCACTTTGCTCTGCTCCTTTTCCATCCACTACTTTTGCGGCTGGCTCTTGTTTCTGATCCGATCCTTTCAACGTCAAGGCAAAGAATGGACACAATCATGAACCAGTGTGCTAGCTTCAACCTCACCTCTAATTGGTTTTTAATTTCAGCGTCGAGGGCAAGAGTAAGCTTGTGTTTTGATTGCAACAGGTTCTCATCCATCTCAAAAGAGAGCAAACGGCTTTTTTTGCGTCAATGAAAAGTATAGCGGCACAGTCTTCATCAATCTACTAAATTTGGAGCTACGGTGGTATCTCGACTTACGAACATATCTTCATGCGACATTTTCTAGTTACAAATTGCCTCCACAAAAAATATTGCTTCTGGTTTGTCAAGAAATTTCGGAATTCTAAAGGTAAAATATACAGTATGGCCTGCTACTCGCAACTCCGCGGCCATTGAAGATGCTACTTGGCATCTTCCTTGAATCCCATTGGCTACTGTATGTGTCTTCATATACAGTATGTGTTTAGATAGATAAATAGAGAGATTTGTGTCCATGCAGCATCACCAATGAGGTCCTACAATTGTTTCACCTAAATATAAATCGCCCAGAAAATGTTTGTAAGTCAGGCGATCGCTCACTATACTGAATTTTGCCTTAGACATTTGTTGAAGGAATGTTAAAAGCCAATAAAAGCAAACACCAATCGATCAGTTCCCAAAAACACGCTAGGCAAAAACCACTTCTGAGAGAGAACATGAATTTAAGATTAAAAACACAATGGGTACAAGTTAGACAAGATGGGTACAAGTTAGGGTTAATTTAGAGGGCCATCATTTTTGTTCTTTACTATATTCTTTGGTTTTGTTTTTTTACATTACGCAAAAATCGCATTTATTATGCAATAATCTAATTGTAATATGTAGATGTTACATATCTATGCTTTATAAAGCTTTTATGTCTCAATTTTGGGAGAGTTTTGAACGGATTAGGTTATTGGCATGGAAAACGCATCTCGACTTTCTAAATTTTCTCCAAAAAATCTTTCAGAACCATTTTGGAGGTAGAGCTACCACTGTACTTCCATTGAGAACACCGACCAAAAAAAGTGCAGATGATGCTTGCACCTCCTATAACTTTCACTTTGTGGAAATCCAGCGCAACCTCCAAAAAAAGCAGCTCGTGCGTTCCACACAGGAAATAAAAGGAAATAAAATAGAATGCTTGAAAGTCAACTATGAAGAAAGAAAAAAAAACACAAAATAGTGAACCATTCACTGAAATTGAGTTTTTCTGCATTTTTTGGGGGCATCCTATGTTTAAAAATTGGGATATACTGACCATTGTTGCTTTTTCAAAGCAGCAGCATGAAGAAAGTAATCGTGTAAGACGCAACATTTCACGGCATATTAGGAGGCTATCGTTTGCGAAACATCTGCTGGCCCTTATTGTGTTTTTTTGATGCTTGCTAATAGCCAAAAAGATCTCTCATCTCTTTGTCTTGTGCGCGTGTCCACTTGTAAGCGCGGTGGCGGTCGAACACGGGAGATGAAAGTTGAAGGAAACGCAGGCCCGAGATGAAAGGCGAACCTATAAAAGACAAGTGAGGATGTTGTTTTTCTTGTGCATTGTTGGAGTGGTCCAACACAGAAAGACAGAAGCCCTCTTGGATGTTTTGTGGGCCAAATAAATTGACATTTTATGGCCTTTCCCTTACTCTCCCAAGGGTTTTTTCTGAAATACAGCCCTTGGGTAGTCCTGTCTATCCTTCGTCTCCCCTCAAAAATAGTCTCAAGATGTCGTGCCCGAAACATACTGAGATCTACCATATTTTCCAAAATAATGCTGATGAAACCGGCCACTCCATTCCATCAAGCCATCGACCATCACAAAGGTAAATGAAACAACTTTATTATATAGTACAGTTTATTTCTTGAATTATAATATCATAGCACATTTATTGTACATAAAATAAGGTCTATTTTGTGTGTAGTTAAGGCTTAGAAAATTAGAAAGTAGAAAATTATGTTTTATGGGGACCTGGGAACGGATTGTTCTCATTTTAATGATTTCCAATGGGAAATTAAGTTTTGGGATACACACTTTTCGCCTTACACACTCTGTCTGGGAACCAATTAAGTTCGTAAGCCAATGTATCACTGTACTGAATAAGGCGCATTGTCAGCTTTGGAGAGAATTGATTGCTTTTAGGTAGGCCTTATAGTGCATAAAATATGGTATTCTTTCCTCTCTATTAGTTTTGACAATGGCCACATTCATGGCCACCTTTGCCATTTCCGGGTGCACCTCAAAGAAAATCGAGACCCTGAAGCAAGTTTCATTCTTGAACATGAATTTGGGGAGACATGTAAGTCACACCCCGGTAGTCGAGTGGTTAGCACACCGACTTCACAGTGCAGAGGTCGCCGGTTCGCATCCCGGTCCGGCCTCCCTGTGTGGAGTTTGCATGTTCTCCCCGTACCGGCGTGGGTTTTCTCCGGGTCCTCCGGTTTCCTCCCACACTCCAAAAACATGCATGGCAGGCAGATTGACCACTCCAAATTGTCCCTAGGTGTGAGTGTGAGAGTGACTGTTGTATGTCTTTGTGTGCCCTGCGATTGGCTGGCAACCAATTCAGGGTGTACCCCGCCTCGTGCCCGAAGACAGCTGAGATAGGCTCCAGCAACCCCCGCGACCCTAATGAGGAATAAGCGGTACGGAAAATGAGATGAGATGAGATGTAAGTCGCACGTAGACCCGAAAAAATCTCAAGAATCCATGGCCATGAAAATAAAGGAAGTTAACTTCCAAACTCAAATTTGTCCTCAGTCATGGGCCCACAAATTTAAGACACAGAGACTAGACAGATGGACCCCCCACTAAATTATGAAACATTTAGTTTACATCATTGGCGTGTGGCCAGTGCCTGGCAGGCAAATTTGACAAGCGGTCATAAAAGGCAAAACTGTCATAACTCAGCTCTACAAGCCCAGCGCTTGGCCACCTGTGAGGAAGACCGTCCATGCCCTCCCATTTTCCGCACTTGAAGTCAGTCTGGAAAGTCTGTTTTCTCCACCGCATTACCTTTGGGCGCAAAATGCTCCGAAATTCTCCTGAAAGCAGGCGACTCACCCTCGACATCACACAGCCAGCGTGTAGCCCCAAAGTAAATGGCTGTAATAACATTAAGCACGCTGGCAATTACAATGAGAACAAACAACATTTCTTTATTACAGTATCTCTCATAATGTCGGTTCATGCAGCGCCGCAAAATTGCCACAGAAATAATTAATGTCACTCTCGCTTGGGCTCACGCGAGACTAATTTGCCTCCTGCGTTAAAAGAGTCTGGGCAATTTCGTCCCAATCATTTTTTGGCTTTGCTTTTTTTTCATGGCGTGCGGCCGGGAAGCTGCGGGGCAGCTCTCCGCACGCATCTTTTACAGATTTTACAGACTTTCCGGAGCCCCTGTGGTGCAGTTGAGCAAGAACAGGCCTGACAGACATGCATGTAAATGTTCATACGTGACATGGACAAATGTAACCTAACGCCAATGGCGTTCTTTCACCTCAGCAGTTGTCATGTATATGAACTGCCATATTCCTTCGATCAAATGTTCTCTGTAGAGTACCTTATTGTCTGCCATGAGTCCACCATTGAGCACACCTTACAGAGGAAGTGAAAAACCAAGTGGACTGGCTTGGCCATTTTAGAGCGCCTTATTGTTGTCCTTAAGTGCAAGCTGATCAGAACAGAAGGTGGAAAAATGAAGAAACATTAAAGTAGACTGAGCATCTGATTTTGTGTGAGAGTGAGAACAGGCCATAAGAAATACTATACAGTGATACCCCAGCTGACAAATGCTTTAGCTCATGAACTTTTTGCCTTACAAACATTAAATTCGCAAGAATATAATCACGGCATACGAACTAGTTTTCGGGAAACACACAGAGCGCCACAATGGCTGGCGTACTAGTTTTCGGCGGATGAACACCAAACCACACGGTCGAACAGCGCCACGGTGGCTGGCGGACTGGTTTTCCACACCCCCTTTGAGTGCACACGTGGTTTGCTATCAAGTGGAGTACTTTTGCTGTTATAGGACCGAAAAAGAAACCACCACAGGCTAGTGTTTGTTGAAAAACTTCTGTTGATTTGGATTAATGAAAAGCAGCTAGCAGGGGACCGTGTGAGTGAGGGTATTATCGGCGAGAAAGTACGGCAACTTCACTCGGATATCATCAAGAGGCAACTACATCAACGACCATCACAAAGGTAAATAAAAAGACTTTATTATATAGTACAGTTTATTTAATCACAATACAATAACACATTTATTATACATAAAATAAGGTATATTTTGTGTAGTTTTAAGGCTTATTTAGTAGAATAGTGTTTTTTATGGGGACCTGGGAATGGATTATTCTCATTTCTAATGGTTTCTTATGGGAAATAAATGTTTGGCAGCCGAACTTTTCGCCTTACACACACTTTCTGGTAACCAATTAGGTTTGCAAGCTGAGGTATCACTGTATATGATATTTAAACATGCTTTCATACATTTTTATGAAAGCACGTGTTTCCAATTTCTTTTAAAGCAGTTCTGGTGTCATGGTTTGCAAGGTGGTGATGGCAGTTGTGGATCCCAAAAAGGAGGCAGGAGGGAGCAGCAGGTTGTATTTGAGAAATTGTATTAAAATAAAGTCAACAGGAACAAAATCTAAAACGATAAAATCATTTGAACTGAAAAATACAAAGTATCAAAAGAAAAACCAAGAGTAAAAGTCTGCCAAGATGAAACAAACACATACAATGACCCGACACCGAATGGTCGTGCCAGGAGTCCTTTTAACTGTCACTGATTGGGAACGACCAGCACCCGCTACTCGTTGCTCCAACACCCACTACCCAGCGCTACCCATTGGTTGCCAATCCGAACGTGGCAGTCGGCCACTGATCGGGACGACCAGCACCTGTGCAGGTGCAGGCGGGGCCAACAGTGCCACTCGTTGGTCGCCAACCAGATCATGACATCTGGTAATGATGATAAACTGAAGCATCATGAAGATGTCACGTCCGCAGGAGGAGAGAGCAAACGACCTTCAAAATACACGATGGGGACAGTGATGGGTTCAAAAGAGGCTTTACTGAGACACGCAAGGTGAAAAGAAAAGGACAAGACAAAAACGGACCAGCAAATACCGAGCGAGACCAACCTGGCATACGGTGGAGGCGATAAGTCACAATGGGAAATACACCGGCGAATACCGAGATTAACCGAGTGACTTTTATAGTCAGAAGGCACATTAGTGAATGGAAATCAGGTGGGCGAGCCGGAGGAACATGGAGGGGAGGGGACCACTCCTGACGCCAATCAGGATGCGACAGAAGGAAGGGGGCTTTCTATTCAAATGGTTCGCTGCTGGGCCGAAGCATTGTGAGGCTTCATTTGTTCTATTGCTTCATCATGTGGAGAATAAATGTCATGACAGAGAGAGTGATTAAAATGATACCATGTATTTGATAAGGCAGGGGTCCCCAAACCCCGGGCCGCGGACCGGTACCGGTCCGTGGGTCATTTGGTACCGGGCCGCTCAGAAAGAATAAATAATTTACATAATTTCCGTTTTATTTATTATCTGAGTCTGAATTATGTTTTATTTTGAAAAATTAAAAGTCACAGCTTGCGGTGCATTTCCGTGACGAGGAATGGGTCGCAAAGCTCGCTTACTTGTGCTACATATCCAACCTGCTCAATGAACTCAATCTGTCCCTTCAGGGGAAAATGACAACTGTCTTCAAGTTGGCTGATAAAGTAGCTGCATTTAAAGCCAAACTGGATTTGTGGGGACGGCGCGTGAATAGTAGTGTATTTGACATGTTTCAAACATTGGCGGGGTTTTTGGAAAAGACTGAGCCAAGCCTTCATTGACGAACTGCCAAGGAATGGATCCGCAACCCATTTGTCAACATACCAGGTGAATCCAGCATGCCTGTGCAAGAGGAAGAACAACTGCTGTATTTAGCAAATGATGGCGGACTTCAAAGCATGATTGAGACAACAACTCTGCCGGTGTTTTGGATTAAAGTGATGGCAGGATACCCCGAGATCGCCACAAAGGCACTGAAAACCCTGTTGCAGTTTCCGACATCTTATTTGTGTGAAGCGAGGTTTTCAGCAGTGACAGCAACCAAAACAAAACTACAGAGTAGACTGGACATAAGCAAGACACTTCAGGTGTCATTGTCTCCCATTATTCCTAGATGGGACCATCTCGTTGCAGAGAAACAAGCTCGGGTGTCCCACTGGTTCAGTTGTAATGAGTTTTTTTTTTTTTCATGCGCTTTGCACTTGTTTTTGTGGTGCATCTTATTTTGAAGGCACGTTTAAAGGGCAACCGACGTCACTTTTTTGTTTTTTAACTGACATCAGAAAAACGTTTTATAGCATCTAAAATACCCAAAACACGCAGTATGATATTTTTATTCAAAGGCAAAACACCAAGAAAAATGACTTAAAGTGTCCTAAACCTGCGTGTCATTTTGAGGCAAACGGGCGGGGGGAATGTCTCACCCAAAAAGAGGCAAAAAATGGCCACGGAGCTGTGAGGAATGAATCAGCCCGTTTCCACAGGCTGATACATTCCTTCCATGGAGCTTGGACTCCCTCTGCTGGCGGCTTTTGGATGTAACACAAGGGTTTCAAAAAAAAACAGTACAGCAAAATACATTGACGTGATGGAAAGACGCAACAATGCGTCTTTTTTAAGATCAGGAGGCGGTCCTTTTCTGACGTCACATGAGGACTCGTCACCAACTCAAAAACAAGACTTCCTGAATGTTCAGCACGTCTTAAAACGTAAAATATAGTTATATGCGGTGGAATCTTATTAAAATACACCCAGTAGAAGTCATTTGAAGCCATTTTACAAATTATGGACATAACTTGTCTGGAGACGTCGGTTGTCCTTTAAATATTACCACGGTGACCATTCAGCGTTAAGAGGCAGAGACGATGTTACATATGTTGTTATTGGGGCGATGTTACCAGGACTCTGCTAATAAAGTTACAAAAATACACGATGGATTCACGTTTATTAATATATTTAAAAGAAAGAAAAAAACAGTTTCCATGCCTGTCGTATCATTTTATTTTGTTGTAGTCATCCGCCGGTCCGTGAAAATATTATCTGACATTAAACCGGTCCTGGTAAAAGTGAGAATTCTTACTATAAAGTCAGAATTTATTTATTATTATACTATGTACAGTACCTTTTTAGGAGAGATCTGCTCATAATGATCCTAGAAAGAGGATGTTCTCTTCTTTTTTTATTGTGGACGATGCGTCCAATGCAGAACACATTCGATTGATTTGAGGTTTGCAGATGCGAGTTGGGTGTGTCAATGTCACCTGTCATCTTACTATAGTCTCCATCTTATTTCGAACATACCTGTCAACCTTGGCCAATAGCTGCCCTTATAAATTATTACAATTCCCGTATAAAAGTTGTAGTATGCCGTACATTATTCTGATTTAAAAAAATGCTAATTCAAGCGGAAATGCAGACAGTTTACTGCGCATGTGCAAGTTATGCTTTTATCAATCTGACCGTACGCTGCGTACGGTCAGATTGATAAAAAAAATAATAATAAAATAAAATAAATAAATAAAAAATATACGATTGAGGATTACTTTTGCTGGTTTTCCGTGACATTAGTAGCGATTGGCGGCAGCATCGTTGTTAGCTACCAGCAATTGAGACAAACTGGATTTGAGCCAAAATGGTCTTTGTAAGATCGGCTTGCAATTTTGCAAAAGTTGTAGTACGCCATACATGATTTAAAATGACATAAAACGTATAAAATACAGGGAAAACATAAGTTGACAGGTATGATTTTGAATCACCTGCGAAACTAGTTTTTGAAGCTTGTTTTTTTTTCCAGTTTACTCGGCAGACGCATCGGAACCTCGGCACTGTAGGGTGCATCACTACTTTTCGGATCACTTTCTCTGAGGTCGTGGGTGTAATGTGTGCAGACATAATGAAGTTGCAAGGTGAGACAAGTTAAACCCATCAATTCAGTTTGCATTTCAAGCAGGAGGAGAATGCTGCAACTATATGCAAAAACACCCCCTCTCTCACACACCCCCAGAAAAAAAATCTCATTTCCACTCGATCCACCTGAATTACAATAACACGCTTATTATAATTTCAATGTGGGATTTATACACTTCAGCACTTTCCACAATGAGCTGACTTTCCCACGTGCACACCAAGTATGAGTGTGCGTGTGCGTACGGGGGCGTGTTCATGAGGCGAGGCACATACACATTAAAAGGTTAATTCCCGGTGCCCGCAGTGATTATTCATCTTGCGACATAATGCAAACTTCTTCAGAAACAGAGTAATTGGCAAATTTGCAAAAGTGCGCGACACTGACATCTGCGAAGAATATTAATGACACGCTGCCAAAGCGAAGCAAAATTACACATGGCATATCCGTGTTGAAACCCGGATCGCAGTCGCAGAACCAACTGTGATTTATTCTCATGATACTTCATTGTAAAAAAACAGACTAGACTGATGAAAGAGATTAATATTGAAAATATCGTCTCATTCCTCCCTTTTTTTACCTTATTTTTCTAAACAGTGTGAATTTTCTCATTTCGCTAAATGAAATGTTTTAATCAATTAATTTAAATGTCATCCCATGGTTTTATTCTAATATAATTCCACAAGTTTTCTTGTAAAAAGATTTTCCTCTTCAACTAACTTGTAAATTAGCTCCCCAAACAGCTTAATCATTAGCCAACGAGCTAACGGCGCAAACCACCAAATAGTTTTAAAAAAATAGCACACATTGGAAACGGCTTTGTTTCCTTAGAGAGCAACTAACAAAATAGCCAATGAGCTCACAAACAACCATACAACCTACTTAACTCATTCACAGCCATTCACGAATTTATTCGGGAATTGAAAATATGACTTCGAGCGCCATTCTCGAATTTGTTCGGGGTTTTGTTTTTTCATGCTTGGGTAGCGATAAATCGCCGGAAATGGCTTCTGACAATGTTTTTTTTCTTTTCCACAAGGGGGCAACATTTCGCTCTTTTCCATGTTAGCGCTTTGTTCCAGCTTGAGCTGTTGTTAAAGCGCTATATAAACCAATATGTATATATTGCATTGTATTTTGGATAGCCGGCCTCTTTCCAAGCTCATATAACTCCAGACCCATAAAATGTATGAATTAGACTCTTCTTTCATCAGAAAAAAAGAGTTAAGGCAGGGGTCAAGAACCTTTTTGACTAAAAGAGCCATAAAAGTAAAATATTTAGAAATGTTTTTCAGTGAGAGCCACGCACGCACGCAAACACACATGCGCGGCTTTTCAACAAAATGTCAGAATGTATTATTTTAAAGGACAACCGACGTCACTTTTTTGTTTCCTAACTGACATCAGAAAAACGTTTTATAGCATCTAAAATACCCAAAACACGCAGTATATTTTTTGTCAAATGCAAAACACCAATAAAAATGACAGTGTCTAAAAAGTACTTCAATTTGAAACCGGAAGTGGCCAGTTTCAGAAGGTCCCGCCACCATGTTCGTGGTGTCACGGCAAGACGTCTTGCCTTGCTGGAGAATCAAAACAATGGCTTCAGATTCGGAGAATATGCTTTCTTGTTACTCATCCAGTTATGAATATGATTCAGATAGTTCTGAAGAAGAAAGCATACATGTTTGCAATCGATTAAAGAATTTATTCCGAGTCATTTTGAGGCATCAGGGGTGGGAAATGTCGCACCCAAAAAAGGCAGAAAATGGAGACAAAGCCGTGTAAGGAATTAATCAGCCCATTTCCACAGGCTGATTAATTCCTTACATGGAGCTTCGTCGCCCTCTTCTGCCTCTTTTTTGTCCTACACGACGTTTTCAGACTAAAGTACAGCAAAATTCATTGACGTGATGGAAGGACTGCTACAATGTGTCCTTTTTTCAGTCAGGGGCGTTCCTTCAGTGACGTAGGGTGAGGACTCGTCACCAACTCAAAAACAAGACTTCCGGAATATTCAGCGTGAGTCTTAAAACGTAAAATATAGCTATATGCAGTGGAATCTTTGTAAAATACGCTCAGTAGGAGTCAT
Source organism: Hippocampus bargibanti (assembly GCF_051943395.1). NCBI lineage: Eukaryota > Metazoa > Chordata > Actinopteri > Syngnathiformes > Syngnathidae > Hippocampus > Hippocampus bargibanti. The sequence goes on from NC_142752.1 coordinate 10,924,092, forward strand.
TTGAAGCCATTTTACAACTTATGGACACAACTTGTCCGGAGACGTCGGTTGTCCTTTAAATAACTTTGTGATAATACTCACCATTAATATGAATGGTTTTCCTTTCCTCATGATTGGTAAAAATCCAGCCAAACGATCGGAATGAAAGTCAACTTGCCAGGTCCATACGCAAAGTTACTGCTAGCTAGCCTGCACACAGATCATGACCTTGCACGCTTGCTTTCTGCTGTCTCTCGCAGAAGTATATTGATGCTCACGTTCACTTGGGGCTTGTCAAAGTGTCACTGACATTCGACTGTTTCATCGATGGTATTGTTTCATTGCAGATTACAATCAGAACCTTTTCTCTCCACAAAGGCGAATCCTTCGGTCCATTCAACCTGAACTGTACGATACTCGTCATCTTTTTTAAAAGGGGGCGTTTACCTGTTTCGACATGAACGACACCTTGGTCAGTATCATCCAATCAAAATTGTTCTTTCAACATCAACGGCCACCTTAGGTCAGCATCATCCAATCAAAATTGCGCTTTCAACATCAACGGCCACCTTAGGTCAGCATCATCCAATCAAAATTGCGCTTTCCTCCAACTGCCGTCAAACAGGAAATGAACAGCGAAAAGGCGAGAATATGTATTTTGTTTTATCGGCGAGCCACATGCAATCATCAAAAGAGCCATATTTGGCTCGCGAGCCATAGGGTCCTGATCCCTGGTCTAAGGTTTCTTACACTGTAATAATTGTTTATGTAGTCCTAAAACTCAATATTTTGTGGGTCTTGGAATTCAAGTGACAATGACAAAAACCCTGGCACTGGAGTAGACACATTTTTGCACGTTTCGCAGTGAATGAGTTAAAGAAACTACTTAACTCACCACTTCAGGCGGGCTAGTTCAGCATCTCACCAACATAAAAAATACAATGTTGCTTTTCCAGCCATAGGGGAAAGAAAACCATTTATTAGCTTAGTCAGCTAAGAAACCAACAACGGCTGACAACACCCGCTCACAATTTAGCGTTGTGCTCTTTTATAGAAAGAACAAAAAATGTTAGAAATTGTTTATTTGGTATAAAAAGCAAGACGTAATTCAGTGCAAAAACGACTGTGTTGCCACAAACATGAGTTAGCGTTCTTAACCCCATTGCTGGCTGTAGCTTTTGGCTAGTGTAATGTCACCACCCACCCTAAAAGCTACAATTGTAAGAAAAGTCACATTGTGCCACTTTTCCCTGTTAGGCCTAAATAGCTTAAAAAAAAGTAGCCGTGAAAAGCTTTTACCAGCTGAATGATGACCACGGTAAACACACATGCACGCACACAAAAAACAAACAAACAGGCACTCAGTTCCTTCAGTGTCCACATTGTCTGGAATGGACGTACAAGCGTAAACAGGAGAGAGAGCCTGGGCGAGCGTGCGAGTGGCGGCTTTCAGCGCACCGCATATAGCTGGATATCACTTGTTTGCTTTAATGTGCTGCTTTTATCCACAACATATTGAGTGCTTCCATTCAGCCGGGATGATGACGCCAGTGGGGGATGCCCAACTTTGACCTGCATGGTGCTCGCTGGGAGCACTCTGTCCATTACCTTTCAAGCAACTCGCTTTCTGTCCATGTAGCTGTCAGTCACATGCCATTGTAGGTGCACTGCCTAAACTCAACATTTGTTTAGCATTTGCGCAGCATCACGTGCAGCTGCCTTTTTTTCCACTCTCGGCCTGTTTTGCAGTTAGGGATGTGCCTTAGGAATTCTGACTCGGAACAGGCAGATTTATGACAGAACTCATTTTTCTAGGGAACCCTTTCATACACCCTGTAACCTGACAACATGATCAGATGTCAACTGCACCTTAAATGGTTAAGTACCCTTTTTTGCGGCACAACAACAAAAATAAAAGTTACTCAGTGATGAGAGCTGATAGAACGATTTCATATGCACATCCTTAAAGGACAACCGACGTCGCCGGACAAGTTGTGTCAATAATTTGTAAAATCGCTTCAAATGACTTCTACTGAGCGTATTTTACAAAGATTCCACCACATATAGCTATATTCTACGTTTTAAGACTCGCACTGAATATATATATATATATATATATATATATATATATATATATATATATATATATATATATATATATATATATATATATATATATATATATATATATGTATATGTATATATATATATATATGTATATATATATATATGTATATATATATATATATATATATATATATATATGTATATATATATATCTTCTTTTTCTTTCGGCTTTTCCCTTGAAGGAGTCGCCACAGCAAATCAGTGTCGTCCATCTTTAGAGGTTTGATCTGCATGATATATATATATATATATATATATATATATATATACAGTAAAGTCTCAGTATATCGATATCGGTTATATCGATAGTACTGCTTATTTCGATACTATTTCTATGAACGCAAGGAGATAATTTACATGCCGCAGGATCGGATATATCGATAGTCCGGTTATATCGATATTTTTTCCGACTCCCGAGAATATCGATATAAAGAGACTTTACTGTAGATAGATAGATAGATAGATAGATGTACATACACATGCGTAAACAAACGCCCCACTGACTCTTCGCTTCATTATATGAACGACAGTTAAGTCCCATAAAGCCCTTCAGGTGTTGTTAGATCATATTTTATATGTGCTTAAATTAGAGATGTATCCACACTGAGATGATTTCTTATTATTCTTCATCTTATCAGATGACATCTCCATCCGCTCGTGACATGTTCTTGCGTCTTCACTCGTAATTGGGGCTGCTAATTGAAGAAACAGATAGGAGGCTCACATCTCATCAAACTCAGAGATGCACACAAAGCAGACATTGAATCTTAAAGTGCACTAGCGCCACCTGTAGGCATAACGAAGGGACAATTTGGAGTGTTCAATCAGCCTGCCATATAGGTTTTTGGAATGTGTGAGGAAACCCACACAAGCACGCAGCGGCTCCCCTCTCCCGGCAAATAGGCGTTTTCATGTTTATTATGTTTGTTAAAGTCATTATAAGTGCCTTGCATGCTGGGTCCGAGAGGACAATAATTTCATCTGTGCTGTATGTCATGCATATTAGCATATTTGACAATAAAGCTATTTGACAAGCACGGGAAGAACAAGTAAACTCCACATCGAAGGTGGAGGTGGAATTAAACAATGTGAAATCAACATGTTAGCCACTCAACTCCCGGGCCCCTGTACTATACTATTGGTCAGCCTTCTTAGATGGGTGCTGTTTTAAAAAAATATTGTTCAATCTATTACCGGGGTCTTCAATTCCGTTTCTTAAGGTCTGGTTTCCTGGATGTTTTTCTCCACTCAGTGCTGCAATCACACCTTACTGATCAGACAAGCACCCAAGTCTGCAGAAACTGCCTAACGATCGACATTTCAATAAGGTCTGTTGCAGCAGGGCAAGATATAAAACAGAAAGGACAGCAACCCATGAGGAACTGGATCAAAGTCCCCTGATTATACTAAGGTGTTTTTTTACCCCAATAAACGGCCATGTATAGTCAGGCATTTTTACCCCCCCCCCCCCCCCCCCCCCCCCCGCTCTCCCTCAAAGAAAACAAACAAGTATAGTGAGGTGTTTTATTTTGCCCCCAAAAAACTGACCGTATATATAGTCTAAATGAAAGAGGAGAGCACGTCTACTACAAGCTAAATGTTGAAAGCTAACACGAAGCTGTAGCTTCCTTTGACGAAAAGCCCCATAAAAATATGTATAGTAAGGTATTTTGAGCTGGGAAAAAAAACGACCATGCATAGTAAGACGTTTTTATCCCCATAAAAACAAGCATGGATATTAAGACATTTTAGCCCCATACAAACGATTATGAAGGGTAAGGTGTTTTTAGCCCCATAAAAACAACCATGTAACATCTGAGTTACAACCGGGTTCCGTTCCGGCAAAACGGTCGCAAATCGAAAAGCATTCAAAATGGCCGACGCGAGGTTTATACAACACAATAATATACGATGTCTATAGCCCTGATGTAGTGTGTCTGTTTAATCACCTTGTTGTGGTGCTCCCTCATCCACAAGTTGCTTATTTTGTCTCCTCTAAACACATCGACCCCTCCGCCTTGAACATCTAGGGCCTAGATTTCAACCCACAGCATTCATTTGGCTGAACTGTCAATTCTGTGTATTCGCAATATTTTTCTAGCAGCCCAATTTGTGCTGCCATGCCTTCAAATGACCCGCTTATGAGTACCAAATCATCTGCAAATGTCAGTGTGGCTATTTTGTGTCCGTCCCATTGCAGTCCACATTCACCTCTTTCTATAGTGGTGATGAGGGGGTGTATGGCCAGGTTGTACAGCAGCGGTGACATTGAGTCACCTTGCTTGACCTCCACCTCCATTTGGATTTTACCACATGTATGTAATGCACGTTGTCCATCCCACATACGCGTTCTTGATCAGCTCTTGTATGTGTTTGTCGAGTTTGATTCTATTGAGTGCCTTTAGTATATGGCGGTGGTCCACTGTGTCGAAGGCCTTTGCAAAATGTATAAAGACCACTGCTAGGTCCATTTTGTCTCTGAATGCACGCTTAATAATATGGTTCAAAATGGTTACGTTTTCGCTGCAGCCATCTGAATCGCAAAGGAACCCTTTTTGCCTAGGGTTGATTGGGCATGCCTGGCTTAATCTCATAGTTATAATTCTCATGAAAAGTCTCATAAGTATAGAGCCAATTGTGATTGGTTTCCAGTCGGAGATATTGTTTAGTTCGGAGGGATTGGAAGATTTGGGTATGAGTGTTGTTCTGCATTCTTTCATCGTCATCAGAATGGCTCCTTGTTTGGTAAATAGTCTCGCTAGGTATTGTCCACTTCTGTCCTGGTTGAAGAGCATGTTTTTCGTGATGCCACCGGGCCCCGGGGCAGAGTCGTATTTCATAGCCTTTAAGTTGCCCAAAACCTCTTGAGGTTGGATAGGCCTTCTCATAAAGTCATTGTCTGCTGTCATGTCAGATCTGAATAGACTGAGTTTCTTGTATTTGTACTGGTTGTGCCATCTTTCTTGAAAACTGTCTGCTAGTACATTAATCGCAATGTTACATTTGGCGTTTTCTAGACCATTCAAGATGGTCTTGGCGAGGGGTCGCTGATGTGTATGGTATTTGTCGAACTTGTTTTTTTTCTGCGTTTGGGTGAATTTTTGTAGTCTCTGTGCGTCGTGGTTCCCTCTGTCACCCTCGCTGGAGTTGGAGTAGAGCGCCCTAATGTCGTAATTAGTGTCGATATTTCGTGTTCCCTCTCTTCCTCTGTGGAGCTGAGGGCCTCCAGGAGCATAGATGTATTCTTTTCAGCAAGGTCTTTGTCACCCCCTGTTGCCTCAATCATTGTTTCAAGGAATCCCGCCCTGACTTTGCGTTGGATCTATCCATAAGCCTCATTTTCCTGTTTTGGATAGCCGTTTCTTTTTGATTTTGGCCCACTCTTGGCTCACCTGCTCTTTTGTCAATTTCATGACCAATTCCTTGGCTACCAGTTCCAGATTCTGCTTTGGTGCGAATCCTCCTTTTGCGGTACTCCCTGGCGTCGCAAGACCATGCCCACCCCATATTCTTGACTTTGGCTGAGCGAAATTCTTTGAGATGTTTCCATTGAGCTGGGTGAGCGTGTCTTTTGTGTTGGAAGGCCCCATCTTTCTGGTGGGAATCATCTGTGGCACCATGTGCATTTAATCTCAGCAGAACTTTTAGTTATCTTATGCACTTTAGTACGTGGCATGAAATAGGGTGGCACTTGTGAGATGTTTTATTACACTTGCGACAAATAAATAGGGGGGGGATTGTTCGTAGTGGCCGTGTTAGGAATACTAGAGTCATGCTATGTATTCCCCACTACGTTAGTAGACACCACTCAGTAATCACTCAGAGGTAGTATAAGGTTACAATGAGGTTTTATTGGGTTATGGTTAGTATTTTTCTTCTTGCGCAAGGACCTTCACGTGGGTCCATCTAGCCGCATTATGTTGGAGGACTTGAGAAGCAATTGTGCTCCCGCATCTCGTAAAGTCCTTTAAGTTTCAGCTTTGCCACTATACTCCCCCCCGGAACCCAAAGACTCGGCGGTTTCTCGGGCACTGCCCGGCGAGTAATGGGAATAACGCCGTCGGCATCTTTTATGGTCAGAACTACGACGGTATCTGATCATCTTCGAACCTCCGACTTTCGTTCTTGATTAATGAAAACTTTTTGGGCAAATCCTTTCGCCCTGGCCCGTCTTGCGCCGGTCCAAGAATTTCACCTCTAGCGGCGCAATACGAATGCCCATCTCAATCATGGCCCCAGTTCAGGAGGGAAAACCCACAAAATAGAACCGGGGTCCTATTCCATCATTCCGAGCTGCGGTATGCAGGCAGCGCGGGCCTGCTTTAAACACATCGCAAAACGACCATGTATCGTAGGGGCGTTTTTGACCCCAAAAAAATGACCATGTATAGTAAGACGTTTTTTACCCGGAAAAAAACGACCATGTATAGTAAGGTGTATTTAGCCGAAAAACGACCATGTAGAAGAGGGCATTTTTAGCTGAAAAAAACACCTTCTATAGTTAGGCGTTTTTAGCCAAAAAAAACGATCATGTATAAGAAGGCATTTTTAGCCGAAAAACGAACATGTATATATAGTAAGGCCTTTTTAGCCCCCCCAAAAAACACAACCATGTATAGTAAGGCATTTTTAGCAAAAAAAAACGACCATGTATAGGAAGGCGTTTTTAGCCAAAAAAAAACGACCTTGTATAGTAAGCCATTTAAAAACTACCATGTATGGTAAGGCTTTTTTCACGCAAAAAAACGACCATGTATAGTAAGGCGTTTTTAGCGCAAAAAAACGACCATGTATAGTAAGGCTTTTTTAGCACAAAAAACGACCATGTATAGAAAGGCGTTTTTAGCCAAAAAAACGACCATGGATAGTAAGGCGTTTTTAGCCAAAAAAGGAACATGTATAGTAAGGCGTTTTTAGCTGAAAAGAATGACCATGTATAGTAAGGCGATTTTTTTTTTAGCTGAAAAAAACGACCATGTAAGTCGTTTTTAGTCGAAAAAACACAACCATGTATAGTCAGGTGTTTTTAGTGGGAAAAAACGACCATGTATAGTAAGGCTTTTTTTAGCGCAAAAAAACACCATATATAGAAAGCCGTTTTTAGCCAAAAAACGACCATGGATAGTAAGGTGTTTTTAGCCAAAAAGGGAACATGTATAGTAAGGCGTTTTTAGCTGAAAAGAATGACCATGTATAGTAAGGCATTTTTTACCTGAAAAAAACGACCATGTAAGGCATTTTTTACCTCAGTTCGTTCAATGGCTGTGTCGCACAGTGGTAGAAGGGATGTTTGCAGGTTTAGAGTCCCATGTTCAATCCCGGCATATTATTTAGGAATTTTGCAAATGTCCTCTTGTGGGACGAATAAAGGCTTTCTTACTCTGGTTGAAAGATGACCATGTATAGTAAGGCGTTTTTAGCTGAAAAAAACGACCATGTATGGTAAGGCGTTTTTAGCCCAAAAAAACGACCATGTATAGTAAGGTGTTTTTAGCCCAAAAAATGAACACATATAGTAAGGCGTTTTTAGCCGAAAAAAAAAACAACCATGTATAGTAAGGCATTTATAGATGAAAAAACACGACCATGTATAATAAGGTGTTTTTAGCCCAAAAAAACGACCATGTATAGTAAGCCGTTTTTAGCCGAAAAAAACGACCATGTGTAGTAAGGCGTTTTTAGCTGGAAAAAAAACGACCATGTATAGTCACCATTTTTAGCGGAAAAAAACTACTATGTATTGTAAGACGTTTTTAGCTGAAAAAAACTACCATGTATAGTAAGGCGTTTTTAGCAAAAAAAACACCATGTATAATCAGGCATTTTTAGCGGAAAAAACGACCATGTCTAGTAAGGTGTTTTTAGCTGAAAAAAACGACCATGTATAGTAAGGCTTTTTTAGCCAAAAAAAAGACCATGTATAGGAAGGCGTTTTTAGCCGAAAAAAACGACCATGTATAGTCAGGCGTTTTTAGCGGAAAAAAACTACCATGTATTGTAAGACGTTTTTAGCTGAAAAAAACTACCATGTATAGTCAGGTATTTTTAACCGAAAAAACGACTATGTATAGTAAGGCATTTTTTACCGTAGTTCGTTCAATGGCTATGTCAGTGGTAGAAGGGATGTCTGCAGGAAAAGAAACGACCATGTTCAATAAGCATATTATTTAGGATTTTTGCAAATTTCCTCATGTATAGTAAGGCTTTCTTACTCTGATTGAAAAATCACCATGTATAGTAAGGCATTTTGAGCCGAAAAACCGACCATGTATACTAAGGCATTTTTAGCCGAAAAAAAACAACCATGTATAGTAAGGCGTTTTTATCCGAAAAAAAAACGACAATGTATAGTAAGCCGTTTTTAGCCGAAAAAAAAACGACCATGTATAGTAAGGCGTTTTTAGCTGAAAAAAACAATGACCATGTGTGCTAAGGCGTTTTTAGCCCAAAAAATGACCATGGTATAGTAAGGCGTTTTTAGCCGAAGAAAAACGACCATGTATAGTAAGGGGTTTTTAGCCGAAAAAATGACCATGTATAGTAAGGCGTTTTTAGCCGAAAAAAAACAATGACCATTTAGAGTATGCCGTTTTTAGCTGAAAAAAAATGACCATGTATATTAAGGTGTTTTTAGTTGGAAAAAAAACGACCATGTCTAGTCAGGCATTTTTAGCTGAAAAAAACTACCATGTATTGTAAGACGTTTTTAGCTGAAAAAAACTACCATGTATAGTCAGGTATTTTTAACCGAAAAAACGACTATGTATAGTAAGGCATTTTTTACCGTAGTTCGTTCAATGGCTATGTAGCACAGTGGTAGAAGGGATGTCTGCAGGTTTAGAGTCCCATGTTCAATCCCAGCATATTATTTAGGATTTTTGCAAATTTCCTCATTGTGGGACGAATAAAGGCTTTCTTACTCTGATTGAAAAATCACCATGTATAGTAAGGCATTTTGAGCCGAAAAACCGACCATGTATACTAAGGCATTTTTAGCCGAAAAAAAACAACCATGTATAGTAAGGCGTTTTTATCCGAAAAAAAAACGACAATGTATAGTAAGCCGTTTTTAGCCGAAAAAAAAACGACCATGTATAGTAAGGCGTTTTTAGCTGAAAAAAACAATGACCATGTGTGCTAAGGCGTTTTTAGCCCAAAAAATGACCATGGTATAGTAAGGCGTTTTTAGCCGAAGAAAAACGACCATGTATAGTAAGGGGTTTTTAGCCGAAAAAATGACCATGTATAGTAAGGCGTTTTTAGCCGAAAAAAAACAATGACCATTTAGAGTATGCCGTTTTTAGCTGAAAAAAAATGACCATGTATATTAAGGTGTTTTTAGTTGGAAAAAAAACGACCATGTCTAGTCAGGCATTTTTAGCTGAAAAAAACTACCATGTATTGTAAGACGTTTTTAGCTGAAAAAAACTACCATGTATAGTAAGGTGTTTTTGACATGAAAAAAAAAAAACTATGTATAGTCAGGCGTTTTTTTTTTTTTTTTGCCAGAAAGAACAACCATGTATAGTAAGACGTTTTTAGCTGAAAAAACTACCATGTATAGTAAGGCATTTTTGACACAAAAAACACCATGTATAGTCAGGCGTTTTATACCTGAAAAAAACGACCATATATAATAAGGCGTTTTCAGCCCCAAAAAAACCGACCGTGAGGCATTTTTGAGACGAAAAAAACGACCATCTATAGTAAAGTGTTTTTTACCAGAAAAAAAACGACCATGTATAGTAAGACGTTTTTACCTGAAAAAAACGACCATGTATAGTAAGGCATTTGTGACACGAAAAAAACAACCATGTATAGTAAGACGTTTTTTACCTGAAAAAAAACGACCATGTATAGTAAGACGTTTCTAGCTGAAAAAAACTACCATGTATAGTAAGGCGTTTTTAGCAAAAATAACGACCATGTATCGTAAGGTGTTTTTAGCGGAAAAAAACGACCATGTATAATCAGGCGTTTTAGGGGGAAAAAACAACCATGTTAGTTTGTTAGAAAGCCGGTTTTAGCTGGAAAAAATGACCATGTATATAGTAAGGCGTTTTTTTTTACCTGAAAAAAACCACCATGTATAGTAAAGCATTTTTGACAAAAAAAAAAAAACGACCATGTATAGTAAGGGGTTTTTTTACCTGAAAAAAATGACCATGTATAGTAAGACGTTTTTAGCTGAAAAAAACTACCATGTATAGTAAGGCGTTTTTAGCCGGAAAAAAAATTACCATGTATAGTCAGCATTTTTAGCTGAAAAAAATACCATGTATTGTAAGACGTTTTTAGCTGAAAAAAACCCACCATGTATAGTAAGGCATTTTTAGCGACATAAAACCACCATGTCTAGTAAGGTGTTTTTAGCTGAAAAAAAACGACCATGTATAGTAAGGCATTTTTTGCCAAAATATGAACACATATAGTAATGCGTTTTTAGCTGAAAAAAAACGACCATGTATAGTAAGAGGTTTTTAGCCGAAAAAAATGAATAGCTGAAAAAAAATGACCATGTATATTAAGGCGTTTTTAGCTGGCAAAAAAAACAACCATGTATGGTCAAGCATTTTTAGCTGAAAAAAACTACCATGTATTGTAAGACGTTTTTAGCTGAAAAAAACTACCATGTATAGTCAGGTGTTTTATCAAAAAAAATGACCATGTATAGTAAGGCGTTTTTAGCCGAAAAAAAACAATGACCATTTAGAGTATGGCGTTTTTAGCTGAAAAAAATGACCATGTATATTAAGGTGTTTTTAGTTGGAAAAAAACGACCATGTCTAGTCAGGCATTTTTAGCTGAAAAAAACTACCATGTATAGTAAGGTGTTTTTGACATGAAAAAAAAAAAACATGTATAGTCAGGCGTTTTTTTTTTTGCCAGAAAGAACAACCATGTATAGTAAGACGTTTTTAGCTGAAAAAAACTACCATGTATAGTAAGGCGTTTTTAGCAACAAAAAAAACGACCATGTATAGTAAGGCTTTTTCGCCTGAAAAAAACCCCATGTATAGTAAGGCATTTTTGACACAAAAAACACCATGTATAGTCGGCGTTTTATACCTGAAAAAAACGACCATATATAATAAGGCATTTTCAGCCCCCAAAAAACCGACCGTGAGGCATTTTTGAGACGAAAAAAACGACCATCTATAGTAAAGTGTTTTTTACCAGAAAAAAAACGACCATGTATAGTAAGACGTTTTTACCTGAAAAAAACGACCATGTATAGTAAGGCGTTTTTAGCAAAAAAAACACCATGTATAGTAAGGCATTTGTGACACGAAAAAAACAACCATGTATAGTAAGACGTTTTTTTACCTGAAAAAAAACGACCATGTATAGTAAGACGTTTCTAGCTGAAAAAAACCACCATGTATAGTAAAGCATTTTTGACCCAAAAAAAAAAACGACCATGTATAGTAAGGGGGTTTTTTACATGAAAAAAATGACCATGTATAGTAAGACGTTTTTAGCTGAAAAAAACCCACCATGTATAGTAAGGCGTTTTTAGCTGAAAAAAAAACGACAATGTGTAGTAAGGCGTTTTTAGCCCCCAAAAAAACCACCATGTATGGTAAGGCGTTTTTAGCCCAAAAAACGACCATGTATAGTAAGACGTTTTTAGCTGAAAAAAACTACCATGTATAGTAAGGCGTTTTTAGCACACAAAAAAAGACCATTTATAGTAAGGCGTTTTTAGTGGAAAAAAACGACCATGTATAATCAGGTGTTTTTAGGGGAAAAAAAACAACCATGTTAGTTTGTTAGTGAGCCGTTTTTAGCTGAAAAAACCCCACCATGTGTAGTAAAGTGTTTTTTTACCTGAAAAAACGACCATGTATAGTAAAGCATTTTTGGCAAAAAAAAACAACAACGTAAGGCGTTTTTAGCGGGAAAAAAACACCATGTCTAGTAAGGTGTTTTTAGCTGAAAAAAACTACCATGTATAGTAAGGCGTTTTTAGCAACAACAAAAAAACCACCATGTATAGTAAGGCATTTTTAGCGAAAAAAAACCACCATGTCTAGTAAGGTGTTTTTAGCTGAAAAAAACGACCATGTATAGTAAGGCATTTTTAGCCAAAAAAATAAACACATATAGTAATGCGTTTTTAGCCGAAAAAAACGACCATGTCTAGTAAGGTGTCTTTAGCTGAAAAAAAACACCATGTATAGTAAGGTGTTTTAGCAAAAAAATCACCATGTATAGTAAGGTATTTTTAGCCGAAAAAAACGACTATGTATAGTAAGGCATTTTGTACCGTAGTTTGTTCAATGGCTATGTAGCACAGTGGTAGAAGGGATGTCTGCAGCTTTAGAGTCCCATGTTCAATCCCAGCATATTATTTAGGATTTTTGCAAATGTCGTCATTGTGGGACGAATAAAGGCTTTCTTACTCTGATTGAAAAAACAACCTTGTATAGTAAAGCGTTTTTAGCTGAAAAAAACGACAATGTGTAGTAAGGCGTTTTTAGCACAAAAAAACTACCATGTATAGTAAGGCGTTTTTAGCACAAAAAAACTGACCATTTATAGTAAGGCGTTTTTAGCAAAAAAAACGACCATGTATAGTAAAGTGTTTTTTACCAGAAAAAAACGACCATGTATAGTAAGACGTTTTTACCTGAAAAAAACGACCATGTATAGTAAGGCATTTTTGACACGAAAAAAACAACCATGTATAGTAAGACGTTTTTTTACCTGAAAAAAAACGACCATGTATAGTAAGACGTTTTTAGCTGAAAAAAAACCCACCATGTATAGTAAGGCGTTTTTAGCTGAAAAAAAACGACAATGTGTAGTAAGGCGTTTTTAGCCCCCAAAAAAACCACCATGTATGGTAAGGCGTTTTTAGCCCAAAAGACGACCATGTATAGTAAGACGTTTTTAGCTGAAAAAAACTACCATGTATAGTAAGGCGTTTTTAGCACAAAAAAACTGACCATTTATAGTAAGACGTTTTTAGCACAAAAAAACTACCATGTATAGTAAGGCGTTTTTAGCACAAAAAAACTGACCATTTATAGTAAGGCGTTTTTAGCAAAAAAAAAAACGACCATCTATAGTAAAGTGTTTTTTACCAGAAAAAAACGACCATGTAGAGTAAGACGTTTTTACCTGAAAAAAACGACCATGTATAGTAAGGCATTTTTGACACGAAAAAAACAACCATGTCTAGTAAGACGTTTTTTTACCTGAAAAAAAACGACCATGTATAGTAAGGCGTTTTTAGCAAAAATAACGACCATGTATAATCAGGTGTTTTTAGCGGAAAAAACGACCATGTTAGTTTGTTAGTAAGCCGTTTTTAGCTGAAAAAAAACCCACCATGTATAGTAAGGTGTTTTTTACTTGAAAAAAATGACCATGTATAGTAAGACGTTTTTCGCTGAAAAAAACTACCATGTATAGTAAGGAGTTTTTAGCCGGAAAAAAAACGGCCATGTATAGTCAGCATTTTTAGCGGAAAAAAACTACTATGTATTATAAGACGTTTTTAGCTGAAAAAAACTACCATGTATAGTAAGGCGTTTTTAGCAAAAAAAAAACACCATGTATAATCAGGCATTTTTAGCGGAAAAAACGACCATGTATAGTAAGGCTTTTTTAGCCAAAAAAAAGACCATGTATAGTAAGGCGTTTTTAGCCGAAAAAAACGACCATGTATAGTCAGGCGTTTTTAGCGGAAAAAAACTACCATGTATTGTAAGACGTTTTTAGCTGAAAAAAACTACCATGTATAGTCAGGCGTTTTTAGCGGAAAAAAACGACCATGTATAGTCAGGTATTTTTAACCGAAAAAACGACTATGCATAGTAAGGCATTTTTTACCGTAGTTCGTTCAATGGCTATGTAGCACAGTGGTAGAAGGGATGTCTGCAGGTTTAGAGTCCCATGTTCAATCCCAGCATATTATTTAGGATTTTTGCAAATTTCCTCATTGTGGGACGAATAAAGGCTTTCTTACTCTGATTGAAAAATCACCATGTATAGTAAGGCATTTTGAGCCGAAAAACCGACCATGTATACTAAGGCATTTTTAGCCAAAAAAAAACAACCATGTATAGTAAGGCGTTTTTATCCGAAAAAAAAACCACAATGTATAGTAAGCCGTTTTTAGCCGAAAAAAAACGACCATGTATAGTAAGGCGTTTTTAGCTGAAAAAAACAATGACCATGTGTGGTAAGGCGTTTTTAGCTCAAAAAACGACCATGGTATTAAGGCGTTTTTAGCCGAAGAAAAACGACCATGTATAGTAAGGTGTTTTTAGCCCAAAAAAAACGACCATGTATAGTCACCATTTTTAGCTGAAAAAAACTACCATGTATAGTAAGGCGTTTTTATCCGGAAAAAAAACGACAATGTATAGTAAGCCGTTTTTAGCCGAAAAAATGACCATGTATAGTAAGGCGTTTTTAGCCGAAAAAAACAATGACCATTTAGAGTATGCCGTTTTTAGCTTAAAATTTTTTTTAGCTGTATATTAAGGTGTTTTTAGTTGAAAAAAAAAACGACCATGTCTAGTCAGGCATTTTTAGCTGAAAAAAACTACCATGTTTTTTTTTCATGTTTTTGACATGAAACAAACAACCATGTATAGTCAGGCGTTTTTTTTTTTTTTTTTTTGCCAGAAAGAACAACCATGTATAGTAAGACGTTTTTCGCTGAAAAAAACTACCATGTATAGTAAGGCGTTTTTAACAAAAAAAACGACCATGTATAGTAAGGCGTTTTTAGCCGAAAAAACAACCATGTATCGTAAGGCGTTTTTGCCGGAAAAAAAAATAAACATGCATAGTAAGGCATTTTTGACAGAAAAAAATACCATGTATAGTCAGGCGTTTTATACCTAAAAAACCACCATGTATAGTAAGGCATTTTTGACACGAAAAAAACGACCATGTATAGTCAGGCGTTTCTAGCTGAAAAAAACTACCATGTATAGTAAGACGTTTTTAGAAAAAAAAAACAACCATGTATAGTAAGGCGTTTTTGGCGGAAAAAAACGACCATGTAGTAAGGCTTTTTCCCCTGGAAAAAAAACATGTATAGTAAGGCATTTTTGACAAAAAAACACCATGTATAGTCAGGCGTTTTATACCTGAAAAAAACGACCATGTATAATAAGTCGTTTTTGGCAGAGAAAAACGAACATATATAGTAAGGCGTTTTTTTTTCAGCCCAAAAAAATTACCATGTATAGTATGGCATTTTTTACCAGAAAAAAACAACCATGTATAGTAAGACGTTTTTAGCTGAAAAAACGACCATGTATAGTAAGGCGTTTTAGTGGAAAAAAACGACCATGTATAGTAAGACGTTTTTCGCTGAAAAAAAACTACAATGTATAGTCAGCATTTTTAGCTGAAAAAAATTAACATGTATTCTAAGACGTTTTTAGCTGAAAAAAACTACCATGTATAGTAAGGCGTTTTTAGCACACAAAAAAACCACCATGTATAGTAAGGCATTTTTAGCGAAAAAAACCCACCATGTCTAGGAAGGTGTTTTTAGCTGAAAAAAACGACCATGTATAGTAAGAGGTTTTTAGCCAAAAAAATGAATAGCTGAAAAAAAATGACCATGTATATTAAGGAGTTTTTAGCTGGCAAAAAAACAACCATGTATGGTCAGGCATTTTTAGCTGAAAAAAAATACCATGTATTGTAAGTCGTTTTTAGCTGAAAAAAACTACCATGTATAGTCAGGCGTTTTTAGCGGAAAAAAATGACCATGTATAGTCAGCATTTTTAGCTGAAAAAAAAATACCATGTATAGTAAGGCGTTTTTAGCAAAAAAAACCCCACCATGTATATTAAGGCGTTTATCGCAAAAAAAAACACCATGTATAGTAAGGCGCTTTTAGCGGAAAAAAAACGACCATGTATGGTAAGGGATTTTTGACACAAAAAAACAACCATGTATAGGAAGGCGTTTTTAGCCAAAAAAAATGAACATGTATTGTATGGCGTTTTTGGTGGAAAAAAACGACCAATATAGTAAGGCGTTTTCGCCTGAAAAAAAACGACCATGTATAATAAGGCGTTTTCAGCCCAAAAGAAACGACCATGTATAGTAAGGCATTTTTGACAAGAAAAAAAAACAACCATGTATAGTAAGGAGTTTTTCGCAAAAAAAAAAGGCCATGTATAGTAGCGCGTTTTTAGCCGAAAAAAAAAAAAAACATGGATAGTAAGGCGTGTTTAGCTAAAAAAAACAACCATGTACAGTAAGGACTTTTTACCTGAAAAAACGACCATGTATAATCAGGCATTTTTAACACAAAAAAAAACAACCATGTATAGTCAGGCGTTTTTTTACCTGAAAAAAAACGACCATGTATATTTTTGTATAGTAAGGCGTTTTTACCTGAAAAAAACGACCATATATATAATAAGGCGTTTTTGGCAGTGAAAAACGACCATGTAAAGCAGGGGTGTCAAAGTAATTTTTTGCCGCGGGCCACCAGGGCCGTTATTTTAGGCCTGAAAAAATATTACATATAGAGCACACAACCAATTAATGAATAATGTTTTCAAATCTAGTCAAGAATAATGAAGGCGACATTTTGGTCAGGGCAGTATCATGGAATTTAACAAGTTTGATTTGCTTTCGCAGGCCGAAAAAAATGATGTGGCTATATATCCCGGGCCTTGACTGTGACACCTGTGATGTAAAGTAAGGTTTTTTTACCTGAAAAAAAAAAACATGTATAGGAAGGTGTTTTGAGCTGGAAAAGCGACCATGTATAAATAGTGATTTAGGTAATCACTTAGGTAAAAAAAACACCACACTGACATGTTTAGTCAGTCTTTTTTCGACCAAAAAAAAACAGCTCTCAGCTATTTTTAACCCCATAAATACAATCATCTTGGGGGTGTTTTTAGCCCCATAAAAGCAACCATGTATAGTAATGTGTAAAAAAAATACATACCTTGAAAATAATAATTGTGTGTGATAATGGATGTGTAATATTTACACGTCCAATCAGCATTGTTATTAAAATTGAGTGCTGTGAATCTTGGAAAACACATCATTTACTTCACCAAGAAAAATGAGACAAGATACATGAATGTTCTTCTTTTGCAGTTTGGACAGTTGTCAAAAAAAATTGAGGATTGACAACCGGACATTCCTGTTTTTCTTCCTCCTATGGTGGCCAAAACGTAGAAACATCGACCAGCCATCCTCGGAGAGAGCACCTGAAACATAATATAGACCTTCACTCGATCTGCACGAGCAAATTCATGCCCCTAATACATTTGAAAGTACTTTGGAGTGTAAAATTCCGAGACATTAACATGGAACAATATTAGAGACACGATCAAAATTAGATCATATTTTTTTCCTATTAATGACACTTGAATATTGTGGAAATAAGTTATTAAATAAATGAAAGTGTCATTCAAAACAAAGTGTCGTTCAATATTTGGCCACTTGGAGGCACCATTGACAATACAAACATAAGTATCGACACAAATCCCTTGGCGTAATACAAGCTAAATCACAAGAACGTCGTCTCACATAATGTTTCTTCTTCTTTTGGAGAGGGCGTGTGTACCGAATATCGTGCCTGGTTCTTTAATGACGAACCAGTGGTTCAGGACAAGTCGATTTTCTTCTGCGTCTCCCACAGTTTGTCTTGTAGCCTCTTCTTCCGCCAGTCCAGAAACTTCCTCCGCATTCTGTTTGCCTGCCAGCCGGCTGCAAAACCCGCCAGGAAGGACACGACGACGGCCACCTGCACTGACCTTTCCGAAAAGTCGGCCATAATGCCCGCGCCACGGCTTGCCTGTCGCGCGAAACCAGAAATGAAACCATTGGCACAAGTCTCGCGATAACTCGGCAAACCAAGACGGAAGTGGCACGAAAGCGTGCGTGCGCGCGCGCGCGCGCGCCTGTGTGAGTGTGTGCGTGAATGAGAGAGGCAGCGAAGGGGGGGGGGATCCTTGTTCTAATCACAACACGTCTGGAACGTTTATAATTTTTTTGGTATGCGTGTTACATTCTTTTTTATTTTAACACACACGCGCGCGCTCACACACGAAATGGGGGAGGGGCAAGGTGTGCGGCTAGGTTTAAAGCCGGTGAGTTTGGCATTGGAAGCTTATGTTCTCAGGTAAAATGACACCAGTTTGTTGCTCTGGAGACACTGAAGCAAAGGCTGATGGGACAGCACACACACACACACACACACTAACAATAGTTTGTTTGTTTATAATTTGAACACATTATGAAGTCGCCTGTAGATTTTTGTATGTTTGAGTCTTTCATATGTGACAGTTCAATGGAGCAAGAGTAAGCGTTCCAAAGGGTCAGCGAGCTGGTCTTCGGCATTCTGATGACTTGCACAAGACCTCCGACATAGACCCCAAAACGGACCGCAACACCAGTAAGTTGGTCTAGTGTTCCATTTTTCGTACATAAACGACAACGCTAGGATCAGAATTTGAGACACTAATTTTCAATACAATAAATATGCATGTTGATATCGTATTCCTGTGAGGACAATAATTTTTGGACACTTTATACCTATAAATTGTCCAAACAGTTTTTGTGGGGACAAAACTAAAATCAAATGTAGTATTTATCACTGTATGGGGAAAAACGCGTTTTGGTGATTTCCTAAAATTTCGTGAATGAATACCTTTGTCACAAATGTGTCTTCCAGGAAGCCCCGCCCCTCCAGCAGAACCAATGGGAGGCGAGCGGGCCGAGTCAAAACAGCGTCCAGTTTTCCAGGAGCTGTGGTTCATGGCGGCAATGGCAGCCGTCGCCCTGTTTCTGATGGCCGTCGCGCTTGGCCTGGCACTCCACAAGGTCAGTCAGGTGACCATGTGTGCCAGACACCTAAATAACAGCTAATGAAAACTTTGCCACAGGTGCTGAAAAAGGCCCCCTTAACCAGAGACAGACCCCCACTGGTAGCCATGCACAAACGAAGCCCCATGGCAGTTTATCCAGCCAACAACTCTGTTTTGGTGAGAGGGGCTGCCATTTTTTTCACAATAGAACTGTAAAAGCCACAAGAAGATGAAAACACTAACTCGATTGAAGAGTAAAATTGAAAGAAGTCAAATGTAACCCCTTGGCTTACGAACTTTTCGGTTGACGAATGTTCAATTTATGAAAATTTTACCTTGGCATACGAACTATTTTTTGGGATACACACGGAGCTGCCACAACGAGTGATGTGTTATTCACGAACGAGACCGTTCTACCAAGAAAATGGCAGCTGACTGTTTTGGTCCTTTATTCCCCGCCCCCAGTCTTCGGCAAAAGCCACGTGATTCGTCAAGGACGCAGCAGTGAGGGGTGGGGGTTACAGACAGACAAGAGAGAGAGTGAGGCCGTTCTACAAAGGACAAAATGGCGTCTTCGGTTAAAGCCACGTGATTGGTCAAGAACACAGCAGTGAAGGGGGGGGTTAAACATGAAAGAGACAGTCAGACGACAGAGGAAGAGTGAGAAAACACGCGCACACACACACACAAAAGGGAGACAGAGCTTGAAACAAAAAAAAGTGAAATGGTGAGAAAATGGATAGAAAACAGTGATATTTGGACTCGTTTCAACTTTGATAGTTCAAAAGCAGGGTGTAGAGTGGAAGGTTAAAAGGCTCCACAAATAACCCACACAAGCCAGCTGTACACTTGATGCAAAAAGCTATCAAGCCAGCTAAACAGAACACAATTGATGAGGAACTAGGTAAAATGATCGCAGAAGAAGCACGGCAACCAAGGGATAATTCCTCAAGATGGTGAAAGAAGAAGGCTACGGCCCTCATCAAGTGTTTAATGCTGATGAAACCGGCCACTCCATTCCATCAAGCCATCAACGACCATCACAAAGGTAAATAAAATGACTTTATTATACTGTACAGATTATTTCTTTAATTATAATACCATAGCACATTTATTATCATGTTTGTTAAGTCATTATAAGTGCCTTGCACGTTGGGTCTGAGAGGACAGTAATTTCATCTGTGCTGTATGTCATGCATATTAGCATATTTGACAATAAAGCTGACTTTGTCTTTGAGTTTATACATAAAATAAGGTATTTTTGTGTCATTTTAAGGCTTAGAAAATTAAAAAGTAGTATAAAACTATGTTTTATGGGGACCTGGGAACGGATTATTTTCATTTTAATGGTTTCCCATGGGAAATTAATTTTTGGGATACACACTTTTCGCCTTACACACTGTCTGGGAACCAATTAAGTTTGTAAGCCAAGGTATCACTGTATGTTGAAAAAACACACACACACACACACTGGTGTGTGAAAACAAGCTCCATTTTGTGCTGGTTTCAGTTCGACACGGCAGGTGTGATCAGCAGTGTGACGCTGAAGTCCTACACCATCAAAATGGAGGTAACCCCCCCCCCCCCCCCCCCCATTCGCCCCGATGCACCTGTGTTGCCATCTGACTTACATCTTCCTGGCCACCAGGAGGCGTTGGAGACCAAATGTGAGAGTGCTCAGGGTGAAGAAGGAGGAGGAGTGGGCGGGACTTCATTGAGGCGCAGCATCAGCCATGTGATTGCCACCAAGACGTCGGCAGAGGCGTGGGGGCATGACAGTGGAATGGTGAGCCAGCTACCAAACTTCTGAGCGTTTAGGACTTGTCCTGGAATTCTGCCTTGAGGAACACATGACTCGAGTATCATTAAAAATCAGTGGATATGACGTTTTTGTTAAAAATGACTAAAAGCGCAAGCCGGCTTTGAAAGCCTTTTTCTCATCCATCAACAGTTTATGGACGACGAGGAGTTTGTGGACAGCGTTAAAGGCTTCAGCACCGTTCGCAAAGAACACACCATGTTCACAGACACCAATTTGTGAGCGACATTTGAGATAAAATGCTGCAGGCAAGTACCACTAGTAAAATGGATGGACACCCCCTTCAGAATAAAGTACGTGGGGACATTTATACTGGACAGAGATTTATTTATCTGTTATAATACAAGAGAAGCTCCCCGCCTTACTTTAACATAGTTCATCAGCACAAAGATGCCACGAAAGCAGGGATGTCAAAGTCATTTTTTGCCGCGGGCCACATTGTAGTAATGGTTTCCTCTCGAGGGCCGTTATGAATTTGGGGAAGCCATTAGAATGTTTAATCCCCACCACATATTACATATAGAGGCGCACAACAAATTAATGAATAACTACCTTTCAAATCTGAAATCAATAATATTGACTGTTATTGTGGTTTTACATTGAAAAATGTGACATTTTGGTTAGGATTTTAGCAAGCATCATGGAATTTCACAAGTTTGATTTGTTTTCGTGGACCAAAAAAAATGATGTGGCGGGCCGGATTTGGCCCCCGGGCCTTGACTTTGACACCTATGCACTAAAGGTGAACTTATTTTTTGCAATTTAAAAGTTCAATTATTCTTTTTACAGCTTTGACTTTTCTCCACAGTTGCAAGGAGAGTCTGTGACTGAGTGTGTTTAGGGTGCAATTTTCACTTTTCAGTAGCAGTAGACTTGCATGATTTCAAATGCGCAGATTAAAAAGCAATCATTTAATCAATGCGAGTTCTTACTTTAGACTAGAGCAATGTAAAGATGAAAAAAAGGTGCGGCTACGTCTTCAAATAGTCATTTATTTGAAATGAGGTGCAAGGCTGCCAATTACAGTCAATATAACGGTCACAAAAAGAACAAAAACAAACAGTAACACAATAAATTAATATACTGCAGTACCGCGTGAAACAGTAAACAAACACTCCCAATTGTTATCCTATGCATTAAAAACGATGACAAATCAGTCGAGTTAATGTAGAAATATTTTTCTTTCCAAAGTGTGACTATTGCTGGTCTTTGCATATAAAATATAAATCTGCAAAATTGTACTTTTGACCAGAGATTGAGGTTTTATTAGAAAACTAGTCTTTTCTTACTAGATTACATCAAAAATATTTTCATGATCTAAAATGGCCCTGATTTTGATTTCACGTGTCAGTCAGCAAATAAGACTGAAAATTTCAGACGTGCTACGAGAACAGTCAAAAGAAATCCAATTGAACAAAAACATACACACAGACACAACATGCGGCAGAAAAGTGCAGGCGGCACGTCAGAATTAACACAGAATCCCTTTCAGGCAAGAACTTTTTTTTTCCTCACTGCCGTTAAACACCTAAACGTCGTTTGGAAATCTCAATATAAAGTAGATTAGATGCTCGAGGGCTTTACAACAGACATTTTACGAACAAATGCAATACGACTGAAGATGCTAACGGTCGTACCTGAGTGCGATTGGACTTTCGAGTTCTGTTTCTTTACCCGGAAAAAAATAAAATAGAAAACTGTCATGCATGTTGAATTAAAAAAAATACATCCTGATTTGCGCCAATTTCGGATGTTAGAGTAAATGGTCACACGGTGCAAGAAACCATGCAGTTAGCGACGTACCTAGCGTTTTGTTTTATGGTTGTTTTATATTCATGGGCTGGTCAAATGTTTTTCATTTGCATTCGATTTCACCACAGCTGTAGTTAGAGCAAACCTGGTGGTGTTCCACTAGGCTCACTACCAGGATCAGATATTTTAGTGTTTTTCCAACAAAACTCTCAATGACATTTTAAACGCAGTAGCGCCTAATAAAAACAAGTCGAGTAGATCATTACCAGCATTAAAATACCTTTTATTCCCAAACTTGTTTTTAAAGTATTTAAAGGACAACCGACGCGTCCAGACAAGTTGTGTCCATAATTTGTAAAATCACTTCAAATGACTTCTACTGAGCGTATTTTACAAAGATTCCACGGCATATAGCTATATTTTACCTTTTCAGACTCGCGCTGAATATTCAGGAAGTCTTGTTTTCGAGTGGATGACGATTCCTAAAGTGACGTCACGTGTGGAACGCCCCTGACCGAGAAAGCGACACACAATGCATTTTGGGTACTTTGTTTGGTCTGAAAACTTCGTGTAGATCCGACTACTATTTGATACTAGTTGACACAAATTCCCAGCAGACAAATCATCCCATTTCCAACGGAGCTTGGGCGCCATCTTGTGCATTTTCTGGGACGCTACATTGCAATCCAGATGCCTCAAAATGACACGGAAGGACTTCTTTAATCGATTGCAAACATTTATGCTTTCCTCTTCAGAACTGTTTGAATCATATTCACAACTGGATGAGTAACAAGAAAGCATCTTCTTCGAATCTGAAGCCATTGTTTTGATTCCAGAGCACGGCAAGCAAGACGTCCTGGCGTGACGTCACAAACAAGGGGGCGGGACCTTCTGAAACTCGGCATCTCCGAGGTCATTTTGAAGTAGTTTTGGGACACTTTAACTCATTTTTATTGGTGTTTTGCATTTGACTAAAAATATCAGCCTGCATGTTTTGGGTATTTTAGATGCTATAAAACGTTTTTCGGATGTCAGTTAGGAAACAAAAAAATGCTGTCGGTTGTCCTTTAATAGCCCTACAATTAACTGCATTTTGAATGTGTTGCACATAAAAATGGTTAGCCAATTCCAATCGATGATTTTTTGAAGAGAGTCTTTAAATGGACATTTCCCAAACATTTTTATGCAAAAAAAAATAATCTAAATCAATGTTCAAGTACAAACAGCTATATTGTATCAAAAAGTAGAATAGAGCCTACTTGGGTAGCGAGCCCAGTAACGTAAAAAAACTGTCACGGTGACGTCGCCATCAAGTAATTATCCGTTTGTCTTATTTTGAAAAACATTTAAAGGCCAACAATACAAAACAATCAAATACAAACTCTTAAATATGAAAAATGAATGCTCTTTTGTGCTGCTTGACCGTGCACTATTAGCCGCCGCACTTGTTAAATTTTGCCATAAAACACTGACCATTTGTGATATGTTCAATTGCTCAGTGACTGTCGCTTAAAAAAAGCTTCCAGTCGGAGTGCCAAAAGGAAAAATAAAGAAAATGTTTGTCATTGGCTAAGGTAGCATGCTAACTAGCTAAAAGCTTTTCTCGCGCTAATCAACAAATGCGCACCGTGAGTAGATAATGACACATATTACTACCTAAGGTGTGGAAATAACTAAACACCAAAAGCTTCACGGCTCTATCGAGCCATTAGGTTTGTTTGCTAGCTAGCATTAGCGATGTGGAAGGTACGAGGGAGGTGGTGAACGTGACATCACTACTCAAGTACATGTTCATCTGGCTTTGCATGTTTTTTTTTCGTTTTGTGTAGACATAAAATATATTCTTTCAACATTCAGACTGCGCCTAGCAGAGTTTGATGGATCTCACGGTCATTTCGGTGCCACCTGGAGTCTCGACTAGCCAAGTATTTTCCTTTGTGCGCAAAAAAAAAAACCCAGATTGCATTTCATTTGCTTAAGAACATTAAAAACAAGGAGTCACCTGGGGGCGATGAGTAATACTGGTTCACATCCACGGAGAATCGGGATTGTCCAAGTCGATATCCAGATCATGATCAGGTAAGAAAGTTTTTGCTGAAAAGATCCAACGTTCCAAAGGTTCTTTGCAACATCACTCCAGGGAGGTTCTGGACACTTTTTTTTTTAATTACGTGGGGCAGAGAACTGCAATTACAGCACAAGAGGGGTTGAAACAATGAGTTTCAAAATACTGCATGAGCTTGAGGTGAGAAGACAACCACTACAGGTGATGAAGTACTGGCTACTAGCTGCTAAAGGGGTGCTGTTACGCCGGTATTTCCGGTGGGGGGGGGGTAAAAGGGGATAAATGGAACTAAGCACACAAACTTGAATGCAAGGGCTGGGCGATTTTTAACAACTATTATTTACTCGGCATGATTTGAGGGGGAAAAAAAATTGGTTTTGCGGCTTCCTTATTTGAAATGACTTCAAGATGATATGCGCTAATCGCAGTTGGATTCTAATGCTGTGATAATCATCAGCATAAATATTGTACACAGTGATGCCTCAGCTCACAAACTGAATTGGTTCCCAGACTGTGTGTAAGGCAAAAAGTTTGTCTGCCGAACATGTATTTCCCATGAGAAACCATTAAAAATAAGAATAATCTGTTCCCAGGTCCCCATAAAACAATTTCCTACTAACACAAAATATACCTTATTTTATGTATAATAAATGTGCAATTGGATTGTAATTAAAGAACTAAACGGTAATGTATAATAAAGTCGTTTTATTTAACTTTGTGATGGTCATTGATGTAGTTGCCTCTTGATATCCGAATGAAATTGCCGTGCTTTCTTGGCAATAATACCCTCAACTCACACTGTCCCCTGCTAGCTGCTTTTTGTTCATCCAAATCAACAGAAGTTTTTCAACCCCTTCTATTTCCTGACACCGTTGCTTAGAAAACACAGAAACACCCTTCGCCACACGTAGCAATGGTCGACTTAGCATACTGGTACTAGGATGCTAAGTCACACAATGGCACGCCTCGTTCGTGTTTTTCGATGATCTCCTTCTTCTGCTCAACCGTAATTTTCTTTGTCTTCTTCATCTTAACACGAGCCTATGGTGGGGTCTTTTTCGTTTACATAATAGCAAAAGTACTACCCTCGAAAACAAACCACGTCTGCACTCAAAGAAAGGAGGTGACGAAAACTAGTCCGCCAGCCAAGACCATATGCTCACGAATTTAATGTTCGCAAGCCGAAACGTTCGTGAGCTAAAGCGTTTTTAAGCTGAGATCACTGTATTAGTATTAAAATTAAAAATACCGCCATGAATTTTTACTCATAGAAAATAAAGGAGAGTAAGTTTCTTCCCAAATTTGCTGTTGGTACAAGTTCGTACCCCATTCTTCCGATACCTAGTGACAAAAGATTGCATCAGAATTACTCCTGGCGTCCAAGTGAGTGCAAATTACTTGGCTCGGTTTTATATTGTTTGTTACTAAATATCCATAAAAATGGCTTCCTATGTTTGTATTATGGTGTATAAACTCTTTATCTATAGTTTTGTCTATAAAACTAATAGAGATGCGTGATGAGATTGTATTTATTATAATAATACATTTGTTTTCTAAGCGCCTTTCATAACTCTCAAGGACACTTTTCAGTCACAGGATAAGTTCTTCTGTGGGTGAGTAGCGGTAGCCACGCGCGCCAGTGTTCACTCAACCTGGAAGTAACTCAAATAGATAGGAAGCTAGCTAGATAGCCAATAGATAGATAACAGATAGCCAGCTAGATAGCTATATAACTAATAGATAGCCAGCTAGATATCTAGCCAGCCAGATAGCTAACCGATAGCAAATAGAGAGCCAGCTAAGTAGCCTGCTTGATAGGCAGCCAGATAGCTAATTGATAGCAAATAGATAGCCAGCTAAGTAGCCTGCTAGATAGGCTGCCAGAAAGATAATTGATCGCAAATAGATAGCCAGCTAAGTAGCCTGCTAGATAGGCTGCCAGAAAGATAATTGATTGCAAATAGCCTGCTAAGTAACCTGGATAGAGAGGCAGCCAGATAGCTAACCGATAGCAAATAGAGAGCCAGCTAAGTAGCCTGCTAGATAGGCAGCCAGATAGCTAATCGATAGCCAGCTAAGTAGCCTGCTATATGGGCACCCATATAGCTAATCGATAGCAAATAGATTTATGATCAATATTATAAATATTGTAAAAAAATTATCCATATTTCTGCATTTCTTGATCGACATGCCTTCCTTAGATGGCAATGAAATGATTCCGCATAACATTTCTTCCAAAAATAAAATTTTGAGATTATGGTATTGTAAGGGTTAAATTAATCAGTTAATTTTTTTGGGGGGGAGGCGAATTGAATATTTGAATATTTGGCAAAAATTAATACATTAATCTCCAACAAATTGATTTCCACATAAAAAAAATTAACACTTTATTTAACTGTCCAAATCCTTTAAATTTTAGCCTCTCTTCAGTAAATCTCCGATTATTAGAAGTTAAAAATGCCAAGATTTTCTTTTCGTGCCGCAGTGCCCAGCCCAAGAAGAGAGAAAGGTGAAGAAGAGTCAGTGTCCTTTACAAACCTTCATCCAGCGCTCTCATACCAGAGCTGGCCAAAGCGCAAAGCAGCGGCACGGGCAAGACACAAGGAAGGAAGGCAAAGTCAAAGTTGGGAAAACGCAACGACAAAACCTCCCTCCACTCACTCTCGTGATCACAGGCTCAAGGGCCACGCAATTGCAATGTCGGATCTTCAAAAAGGATCCCAGAAAATGTACTATCAAATCCACAACGATACCTTGGCTTTCGAGCTTAATTGGTTCCCAGACAGAGTGTGGAAGGCGGAAGGTGTGTATCCCAAAAATTAATTTCCCAGAGGAAACCATTAAAATCAGAATAATCCGTTCCCAGGTCCCCATAAAACATAATTTTCTACCTTCTAATTTTCTAAGCCTTAAAACTACACAAAATATACCTTATCTTGCATCATGTATAATAAATGTGCCATGGTATTATAATTAAAGAAATAAACTGTACTGGATAATAAAGCGGTTTTAATGACCTTTGTGATGGTCGTTGATGGCTTGATGGAATGGAGTGGCCGGTTTCATCAGCATGAAACAGTTGATAAGGAACGTAGCCTTCTTCTTTCACCATCTTGAGGAATGATCTGTTGTAGGTGCTTTCTCTGCGATAATTTTACCTTGTTCCTCATCAATTGTGTTCTGTTTAGCTGGGTTGATAGCTTTTTGTATCAAGTGTACAGATGGCTTGTGCGGATTATTTGTGGAGCCTGATTGATGGGAAATGTTAACTTTGCAGTCTACACTCTGCCTTTGAACTATCAAAGTTGAAACCAGTCCAAATTTCACTGTTTTTTATCCATTTTGTCACTCGTTCTCTGTTGTCTGCCTGTCTCTTTAATGTTTAAACCACCTCCACTCACTGCTGTGTTCGTGACCAATCACGTGGCTTTAACAGACGACTGGGGGCGGGGAATAGAGAACCAAAATGAGCCGGCTACCATTTTCTTGTTAGGAGAAAGGGCTCGTTCACGAACGACACATCACTCATTGTAGCAGCTGTGTGTATTCCGAAAAATAGTTCGTATGCCAAGGTAAAATTTTCATAAATTTAACATTCGTAAAACGAAAAGTTCGTAAGCCGAGAGGTTCGTAAACCAAGGTATCACTGTACTTCCAACTGGAAGAAACAGTATCAAGGGGTGTGTGCTTACCTTTGAGGATGTAATCTGTGAGCAGGGCAGGAACCTTCTCGCTGTCGTCTCTCATCGCATGAAGAACTGAGGCACAAAAGTGTTGCACGGGTAAACAAAAACGGGGTGGCAAAAAATGGGTGGGGATGTGCAATTACGCTGGAGGGACAGACGGACTCACTTTTTGTTAGGATCTGGAGGTCTTCGACGGCGGGGGAGCCCATTTTCTTCTCATAGGGGATCACCGTGGTCAGGTACTGCAGACAGAAAGTCATGAATTTTACACATGCACAAAGACATACTTGGGCGCATTCCCACGGGCCTCTTTCGAGAACATGGCTGTGTTCGGAATCAATCCCTCATATCCACGAAATAGACACGCTCACAAATCCGAGAGAGCTCAGCACACTGTCAACGAATCGAATGATACCTTGGCTTACTAACTTAATTGCTTCCCAGAAAGTGTCACATCACTCATTGTGGTGCTTTGTGTGTTTCCCGAAACATAGTTCATATGCCAAGATTTTTTTCTCGCGAATTTAACGTTCGTAAGGCGAAGAGTTCGTGAGCTAAAACGTTCGTAAGCCGAGGTATCACTGTACTGCTCATTCCTTACTCCTTACTCCCAGTCTGTCCATGAATATCAAGTTCGTAAAGCACTGTTATGACTCACACTCGCCAGTAGATGACGATGTTGTGCTAGGATTTGAGGACAGAGTGCTTTTTCAGGAGATATAATTTACAACAATAAATCTGTGCTTTTGTGAAAACCAAGGCAACCTTCGCCGCGGTAAATGTGTGGTGGAAAAAAAAATCAACAAAAATATTCCAAAACATTTTATACTACAGTAAAGTCTCGTTATATCGATATCGGATATATCGATAGTCCCGGTTATATCGATACTATTTCTATGCACGCACGGAGAAAATTACATGCAAACAGGGTCGGATATATCGATAGTCCCGGTTATATCGATATTTTTTCGGACTCCCTTGAATATCGATATAACGAGACTTTACTGTATTTAACAGTTCATAGTCTTTGAATTACAATAAGTGCAGCTCATGGTCAATTTCTAGTTGGATACAAGTACCCAAATCAAATCAAGCTGCCAACTATGTGGCATGATTTCCCGGTTGTATCATGTACTTTTTTTTGTATTGTGAAAAACAAAAGGAAGACAGTTTTTAACTAGCATTGCAGTTTTGCAGGTTGAAAGTACAAGATCGGGTTGGCCGTTGGAGCCAAATACAGTAAAGTCTCGTTATATCGATATCGGTTATATCGATAGTCCCGCTTATTACGATACTATTTCTATGCACGCACAGAGAAAATTACATGCGCGCAGGGTCGGATATATCGATAGTCCCGGTTATATCGATATTTTTCGGACTCCCTAGAATATCGATATAACGAGACTTGACTGTACAAACTCTTCACACAGACACACATTAGAGAAATCTACATCTCCCAAACAACTGTTCAACCTTTTCTTCGTCCGGCTAACAGTTGCCCAGTATTATCCAAATAAATACATTTAAAATCAACCCCAAAGACTCGTGCATTAAATTAGCAAAAGCGCCGGATATTTCTTGAGATTAATGAGAGTTTTTGTTCATCTTATAAATGTAACATTTTTTGTTTTTTAATCATGTGAACAAAAATAACCTTGGATATATCTGTGCCGTGATCGTGAAGAAGGAAATAAGTGAATGACTCAGAACACAGTTGATGTGCCTTGAACGTGACGAGGGCGCCGTTGAGGCTCGAAACACAAAAATTAGAGGTACTAATGTAAAAAGGAAAAAAAAAACAGTGCAGGCAAACTGTTGAAAAATGAAGCATGCTTGGAAGGAAAAGAAAAAAGATCAGGAAGAGAAAAAAAGAGGGGAGGGCACCTGTTTGTCCCCTCCTGTGGTACCAAAAGTTTGACGGAAGCCATTTTGTATCACATTGGAGAGTCCCTCCAGAGTGAGACGCTACAAGGAGTTGAAGGAAGGAAGGAAGCAAGAGGAAACAGATGAGGAGAGAAGCCTGCCGGCCATGTCTAAGTCCTGGTCACACCTCTCCCAACTGCTGAGCAATTGACGTGCCTCATCTGCGGCGGCTGCGACTCACCGTGCCTGGAATGTGCGTGCTGGTGGTCCGCTGGCCGTTGAACGCGGTCAAGGCTGCGCCGCGGATCTTTTTCTTCTTGCGAAGCAGCTCGCGGTGCTCCTTCTGCCTGTTCTGCACGTCGATGAGCAGCGAGATGAAGCTGTTCTTCACCTGCCGTAACAATCGCACAAAACAACAAGTGTACTCGTCAGTCAAAACCAAGTTCGTCAAGACTGTCTTTGTGTCAGCTTAGCGTACAAAATGGCGGACCTCTGAAGTAGCTAAAAAGGTGAATACGTTTTGCTGCTTACTTCTACTGAATCTGTATGCTGCGTATAGACTAGAGGAGGCACAAACACACACACTGTACTAACAGGATAATCTTTCATGGTCATATATTCTTGTGTATACCAGAAATGTTTTAATATACTTGGATTGGATGTGATTAGCCTCTATTAGTCTCGCAGTGGAGAAATGTACATACTACAGTCTTAGCTATAGAGCTGGCTCGATAGCTATCTAGCTAGCTACCTATTAGCTGTCTGGCTGGCTAGCTATTTGCTATCTATTAGCTACCTTTTTATCTATTTGAGTTATTCCGGGGTTAGTGAACGCTGGCGCGGGTGGCTGCCGCTGCTCACCCATAGTAAAACTTATCCTGTGACTGTAAAGTGACCTTGAGAGTTGAAAGGCGCCAGAAATGAAATGTACAATAATAATATAATAACATAGAACATATTCTCAAGAAAACTCTTGAACTAGCAGAAAACAAAATAAACAAAACCCGTTGGAAAAGTGTGAGCAGATAGACGTGCATCTGTGTATGTGGAACTGTCGCGGCTTGGAATTGAAGCGGATGTACGTGGGACAGGAGCTGTGAGACAATCTCTTTTTGTCAATGGATGCTACAACTTCGTGTTTGCTTTCAACATTTAGCTTGTAGCAGACATGCACATTTCACCATGACGTCCCTGATCCACTGGTGAAAGGGATGCTATGATACGCTCATCTTTCATCTAGAACTGCTTCATGCAACAAAGAGGGTGCAGAAAGATTGAATGACTGTCTTTTGTGTTATGCCGCATTCTTTGTTATTGAGTTTGGTTGTTTTGACTTCAAAATGGTGTCGCAATAGTGGCTGCCTTTACAGCAGCTCCTGCATTTTGAGTTTCTACTTCTTCGTTTCCTTTCCTCTTACTTTCATCACTTTGCTGCTGTGAAATGTAAAATTTTCCACTGCGAGACTAATAAAGTGTAATCCAATTCAATCTAATGGACCAACAAAGGAAGTGTCTCGACGGCTACGCAGGCACGGGACTCACCTCCTTTTCATACTCCAGCTCATCCCGCAAGGCCAGCGCCTGGATGAGCTCCTCGCTGTAGCCGCGGATGGCCGTCTCCACCCTCTCCAGCGTCTCGTTCAGCTCCGACATGGACAGTTGGCGCAAACCTGAACATGCAGCCAACAAAGCATACAGTGAGAGCAAACCCTGTGGCGGCTAAATTTCTCGCCACACATTTGTGAACATGAGTGGAAAAACTATTTCCTGTTATTAAATTTGTTTTATATGACATAACGTAATGTCTGGTTGCGTTTAGCACGCATTACATAAGAAGGTCAAACACGTGCGTATGTAGCGACCTCTCACACTTCATTAGGCCCAGCTGGAGTATGCAGCTGAGCTGCAAGGACAGCGCACGTGCAACCCCCGCCCCCTTTTTTTGTGTGTACAGTGATACCTTTGCTCAAAAACTTAATTGGAGTGTGTAATGCGAAAACTGTGTATCCTAAACATTAATTTCCCATAGGAAACCATTAAAATGAGAATAATCCGTTCCCAGGTCTCCATAAAACATAATGTTCTACTTTCTAATTTTCTAAGCCTTAAAACTACACAAAATATACCTTATTTATGTATCATAATTGTGCTATAGTATTATAATTAAAGAAATAAACTGTACCGTAAAAAAAGTCATTTTATTGACCTTTGTGATGGTCGATGGCTTGATGGAATGGAGTGGCCGGTTTCCTCAGCATTAAACACTTAATGAGGAATGTAGCCTTCTTCTTTCATCATCTTGAGGAATGATCCCTTGCATGTGCTTTCTCTGCAATAATTTTATCTAGTTTCTCATCAATTGTGTTCTGTTTAGCTGGGTTGATAGCTTTTTGCATCAAGTGTACAGATGGCTTGTGCTGGTTGTTTGTAGAGCCTGATTGATGGGATATTTTAACCTTACAGTCTACACTCTGCCTTTGAAGTATCAAAGTTGAAACTCTCTCACTATCCTCTGCCTGTCTCTTTAATGTTTAAACCACTTCCCCTCACTGCTGCGTTCTTGACCAATCACGTGGCTTTAACCGAAGACCTGGGGCGGGGAATAGAGGACAAAAAAAGTCGGCAGCCATTTTCTTTTTGGAGAACGGCTTCACTCTCTGTCTGTAACCCCCACACCCTCACTGCTGCGTTCTTGACCAATCACGTGGCTTCAACCGACAACTGGAGGCGGGGAATAGAGGACCAAAACAAGCCGGCTGCCATTTTCTTGTTAGAAGAATGGGCCCGTTTGCGAACGACACATCACTCATTGTGGCAGCTCCGTGTGTATCCCGAAAAATAGTTCGGATGCCAAGGTAAAAGTTTCATAAATTTAACGTTCGTAAACCGAAAAGTTCGTAAGGCAAGGGGTTCGTAAACCGAGATATCACTGTACTTGAAACTTACGGTCGCTGTAGCTGGTGTCAGAGCTAGAGCGTTTCAGGCCGTGAAGGTCCTGGGAGAGCATGGACAGGTCGGACTGGGAAGGGCTCTCATCGTCGTACGGGTCCGGAGACTCTTGCATAATTTCTTCAATCTCCTCGATCACCTGGTGACCAAAAGCGGAAAACGCATACTTGCAAAATGAGGGTGGTACTTTGACAAGTCCATCCATCCATTATCCGATCCGCTTTATCCTCACAAGGGTCGCCGGTAGTGCTGGAGCCTATCCCAGCCGTCTTCAGACAGTAGGTGGGGGACATCATAGGACACACATAGATGAACAACCATCGACACGTACCCTCACACCTCGGGACAATTGAGAGTGTTCAATCACCATTCCCTGCATGTTTTGGTAATGTGGGAGGTAATCAGAGTACCCGGAGAAAACCCACGCAAGCACAGGAAGAACATGGAAAATTCACACAGTGAGGCAGGGACTGGAATCGAATCCTGCACCTCTGCACTGAGGCCGACTTGGTAACCAGTCCCCCACTGTTGTGTAAATAGGCAATCACATGTTAAACTTGGCTTTACAAGCAGACTTGAAAGGGTTAATCCGATCAGCCGGTGAATGGGTGTGGCCGTGGAGATAAATGCTGTCTGAACCAGGTGGCTCGTTAGCCGAGGGAGACACACCGCCGGTGAGTTGCATCCACGTGCTACCTTTCTGTTGATTAAAACCTAAATAATGTCAAAATAGTGATAGAAATGATTGTGAATGAGTTGCAGTTACATTCTGTGTTTCCAGTTGTAGGTTTATGACCTACTTCACTGCTCGTCTACCAAACAAAAAGAACCAATGTATTCAAAACTCAATCAATAAATAACGAGAGTGAGTTGAGTTGTATCAGTGTGGGCTCTCTGGGATCCCTTTCGGTGGGAAAACGTGGAAACGTAAATTAACCGAACACCCACCATGACAAGTGAAATATTCAAAATTTTTCTCAAGACAATATTTGGAATTGGAAGTTAATAAAACAACAAAAAGAGGTGGAATACATTTAAAATTACAAGTATTCATTCTTAAAAAATAAACAAATAGTGTATGCAATGCATAAAAAAGGACACCTATTTAAAGGACAACCGACGTCTCCGGCCAAGTTGTGTCCATAATTTGTAAAACGGTTTCAAATGACTTCTACTGAGCGTATTTTACAAAGATTCCACCGCAGATAGCTATATTTTACATTTTAAGACTCGTGCTGAATATTCCGTTAGTCTTGTTTTTGAGTTGGTGACGTCATTGAAGGAACGCCCCTGACCGAAAAAAAAGGCACATTGTAGCAGTTCTTCCATCATGTCAATGCTTGTTTGGTCTGAAAACCTTGTGTTGCGTCCAAGCTCCATGGAAGGAATTTATCAGCCTGTGGAAATGGGCTGATTAATTCCTCACAGGAGGTCGCCATTTTCTGCCTCTTTTTGGGTGAGACATTTCCCCCCCAATGTTGACTCAAAATGGCACGGAATAAATGATTTAATCGCTTGCAAACATGTATGTTTTCCTCTTCAGATCTATTTGAATCATATTCATAACTGGAGGTGTAACAAGAAAGCATATTCTCCGAATCTGAAGCCATTGTAATGATTCTCCAGCAATGCAAGACGTCTTGGCGTGACGTCACGAACTGGGGGCGGGACTTTCTGAAAATGCCCAATTCGCAGCTCAATTTTTTGCAGATTTTGGACACTAAGTCATTTTTATTGGTGTTTTGCATTTGAATAAAAATATCATACTGCGTGTTTCGGGTATTTTAGATGCTTTCTGATGTCAGTTAGGAAACAAAAAAGTGACGTTGGTTGTCCTTTAAAATACATATTTGTATTATGTCTTTAAAGTAAGAATTAATTCGCTTCATTCCTGAATTTATTCGGGAATTCAGAAGTGTGACCATTGCGCCATTCCCGAATTAATTTGGGTTTCGTTTTTTTTCATGGGGAGGTGACGATAAAGCGCTGGTCTGACCTCTGGCGATGTTTTTCCCTTCCACGAGTGGGCAGACTTTGCCTTTTGTCCAATTTAACGCTTTGTTACAGCTTTGGCTATTGTTAAAGCACTATATAAATCAATATGTATGTATTGTATTGTATTGTATTTTGTACAGCCACCCCCATTTCAAGCTCAGATAACTCCAGACCCATATCATTTGTGAATTAACTCTTACTGTTCGGTCGTGTGCTTCCGCTAAAGATCACTCCGCCAGCCGTGGTGGGTGTGTATTATGAAAATAGTGCTTATCATAAGGTTTAATTTTCATAAATTAGAGGTTCTTAAGACGAAAAGTTTGTAAGATAAGGTGTTTGTAAGTTGAGGTCTCACTGTATTGAAATGTGCTAAAATTTACAGTATTTTTTTAATAATATTTTTGACGATTCAACTTCAGACAAATATATTTTAAGCCAAAAAAATGTAACCCCAACTATTGAATGTTTTTTATAATGCAATGGAAGATTTACTTTCATTTTGAAACAAATTAAAAAATCTCTGGTTTCAACATGCAAATATTAGACGAGCTTAAAGAAATCCTGGATGTATTTTGAAGTGGTTTGTCACCTGTTCGGCGGTGAAAAGCGGCTCATCATTGATGCAGGACACAATGATGGAGTGCATGTCCATCTGCTCCCTCAGCTCCTCATCATCTGACAGATCCAACGACTGGTTGTCAAACTTCTGCCCATGGAAAAACTTGATTTACACCAGCACTTAACCAAACCAGTATACATGTTTTCCGTGCGCGAGCTACCTGGCGTTCGTTGAGGTTGAGGGTGGGCAGATGAAGCAAGCGCGTGTGCGACGTCTTCCAGTCCACCGGCATCACATTGCCATAATTGTCTGTCAGGGTGTTCCACATCCTGCAAGGATGGACACACAGCACACACCTCGTCAATGTTGACCAGGCATGACGTGTTGAAGCTTGCTAATGTTAAAAAGAATATAAATAAATACATATAAAATATAAATACATAAATTAAAGGTTATAACAACTCATTCGCTGCCATTCCCGAATTTATTCAGGAATTGAAAAATGTGACATGGAGCGCCATTCCCGAATTTGGTCGGGTTTTGGGTTTTCTTGCAGGGGTGCCGATAAAGCGCTGTCAGACCTATGACAATGCTTTTTCCTTCCACGAAGGGGTAGCATTTGTCTTTTGTCCATGTTAGCGCTTTGCTACATCTTCAGTTGTTGTTGCGCTATATGAATCAATATGTATGTATTTTATTTTGTACAGCCGCTCCCCATTTTAAGCTCAGATAACTCCAGACCCATACAACTTGGGAATTAACATATTTTCTGGAATATAATAATAATAATAATAATAATAATAATAAATCTGATTTAAAAGTGCCTTTCAAAACTCTCAAGGTCACTTTACAGTCACAGGATAAGTTTTTTTTCTGTGGGTGAGCAGCAGCAGCCACACGCGCCAGTGTTCACTCAATCCGGAAGTAACTCAAATACATCTCTAATGTCACCATGTATAAAATAAATACAAATAAAATAAGGATGTCACAGTATTTTTTTGTTTTACTTTTTCTAATAACTTTGAAACAAAATTCATATGTAAAAAAAAAACATGATTTAGTAGTCCAGTATTGGTAGTAGTAGTAGTAAGGCGCACTTTCAACAAATGACATACGTATTTAAAAACCTTTTCCATAGGTGCGCCTTATAGTGCAGAAAATACAGTAACTCTTTTTTTCTAAAAATAAGAGAGTGTATGGTTTCTTCCGCTGGATTGAATGTTTGTCTCGTCAGTAAAATGAATATTCTGTGGGTTCTGCGAATTTGAGTGAAAATGACAAAAACCCTGGCACTGGAGTGGACGCATTTTTGCACATCGTCTGGCAGTGAATGAGTGAAGGGGGTGTTGCCATATCACATCTTTGACCATAATTACTGTTGTATTCTTTTGGGTGATAAAAGTTTTGAGTTGGTCTGGTAAGAAATACTGTTCACCAAAATACAGTAATACCTCGGTTTACGAACCCCTTGGCTTACGAACTTTTCGGTTTACGGACGTTACATTTATGAACATTTTACCTTGGCATACGAACTTTACCTTGGCATTCGAACTTTTTTCATACACGGAGCTGCCTCAATGAGTGATGTGTCGTTCGTGAACGAGCCCATTCTTCTCACAATAAAATGGCAGCCGACTGTTTTTGTCATCTATTCCCCGCCCGCAGTCGTCGATTAAAGCCACATGATTGGTCAAGAACTCAGCAGTGAGGTGGGGTGGTTTAAACATTAAAGAGACAGGCAGACGACAGTGAGAGTTTCAACTTTGATAGTTCAAAGGCAGAGTGTTGACTGCAAGGTTAAAATATTCCATCAATCCGGCTCCACAAACAACCCGCACAAGCCATCTGTACACTTGATGCAAAAAGCAACTAGCCCAGCTAAACAGAACACAATTGATGAGGAACTAGATACAATTATCACAGAGAAAGCACCGACGAGGGATCATTCCTCAAGATGGTGAAAGAAGGTTACGTTCCTCAAGTGTTTCATGCTTATGAAACCGACCACTCCATTCCATCAAGCAATCAACGACCATCACAAAGGTAAATAAAACGACGTTATTATACAGTACAGTTTATTTCTTTAATTAGAATGCCATAGCACATTTATTACACATAGAATAAGGTGTATTTTGTGTAGTTTTAAGGCTTAGAAAATTAGAAAGAAGAAAATTATGTCTTATGGGGACCTGGGAACGGATTATTCTCATTTTAATGGTTTCCTATAGGACATTTTTTTGGGGGGATACACACTTTTTGCCTTACACACTCTGTCTGGGAACCAATTAAGTTCGTAAGCCAAGGTATCACTGTACTAGAAAACTGTTACCACTCAAGGCGTGATAATTGATTTTCTTTGTCCTCAAATATAGGACATATGCAGGTCCATTTAAAAACAACGATGTCCACAAATGTTTACATCTTAGTATATATTTGCTCCCACAACCTTAACAAGGTTCTACAATCTAACCTTTTAACTGTATATTTCTTTCGCAGCATTCACATGCAACGGCTAGATAAAACTAATTAATTCAGTCCACTTTGTTTGGTGGAAGTTCTGTCAGTCGACATGATGACATCCATGTGAGGATGCTGCAAGGCCACGCATCATCGTTTGCGTCCTCGCTCACTACCACACAGCGCTTGTTTACGTAACGGCCATGTTTCTGCCTGAGGTGGTGTGCGGAGTGTGAGGACAG
This sequence comes from Hippocampus bargibanti, assembly GCF_051943395.1. Taxonomy (NCBI): domain Eukaryota; kingdom Metazoa; phylum Chordata; class Actinopteri; order Syngnathiformes; family Syngnathidae; genus Hippocampus; species Hippocampus bargibanti. Next base: position 10,962,400 of record NC_142752.1, read on the forward strand.
GAGGGTGATGGTGGTGCTGCTGCTGCGGTTGTTCTATGTAGGACAGCAAAGTCGTATTTTACAATGCCTTGAGCTGTAGCCGCCTGCCTGCCAAAAAAACCCACACAATTAGTTTTGCTCTCATTGCATTAAAAAACAACATATTGATTAACAACAACATGTTGATCAACATTTCAATGCAGCAACATTCAGTCCTTTAATATATTCATCCAGCTGTCTGCACTATCTTTCGTTCACACATTTTTTTTCTTTTTCGTCTGAATTTGTTGGTGAACTCGTTAAATGACCAAGCACGTCCCCTCCTGCCAAAGTGCATTCATGCAGAAAAGGTTTCTCTGGGTTACTTAGGAGCTGCTGTCCAATTATTGAACTTGTCCCTTCCATGTGCACTCCTCTCTCGAAATGCTATTCAATGGATCAATCAACACAAAATTGCTTTAGATTCAACATTTTAAATATACAGTGAGACCTCAACTTACAAACACCTTATCTTACAAACGTCAAATATCTGAAAAAAACCTTGTAATAAGCACTATTTTCATAATACACACCCACCACGGCTGGCGGAGTGATCTTCGGCGGAAGCACACGACCGAACAGCACCAGAGGTTAAGTTACCAACAGTCCTTATGGAAGGTAACTCTCCTTCCATAAGCCATCAACGACCATCAAAAAGGTAAATAAAACTTTATTTTACAGCACAGTTTATTTCCTTAATTACGTCCTCATGTAATGTGCCTCTCTTTCCAAACAGCAATTCCCTTTGAAATTCGACCTCCAACGCCATTCCATCAAGCCATCAATGACCATCACAAATGTAAATAAAGTGACTTTATGATACAATGCAGTGTATTTCTTTCATTACAATATAATAGCACATTTATTATACATAGAATAAGGTATGTTGTGTGTAGTTTTAAGGCTTATTTAGTTGAAAAGTATATTTTATGGAAACCCGGGAACGGATTATTCCCATTTTAATGGTTTCTTATGGGAATTTTTTTAGATACACACTTTTCGCCTTACACACTGTCTGGGAACCAATTAAGTTCGTAAGTTGAGGTCTCACTGTATAATAAAAGTCCAAGATGGCGCCCGAGTAGGCAGCCGTCAGCAAGTGCTCTCATGAGCCTTGCTTTTTTCTGTCTTGTTTTGTGTTTTCTTTTGTCACTTTGTGTTGTTGTGCGTCGTGTGGAATGGATATGCATATAGCTATATTTTACGTTTTAAGACTGGCAGTGAATATTCAGGAAGTCTTGGTTTCGAGTTGATGATGATGCCTGACGCGACGTCACGTCTGGAACGCCCTCGACCGAGAAAGCGACACACAATGCATTTTGAGTACTTTGTTTGGTCTGAAAACTTCGTGTTGATGATGAAATTAGAAGGAAAAAAACATAAATAGCGCGATGGTGAATCGTGTGTTGCACCAAGACTACTATTTGATACTAGTTGACACAAATTCCCAGCAGACAAATCAGCCCATTTTCGACGGAGCTTGGGCGCCATTTTCTGCATTTTCTGGCAAGCTACATTGCTGTCATTGACGGCTCAAATTGATATGGGAGGACTCCTTTTATCGATTGCAAACATTTATGCTTTCCTATTCAGAACTATTTGAATCATATTCATAAATGGATGAGTAACAAGAAAGCATCTTCGCCGAATATGAAGCCATTGTCCTGGCGTGACGTCACGAACATGGGGGCGGGACCTTCTGAAACCGAAACTTTCTGAGGTCATTTTGAAGTAGTTTTGGGACACTAAGTCATTTTTATTGGTGTCTTGCATTTGACTAATAATATCAGCCTGCGCGTTTTGGGTATTTTAAATGCTATAAAACGTTTTTCTGATGTCAGGAAACAAAAAATGCTGTCGGTTGTCCTTTAAGTGAAGTATAATATAACATGGACAGCATGGTGGAGTACTGGTTAGCATGTCAGACTCACAGTGCAGAGGTACAAGATTCAATTCCAGATCTTGCCTTCTTTTGTGGAGTTTACATGTTCTCCCCGCGCCTGTGTGTGTCCTCCGGTTTCCTCCCACATTCACAAAACATGCATGGCGGGCCAATGGATCATTCGAAATCGTACCGAGGTGTGAGGGTGCATGCTAATGGTTATTCACCTAGGTGTGCCCTGCGATTGCGATGCAACCAGTTCAGGGTGGACCCTACCTAAGCTATTAGACACCTGGGATAGCCGCACCCTTAAAGAGGATAAACAGGTTAGAAAATTTGGATTGATGGACAATGTAAATTAAAATATGAGGACCTTGTCCATAGCCTTGTGGAACGCCAACAATTTTTTGGGTGTAAATGGCAGTAATTAACATTTACAGTATCTAGAGTACAGTGTGGTGTAAAATCCTGTGGGCCGAATATGGAATCTTGCCGTGCATCACTAGTATATGCAGTATCTGGGGGGGGGGGGGACAAGTGTTTTTAATAATAATAAATAATACATTTTATTTCAAGCGCCTTTCTTAGATCTGAAGGACACTTTACAGTCATAGACAAACAGAGATACAATAATAAATAAAATACAAATTTAATATAAATACCAACAGTAATTCATTACAGTTCAAGTGTAGTGTGGTAATCGTACGATAAAACATTCTCACTCTTAGTGTAGGTACCGTCTCCACTGCTTCAAGATGAGGCAATATATCAACTTCCCTTTTTTTGGCTCAAGTCTTGCAACATATGCAATTAAATTTAGTATTGTCACAGCAGAGGGTTTTTTTTAAAGAAAATACCTCACCTCAACGTTTTGTCTTTAAACCAACCACCATTGTAGAGAAAGGGCTGTACATGGAGCCAAAAAATTAATACAACAAACAATAAATTAACATCAAAGACAGCAGAAAGCACAAAAATCAAGTCTTGTGCTTAGTCAGAAGCGAAAGGATAAAGTTGAGTTTTGAGATGGATTTTAAAAATGGACAGCGAGGCTTGCCGATCGTTCAGTGAGAGATCAATCTAAAGAGAGGGACCACCAACGGAAAAAGGTTGATCCTCCCTGAGTGAGAACAGCAGAGGCCTCAGTATTGAATGCTCTGGAACACCAGTGGGGCAACTAGAGCAACAAAGGCTAACACAAAAGGTTTTGCTTACCAAAAAATATGAAACTACTGGAAGCTGCCGTAAGACTCTGCAGCTCATCGTGAGGACAGCTGAGAAGATCATCTGTGTCTACCCCCCCTCCTTCAGGGCATTTACAACACCCGCCTCACCCGCAGAGCCATCAGAATCGCTGGCGATCCTACCCACCCCTCCGACAGCCTGCTGCCATCGGGTAGGAGACTGCGGAGTCTCCGAGCCAAGACCAGCAGGCTCAAGGACAGTTTCTGCCACCAGGCAGTCAGGAGACTCAACTCCCTCGCAAGCCGGCCCCCCCTGTCCCTTCCCACTGCCACACTAACCGAACTCTGAGTACACGCTGTACTGTCATCCTGAACTCTATTTTTTGATCTTTCTCGTTTTTTTTCTGCAAGACCTCACTTCGACCCTTTTTTGTTGTTTGTACAACTACATTACGTCACTTTACATACGACACTACCTCTCTTTACATACGTCACTACCTCACTTTACATACGACACTACCTCACTTTACATTCAGAAATTACATATATTATCTGTTGACAATTGTATGTCTTTTTAAGCCACATTATAAGTGCCTTGCACGCTGGGTCCGAGAGGACATTAATTTCATGTGTGCTGTATGTCATGCATATTAGCATATTTGACAATAAAGCTGACTTTGACTTCTTAAAGTTCAAATGTCTGACCTCTGTGAACTTTATATTACATTGCACAGGGTGACTATTTTAAACGAATTTAAATATAATTTTAATCATAGGAAAATGACAGTTATATCGCTGACATCGTCTTTAAGAGAGCGAAAACCAATTGATTGATTGAGCTAGCACGTTTGTAATTGTTTTTTATTATTTCTAAAACCTATTGTCAATGTGGAAAAAAAGTTTATAATGGGGAATTTAGATTCAACAAATCACATTTTCCAAGTCGGTCGAAACAACAGACGTATTTTAAATTATCGGCGCTGTGGTTGAAATTGCCCAATTGCAGCGAAGCTACCCTCGACTCGACCGGCTGAAGCTAACGTGGCAACCGAGCACTTTAAAAATGACGGCCACTCACTCGTCGTCTTTCAGGTAAGTCTCCTCCGTGATGGGCTTAATGGGGGCTATGTGCTCCGTGGCTGTGTTGTAGTTGCGGAAGCACACCGTCAGCTTTTCGTCGAAGTCATGGACCAGGTCCTCCATGGACTGGAAGCTGCAAATCTCCCCGGAAAAACTATGGTCCAGGTCCGATAGATCTTCCAGGCCCCCCGACGCCGAACCCACGCCGTCGTCGACCGCCACGTTGGAGTTGAGCTGGTCCAGCTGCGCAGACGATTCTTTGAACTCATTGAAATCCTGCCAGTCGTCGTCGAAGTGGGCTAACGGAGCAGCCGCCATGTCTGCCGCGCGGTGCCCGAGAGCTTACAGCGGGAATGTGGCGCTGTTTTCGGCTTGGAGACTCTAGTTGGATGTCCGGTGGGGGCGGAGTTGGGGAGTGGTGGGGTATGTGACGTCCTCGCAACAACACAAGCTCCTCCCATATCCAACAAGTGTCCAACTCAGTCCACTTGCCCCGTACTGTACAGTATTTTCAAACAAATTCAAAAAGCACACACCAAATTTTCACCAAACTCGACGTCTGACGTTCTGTCAAAGATTTAAACAAATGCATACAATTTAGCACCGGGAATTGCATTGCAACGAAAAACCTAAATGGAAAACGGCTGAATTTGAACGCCATAAAAAATAATCCACAACAATTACCCAAAAGGCCTTCGACGGCACATTAGATGATGTATTGCTTTGTGTAAGCGGGTTCGGTAAATGATACAACTTATGGATAGAGTTGAGGTTCTTTCTTAGGACGGCTGTGTTGGTTGGAGGGAGAAGGCAATTGACATGTGTGGCTCTCATCAGACTGACTTGCAGCAGCGCGCATGCTCCTTTGGTCTATAGCCAGGCATCACTAGTTGAACATGCAAATATGATTTGCTCATATCATGACAGATGACACTGTAAAATGAAAACATTTTTCTCCAATAGATAATAAAAAAATGTGAATTTAAAAACATGGAGACATAACAAATTTGAATGCGGGTTGGTTCTTCCTTGCATTTGGATTTGGCAATAGCAAGGACAATTTTATAGCAGCATTCGAAATAGCTTCGGAAAAGATGCGTATGTTTAAAGGACAACCGACGTCTCCGGACAAGTTGTGTCCATAATTTGTAAAATGACTTCAAATGACTTCTACTGGGCGTATTTTAATAAGATTCCACCGCATATAGCTATATTTTAAGTTTTAAGACTCACGCTGAACATTCAGGAAGTCTTGTTTTTGAGTTGGTGACGAGTCCTCACGTGACGTCAGAAAAGGACCGTCTCCTGACGTAAAAAAAGACGCATTGTCAGAATCAGAATCATCTTTATTGCCAAGTATTGTAAGTATTGTAGCGTCTTTCCATCACGTCAATGTATTTTGCTGTACTGTTTTTTTAAACCGTGTGTTACATCCAAAAGCCGCCAGCAGAGGGAGTCCAAGCTCCATGGAAATCATTTATCAGCCTGTGGAAACGGGCTGATTCATTCTTCACAGCTCAGTGGCCATTTTGTTGCCTCTTTTTGGGTGAGACATCCCCCCCCGCCCGTTTGCCTCAAAATGACACGGAATAAATTCTTTAATCGATTGCAAACATGTATGCTTTCCTCTTCAGAACTATTTGAATCATATTCATAACTGGATATGTAACAAGAAAGCATATTATCCGAATCTGAAGCCATTGTTTGGATTCTCCAACAATGCAAGACGTCTTGGCGTGACATCACGAACTGGGGGTGGGACTTTCTGAAAATGCCCAATTCGTAGCTCAATTTTTTGCAGATTTTGGACTGCTTTATTCACTCTTTTTTATTTGGGAAAACAAATGTGGTGAATTTTAGGACTTGGAAAGATGGGGGTTCTCCTAACATTTTATTTTATTTTTTACTTTATATGTGTGAGTTTTTGGTCTTCAGAGATTTCTGGTATGTTTTGCGCATGTCTTCTTTTCCTTTCGACTTTTCCCTTCAAGGGGTCGCCGCAGCAAATCAGTGTCCTCCATCTTTAGAGGTTTGATCCGCATATTTGTTTTGGCCAAGCTTTTACGTCGGATGCCCTTCCTGACACAACCCTCTGTATTTATCCGGGCTTGGGACTGGCACAAGAAGACATATCTACATTTGTGGCTACAGAACAAGCAACTCGCTCAGTAAAAGGCTCCCAAACACAAAATGGTAATCGGCACAGCAACATTCAAAAAAGCAAAAACTATACTCACCATTTGATGACAATGCTCATGTGTGAGACATAAATGCAATGTTTGCCCTCCTCCCAGCTCACCCTGTACTTGCTTATCACCGAACACGTCATTGTCAAGCCACCAATCCGCATTATTCTCACTTAGTTGTTTTTTTTGTTTTCCAAAACCATGAATACTTTATTGAAAATATGCATACATGACATTTTTCCTACACAACAATACAAAACGGTACAATCACATCTGCAAATACCACGTGGACGCCCCACCCACTCCTCTGATACACACACACACACACGCAAACACACACATGCGCACACGTACACTCACACACATACACCACTCCATGCTCATAACACTCCCCTCCTCGTCCGTCCCCAAAATGTCTATAAGAGTAAGACATGAAATCAGAATGAATCTCTTGGCCAACCCATTAAGAGGAGATAACAGATTGCATAAAGACACAGCGTATGATGGAAACCTTTTCAACATTTCTTCCACATCGTCTATATATCCCTGTACTTGTAAACATTTTGTCCTCATCAGAGACGATTTAGTGGACTGCATTATTCGTAATGTTTTTTCCACTACTTTATATTTCGGCACGCTAATAGTACAACTACCCCTTATAAAAAGAGACAAAAATGTGCACAAGTTAACATGTACATGATACAAGTATTCCTTAATCAAACACTATATGTTAACTACAGAATTTTAATCACGTCCTTAGCAGTACCAAAAGTTCCAGATTGTCCCGAGCGCTGCTCTATTTCTGAGCCGTAGTGGACAAAACATTACGGGTAAGACAGTCAGCCAACAAATGTGTTAAATTGTCTTACTAGCGGGGACACAGAGCATAAGGATACAGAATAAAATACTCAAACACGCTTCATTTTGGAATCCATCCTGCTGTCCAGGTGATGGGAAGAGTTGCAGGAGTATCAAAAGCAACAAGACCCCCCCTGGGAAACATCCCTTTTTCAAGTAATTTGGTTTTGACAAAGATGGAGTTTGGCACACAAAGAGATGTCAGTCAGTCAACCACACGCCCGCACACACATGAACAATAGTTATTTTGACATTTTCAAGGCGGGGGCTGGCTATTAACCTGATGGGATTTTTTCAGGTAACACGCTTCCAAACGGGTGTTACTGTGCATAGTTTTGGGTTAGTAACAAAACTCAACAAAAGAAATTGAACAGAAAATAAGGAGTCCAATTCACTGGTTATACTTTAATATGATCATACAAGGCGGGAGATATAATATGGGCATGGGGGGAAATTATAATAAAATAACAAAATATTCGTTAAAAACAAGACAGCAAAGCACTGTTTTTGAAACTTGAAAAGTGTCTGTGGCATAATCATGTCACAAACCCTGAACAAAGGGGGCAAGAAAGAAAAGCTTCTGAATGGCTGCTGACCGCTGGAAACAGGAGGGTGTTTATCTGGGCATGTTTAAAAAATAAAAGAGGAAATTTAATCAGTCAATTAGGGGAAGCAGTTTGGTCCCGGGCAGTACAAAGCATTGACCCCCCTGTCTTTAAAAAAAAGCTCTTCTTCCAACTGCTGTCAACACAGCTCACTTTCAATGTCCCATCGTGTTAGTGTAATAATAATAGATTTCATATTTAAATAAAAAATGGCTGTCAAGTATTATTGTTTTGTGTCACAGATCGAGGTCCCGAGGGCTTTGGATAGCTTTTTGTTAAAAAAAATAATTGTCTTTTACAATTTTGAGGGAGGGACTAAAAAGGCGCAGACAGAACATACATACCCGCACACACCCACATAGACAGTAATCTGAAAATGTATTCCACATCTTCAATGTCCACCAATTCATTAGTCTGGTAGCCCTCATGCTAAGACACCTTCACACAACTAAACTATTGAGACCTGCAAGGACCAACTGGAAATTACCGTTGATGTTTTTCTTCTCGACCGTATGACATTTTGGCGTACTAATCGTACTGGTACTCCTAATAAACTCTCATCTCTAGTATATGGCTCTTGAACTGTCTAGCGATTAAATGCTAACTTGAGAAATGCGTACAAGTACTAGTGCACCACAGTAAGGCTGAATTGCATATTAGTCGGTCCAAATTAGCATGAGTGGCAGGGGGAAAAAGTCTTTCGGGCATTCTAGTAGTGTGTTGAGCTGTCCAACTTGCGAGGATGATATTACATAGCTCTTAAAGCGGACATCGAAGCGATGGAATATACACTTAAAGGACAACCGACGTCTCCAGACAAGTTGTGTCCATAATTTGTAAAATGGCTTCAAATGACTTCTACTGAGCGTATTTTACAAAGATTCCACCGCATATAGCTATATTTTACGTTTTAAGACTCGCGCTGAATATTCAGGAAGTCTTGTTTTTGAGTTGGTGACGAGTCCATACGTGACGTCACTAAAGGACCGCGCTTGACCGTAAAAAAGACGCATTGTAGCGGGCCTTCCATCACGTCAATGTATTTTGCTGTATTTGTTTGTTCTGGGGACCTCGTGTTGCACCCAAAAGCCGCCAGAGGGCCAGAAGAGGGCGTCCAAGCGCCATATAAGGAATTTATCAGCCTGTGGAAACGGAGGTGGCCACTGGAGGTCGCCATTTTGTGCCTCTTTTTTTGGGTAAGAGATTTTCCCCCAATGTTGCCTCAAAATGGCACAAATAAATTCTTTAATCAATTGCAAACATTTATGCTTTCCTCTTCAGAACTATTTGAATAATATTCATAACTGGATGTGTAACAAGAAAGCATATTCTCCGAATCTGAAGCCATTGTTTTGATTCACAAGCAATGCAAGACGTCTTGGTGTGACGTCACGAACTGGGGGCGGGGCTTTCTGAAAATGCCCAATTTGTAGCTCAATTTTTTGCAGATTTTGGACACTTTAAGTCATTTTTATTGGTGTTTTGCATTTGGCTAAAAATATACTGCGCGTTTTGGGTATTTTGAATGCTATAAAACGTTTTTTCTGGTGTCAGTTAAAAAACAAAAAAGTGACGTCGGTTGTCCTTTAAGCTGCTTTTCATACACACACAGACTTAAATTTTTGGGGAGGGACAGTTTGATCAACAAAAAAAAAAAGACGGCCCTCCATCACACAAGCGCGCACACATGCACACAGCGTCCTCCCTGTTCAGGGAGATGCAATTGTGCTACTGCGGCAGCAGCAGAAGCAGCAGCAGCGAATGTCAGGACAAGGGGGGGGACATGATGGGTTGGTTGAGGGGAAATTTTTGGCGTGAGGACCATCCTTGTTAGCCACAGACACCAAAATGGCATCAAGATGAATCTTGCGAAAAGGAAATATGTATGTAAGGGCTGTTGTTTAAAAGTGAGTTAAAAAAAATAAACAATCTCCGTAAACATGTGTGTGTGCGTGTTGTAATGGGAAGACAATACACTAGATGCAACAAAGTTGAGCATGCTGGGCATTTGGGTGAAATTACAAAACCAACCAAAAATGCACTGAAGTGTTGCCTTAACTAACTCATTCGCCGAGTAGGCTTTGCATTTTATCAATATGAAGGGGAAACATCCACCTGTTCCAATGCCTTTGTTTTGTGGCCAGATGATTCGCTTTTATATCAAATTACACAGGACAGTAGATTCCTACCATTTGTGGGGATGATGGGGTGAACGGAAAAAAATGGTATAAAGGAGGTAACAAAAAATAGCAATAAAGAATGACGAAATGGGATTATAATACCACTAATTCACAGGAATAAGATCCCCAAAAATCAAGCAACAAGGGAATGCCATGAATGCCTCCCCAATCCAAAAGAAAAAAAACGACCCCAATTTTAACATATTTTCCATAAGAAAAAATTTCATTCAACAATATTGTACTTACAAAACTGGCTAGCAAGAAAACGGTAATGTATTGTCCTTCCTAGTAATTCTCATGACGAGAAAAAAGCAGCTTAATGGTGCATCATCGCCACCAGTTGGTGGTACTGTCCCTACATTGCAAGGAAACCAAAGCAAATTGATAGTGACTGGAAGCATTTGCTGCCCTCTAGCGGTATGGATTTAAAGTGCACCTGTACAGACTTTTTTTTTTCCCCCTTATCACTTGCATTTCAAGGTGGCGCAAAAAATAAATAAAATCGGCGCAGGTGTCCATCTTAACCACTGATCTTAATTTAAATGTGTGTAAAAATGGCTCCTCAACGACAAGAAGCTAAACAGGAAAAGTCACAGGGAAAGTTGCGAGAAGGTCAAATGAATTGGACCTGGGATGGTGATGATATGTTTGAGGTTCACAGTGCAATTTCACCCAAAAGGCCACATCCCACACTTTAGTAGTTGTAGTGTAGTTTTTTTTTTAGAAAACATTGTTCCCTCCACCATTCTTTCCGATGGAGGTGAGAGGACATATGTCATTCAATGGCAACAGTTGGACTGTAAAGCGGTCAGCTGAGGATTGAGGGGCTTTGCTGCTTCACTGTTTGGTGGTGGTGGTGGTTGCGTCCTCATTTCACTGGAGGAGGAAAGGGATATAGAGGGGGGGATTTTTTTTTTTTTTTTTTTTTAGATGAGGACACCAAATTGTCCATCATCAAGGTCTGTCGAGATGCTGCTGCATCCCAGTGTCAGTCTCTCTCTCTCTCTTTTTTTGTATTGGTGGCTTGCATGTTTCTTTGTTTGTTTTGTTTCTTTTTGCCTCGGCGTACGTTTTGGGTGGGTGTTGAGATTGGAATTTTTATGGAGGAGCACTGGTGGGTTCTCAGGAGAGAAATGTCCATCAACTGTCCATGTTACTGCAGTTCTCTGGAGAGGGGGGAAAGAATAACATATTTTAGCTTTTTTTTTTTTTAAATAGGGGGGTTGCATTGTAAAAGAAATATGCAACATGACCTCTCAGTATAAAATGACGACACTGATATGGAGCAAGCATTATAAAAAAATGGAAGTTGAGATGTGACTTGTCATAGGAAAAGTGTATTGGCCCCTTAACTGTCAGTACCGTTGAGCGTGTCGGCTTCTTGTGAGTCGAGGAAAGGTGCGGGGCCCCAAACGCGCACTGTGCCGTCGTCCGAGGCGGACGCCATGAGCCCGGGGATGGTCGGATTCCAGCTCACGCAGTTGACGGTACGTGTATGGCCCATCAACTCTGCAATGGGAAGCTCGCCCCGCCGGTGCCAAATGTACACTTTGTGGTCTGGAACACGAGTAGTGACAATGCATGAAGGAAAACTGTGAGACTAATAAAGGCAAATCCAATCCAATAAGACAAATAAATCAGGACAGATTTGATTGACTATTATTTTTTTAACGGATGGATGATTATTCAGTTCTTTGTATGGCACATCATTTGTTCTGACTATTGATTCCTGCTTCATTAATAATGGCCTAACAGTGATTTCAACCATAACTAAATGTAGTGCTGGTGTGTACTGCACCTTCGCTGCCGCTGGCAATGAAATCTTCATTGTGTCCCCCGAAGCACGAGTGGATGGTGTAGAAGCCCTGGGTGACACCTTGGTATTTCCTGACCAGCACTCGGTCCTGTAGGTCCCACAAGTGCACTCCCTAGGAAAGGGAACATGCGTTGATGAGGAAAGGAAGAAGAAAAATCTATATCTTTCCACTCCCATATAAATAACAACCCGATCTGCGTACTTCCACCTGCGCAATATCAATTGTCTTCGCCCGTCTCACCCCTCATACCACTGCTATCCTGGTTCATAGTCTTGTCACCTCCCGGATTGACTATTGCGATTCGCTTCTCCTTCGTCTCCCTCAGAAACTTCTCCACAAACTTCAACTAGTCCACAATTCCTCAGCTCGGATCATCACCAGAACCCCATCCTTTCACCACATCACCCCGTCCTGCAAGAGCTCCACTGGCTCCAGGTCAAATATAGAATCAACTTTAAAATTGTACTTTATACATTTAAAGCTATCCATAACCTTGCCCCCCAATACCTGTCTGATCTTCTTCAAAATTCTACTCCCTCTCATTCCCTCAGATCCTCTTCCTCCCTCCACGTGCCCTCGCTGCCCGACTCAGCACGATGGGGGACAGAGCTTTCAGCTGCTCTGCCCCGACACTCTGGAACTCTTCCCACCTTGAAATCTTTTCTCAAAACCCACCTATTTAAAATTGCATTTTCTGTGTCGCTCTATCTCTTGTTTCTACTTATAATTGTATTTTATTTATTATTGTATCTATGCTTGTCTGTGAAGTGCCCTTGAGCGCTTTGAAAGGTGCTTGAAATAAAATTCATTATTATAAAAAGAAAGAGTCTGTCTGCTCACCTGAGTTGCTACATTTAACACAGCTAATCTTCCATTCTTGGAAACAGTAAAAGACATGATAGGATGGTCCTCCTGGACTCTGCTGGGCAAACAAAACATTAGACATTCCAGTGTTTCTTTGGATAACTTCATACATACATTTTTAAGTGATTTATATTTTTTCATGCCCTCTGAGTTCATCTTTTGAAGCATTTTGGTGAATCAAAGTCACGCCAAAATTTTTTGGGGAGTCACGTAGGTTTTACAGTATGCAAAACGACCATGTGAAAAGATGGTGTATTTTAATTGTTGAGTTATTATTAATTCATACTGGGTGAATAAAACTGTTTGCTGTGGGCGTACATGTTTCTGTCGGCGAGGTCCTCAAAGTTGTAGCCCCGAATCCGTTGGTGGGTGTCTGAGGCAAGCACTGTCCTGCCGTCGCTCAGACACCACAGGCACTGCACTCTCACGCCTTCCCATGAATCCAGAAGGGTCCCGTCCAGATCCTTAGGGCACACATGAAAAATGTTCCAAGAACATATACGCAGAGCACAAGGTTGCGACGCGTACGTACGCATTGATAGAACTGGCCCCGTTGCCCTCCCGTGACAAAGCGTTTGCCGTCAGGGTTCCAGGCCACGCTGGTCAAACTGTCCTCGTGGGACTGCGACATTTTGGTGCGCAGCTCCCCTGTCTGGTCAGGAGGAAGGAATGGCAATACGAGGCAACGGGGTATAGGGAGGAAAAAACATTGGGAGGGAGAGGGCGGGGAAGAAGAGAAAGTGACTCCAAAGCAGAAGCTGGCCACCCCCCCATCATCCACATTATAAACAATTGGCACCTGGCTGCAAAACCAACACTACAAAGCCACGTAGTCACATACCTGAATATTCCAGAGCCACAGTTCAGAGCAATCGTCGGGTCCGCAGGCAATCAGGTAAGTGTCGTCAGGACTCCAGGCCAGGTACGAGACCCCGTATGAATGACCCTTCAGAGTCTGCAGCAGCTTCAGCTGGTGGCTCTCCTGCACAAGAGCACCATGGAGGAAAAAAAATCACCAACAATCAGAAAATAATAATAAAAACAACAACAACAACAACAATCATCATGATCATGATAACGATAATGATAATATTGGTTGCCAGCCAATCGCAGGGCACACTGAGACAAACGACTATCCGCACTCAGACTCAAACCTAGGGACAATTTGGATTGTTCAATCAGCCTGCTATGCATGTTTTTGGAATATGAGAGGAAACCGGAGGACCTGGAGAAAACCTACGCGGGCCCAGGGAGAACATGCAAACTCCACACAGGGAGGCCAGAAAGGGTCTTGAACTCACGACCTCTGCATTGTGAAGCCGGCGTGCTAACCACTCGACTACCCAATAATATTAAGTAGTTAGTTAAAAACTAATTAATAATGTTCTTCTTTTCTTTTCGGCTTTTCCCCTGAAGGGGTCGCCACAGCGAATCAGTGTCCTTCATTTTCACAGGTTTGATCCGTATTTTTGTTTTGGCCAAGCTTTTACGTCGCATGCCCTTCCTGACACAACCCTCTGTATTTATCCGGACTTGGGACCGGCACAAGAAGACTTATGTCCCTTTGTGGCTACAGAACAACCAACTCGCTCAGTAAAAGGCTCCCATACACAAAATAGTCATTGGCACAGCAACATAATAATAATAATAATAATAATAATAATAATAATAATAATAATAATAATAATAATAATAAAGAAATCTGGTCAAATTCATCAGGTTTGTGTACACACCGGGTCCACCTGCCAAATGATGACAGTGGTGTCTTTAGAGCCAGTGGCCAGCTTAGTGCCGTCGTTTGAGAACTTGCAGAACCACACTTCATTACAGTGCTCAGTCAGAATCTGCTGTGTGTAACATGGGAACTGTTTCCTGTGGGGAAAACAAGGGAGGGGAAAAAATAGGCATGTTAAGATCTTTGAATGACATTCACGCGAGCATTGACAAAGGTGGTCAAAGTAAGCACAGGTTCAAAATTGTGAAACCTCACAATTCAAACACGCCTGTTGAATTTAAACAAACAAAACAAAAAACAAAATCGACAGACTTAAAGAAGAGACCTGCTGCAAACATGATCGATGAGCAGCGATACAGAGTCCAGGCTGCTGTCCATCTTGGTGTTGTGATAGAGACACCGGTCCCTCTGCAGCTCCACCGCCTGCCGCAGGAGGTTCTGCAGACGCCGCGGGGGCAGCATCACGGATGGCGGCAGGTACGCTAGGGATGGACAGAAAGGGTGCAATGGCGCATGAGTGTTTTTGGTGACCGGCGGGAGCGAGACCAACGGCGTCTCCCTCACTTTGTAATTTGTCCAGCAATCGGCAGCGGGAGGCCGTGCCTTTGCCCTCCCACTCCGCCTTGGCCCTTAGATCCTCAGCATGGCTGCACATAAGATACCTGCCGCAAGCATATCAGAGGACGGACAGCGTAATTCGCACATAACGGCCGCCTGTCAGCCATGCACTGCCTGCTCAGATCGACTGAATCACATTTATTGTTTTATGAAAAATCAAGATCACAGCTGTATTGAATCAGCACAACTGGGCCCGATGATCAATATTGTGAAAGGGCCTAATTTAATCAATATAATCAGTTTGGTAATTACTACCATGTAGATATCAGTAGTTCGAATTTGTCTGTTGAAGTTGTGTGGCCGAGTGAGTGACATAACAGTGGGAATTAAAAAGTTAGCGTGTGAGAGCCTAGCTGGGAGCTGTGGGCCACAGAAGCTCCGTATTTGTCACATTCAATGACAGCTTAAAGTGCATACAGATATCTTCAAAGTCTCTTTAATGTTTAAAAAAAAATTTCCGTCCATCTTCGTCCAATCTTAACTCATTTACTGCCATTCCTTAATTTATTAGGGAATTGAAAAGCCATTTCCGAATTTCGTTGTTTTGTTTTTTCTTGCGGAGGGGTTTCGGTCAGACCTCTGTCAATGTTTTCCCTCCCGCAAAAGGGGCAGCATTTAACTTTTGTACAGTCGCCCCCACTTTCAATGCAGACAACTCAAGACCCATATTACTTGGGAATTAACTTTTCTGATAAAAGCAGATAGTCTAAGGTTTCTTACGCTGCATTGAATTTGTATGTAGTCCTAAAACTCGATATTCTGAGGGCCCTGCAATTTGAGTGAAAATGACAAAAAACTGGCACTGGAGTAGACACGTATTTGCACATCCTCTGGCAGTCAATGAGTTAAAGGACAACCGACATCACTTTTTTGTTTCCTAACTGACATCAGAAAAACGTTTTATAGCATCTAAAATAATCAAAACACGCTGTATGATATTTTTAGTCAAATGCAAAACACCAATAAAAATGACTTAAAGTGTCTAAAAAATACTTCAATTTTAAACCGGAAGTGGCCAGTTTCAGAAGGTGCCGCCCCCTTGTTCGTGGTGTCAAGACATCCTGCCACGCTCGAGAATCAAAACGATGACTTCAGATTCGGAGAATATGCTTTCTTGTTACTCATCCAGTTCTGAATATGATTCAAATAGTTCTGAAGAGGAAAGCATAGATGTTTGCAATCGATTAAAGAATTAATTCTGTGTCATGTTGAGGTGTCTGGGGGGAGGACGTAGCACCCAAAAGAGGCAGACAAAGTCCGTGGAAACGGGCTGATTTAGAATTTTTGTCAGCGAATATCAAATCGATGCTCGGTGCAACACACAATGATTCGCGATCGCGTTATTTATGTGTTTTCCTTCTAATTTCCAAACAAAGTACTGCAAAATGCATTGAAGACTGCTACAATGTGTCATTTCGGCGGTCAGGGCAGTGACGTGACGCGAGGACTCGTCACCAAGTCAAAAACAAGACTTCCGGAATATTGAGCGAGAGTCTTAAAACGTAAAATATAGCTATATGCAGTTGAATCTTTGTAAAATACGCTCAGTAGAAGTCATTTGAAGCGATTTTACAAATTATGGACATAACTTATCCGGAGGCGTCGGTTGTCCTTTAAACTTGAACATCACCAATAAATTGGCTCTGAACACAAAGCAAAATAAATAAAGGATATGAGATAACACAAAAAAAAAGGATGTTATGAGGTGGAAGTCAACCAAGGAAAGTGGAAAAAAATGTAGACACAATAAATCAGATATTACACTGACACTGCAAGAATCCAAACTAGGGCGCGGAAAATCCTACTGGACCCTCCGCACCCTGCCCACCACCTTTCCCAGCTACTCCCCTCAGGCAGGCGCTACCGATCCATGCGCACCAAATCCAGCAGACATTTAAACAGCTTCTTCCCCCAAGCCATTAACTCTTTGAACTCTTTCAACAGTAGCCAAAATGGAACTGTATAGTGCCACTTAGCAGTTTTTTTGACAACGATACTAGTGCAGCGTGTTCTACCGGAAACAAATTCCTTGTGTGTCCTACATACTTGGCAATAAAGATGATTCTGATTCTGATTAAAATGGAATTGGGACATGGACACTCCAACTAAAAGATTTTGTCAACGGGGTGTGTGGACTCATGCATGAGCTCTTAAGAGTGTCAATGTGGTACCCGCTGAGCACGTGGATGCGGTCCGTGTTGTACTTGAGCGGCGTCAGCTCGCCACGGAGGACCTGGAGAGCCTCCAGAACTTTGCCGTCTTCCAGATACTCCAAATACTTTTGTTGCAGCAGCAGGAATTTCATGCGCTTAAAAAGAAGAATAAGAAAAGTTTTAGTCGACTCACGATGGAGATACAGTAAAGTCTCGTTATATCGATATTGGTTATATCGATATTGGTTATATCGATAGTACTGCTTATTACAATACTATTTCTATGAACGCAAGGAGAAATTTTACATGCCGCAGGATCGGATATATCGATAGTCCGGTTATATCGATACTTTTTCCGACTCCCGAGAATATCGATATAACGAGACTTTACTGTATTTCCATTTACAGCAGAAAAATAACAAAAAGAAGAATGTAGAAGAACATAAAGTATTTAGGAGCTGCTGTAAAGAGAGCCACTCTCGCGACGCCATCTTGAAGTCATAATAACAAAATAACAGCCATTCAATCTCAACCATTTTTTTCCTGCATGCTCTTTTGTTGTTTGAAGAGGTCATTGATGAAAGTGGCGAGGATCAAAGTTTTCTTTCAACACTACATGAGGGATGACACACAAAAATCAACAAAACACTTCAATAGCCTCAAGCCTTTATCCATTCCATTCATGTGATCTCATAGAAAACCAAAAACATATATGTACCCATATTAAGTGATCCAACGGAATACAGTGATACCTCAGCTTACGAACTTAATTGGTTCCCAGAAAGTGTGTGTAAGGCGAAAAGTTCGTCTGCCAAACATTTATTTCCCATAAGAAACCATTAAAAATTAGAATAATCCATTTCCAGCTCCTCATATAACATAATTTTCTACTAAATATGTCTTAAAACTACACAAAATATACCTTATTTTATGTATAATATATGTGCTATTGTATTGTAATTAAACAAATAAACTGTACTGTTTAAAAAAGTTGTTTTATTTATCGTTGTGATGGTCATTGATGGCTTGATGGAATGGAGTGGAGGAGGAAGGAGGGAGTTACTGTTTGGAAGGAGAGTCATCTTCCATAAGAACTGGAGGAGAGTCACCTTCCATAAGAACTGTCCCCTGCTAGCTTCTTTTCATTAATCCAAATCAACAAAAGTTTTTCAACCTTTTCTATTGCCTGAGACCGTTGCTTAGACAAAACAACCTTAGCCACACGTAGTAATGGTTGACTTAGCGTACCGGTACACAAACGCACACCTCGTTCATGTTTTTCGATAATCTCCTTCTGCTCGAGCGTAATTTTCTTTTGTGTCCTGTGTGGTTGGGTCTTCTGTCCCAAAAAAACAAAAGTATCCACTTGATAACAAAACACGTCTGCACTGAGTGCACTCAAAGAAAGTGGATGTGGAAAACTAGTCTGCCAGCCACAGTGACGCCGTTCGACCGTGTAGTTTGGTGTTCCTATACCAAAAACTAGCCCACCATCCATTGTGGCGCTCCGTGTGTTTCCCAAAAACTATTTTGTATGCCACGATTATATTCCCGCGAATTTAATGTTCGTAAGGTGAAACGTTTGTAAGATAAAGCGTTCGTAAGCTGAGGTGTCACTGTATTCCAAATAAAGAACTTTTAAAAAACGTTTTGGGTTTCAATCGGCGACAACAGTCATAAGGTCCAATTTCACCATAAATCATATTAACTCATTCGCTGACATTCCCAAATTTATTCGGGAATTGAAAAGTGTGACGTGGAGCACCATTACCGAATTTGTTCGGGTTTTGGTTTTTCTTGCGGGGTGGGGTCCCGATAAAGCTCTGGTCAGACTTCTAGCAAAGTTTTTCCCTCCCACGATGTGGCATGCGTTTTGTCCATGTTAGCGCTTTGTTACAGTATCAGCTGTTGTTAAAGCGCGATATAAACAAGCTAATGGCGCAACCCACCAAATAGTTACAAAAAAATTACTAATTCAAAATCTGTTTTGTTGCCTTAGAACCTATGAGCTAATCTTTTCCTTTCGGCTTTTACCTTCAAGTGGTAATCAACCAACAAAATAGCCAATTACCTCGCAAACAGAATAGTTTCCCATGTAATCTACTAAATTCATTCACGAACTAATTCTGGAATTGAAAGTATGAAGTAGAGCACATTCCCGAATTTGTACGGTTTTGCTTTTTCATGCTTGGGTGCCGATAAAGCGCTGGCCAGACATATGGCAATGTTTTTTTCTTTTCCACAAAGGGGCAGCATTTCCTTTTTTCAGACTAGCACCGTGTTCCACCTACAGATGTTAAAGCGCTACATAAAACAATATGTATGTATTGCATTGTATTTTGGACAGCTGCCCCCATTTCAAGCGCAGATGACTCCAGACCCATATAACTTAGGAGTTAACTCTTTTTTTGCTGATAAAAAAAAGAGTCTATGTTGTCCTATGTAGTCCTAAAACTCAATATTCTGTGGATCCTGTAATTTGAGTAAAAATGACAAAAACATTGGCACTGGAGTGGATTCATAATTGCACATCATCTGGCAGTGAATGAGTCACATAGGATTTTGATTAAGCTTTTTGGGCCTCATTTTATCTTACCCGCAAAAAAGTTTTGACAAGTCATTATTATGAAAGCCTACGAAAACAAATTCTAGATGCAGAAGCAACAATAAAAATGAACTTTTTGTTAGTCAGGATCCTTCCAGAAGACCCCCCCTGTCCCAACACTAAAGGATATTCATGGACCCTGTTTGAGGTTTTGCAAAAAGGCTGCTTACCACAATGGCGTTGGGCGAATGCATCAGGGCTCTCAGTTCATTGAGATCATTCTCAGCCTGGACCAAAACAAAAGGTAAAATGGTGAGCGTGGCGGTTTTTTTTGCATTCACACTGACGGCTGATCGGAGTGTATGAGGGGATAAGGGAGCGAGGAGCTGGGGGGCACCTCTGCTCTATGACAGATTGTGTATTTGTCATGGGAGAGAGACATGACCATGATTTTTGCACAACTAAGTTTGAAGTCAAAAAGAACGAGGCTAATTTGACATCGACTGGGGCAAAGTAAAAACCTTTCACGTATGAAATTTGACAGTCTCTGTTTACATCACTTTACAGCTAAAAGCAATTCACGTTTTTGCCACAAATTTATTTTGGAGGACAATTTATATCATCATTAGTTACCCCAAATAACTGAAATAATATGCAACTACAAAGATTGAACACCACCAAGAAAATATCATGATCACGCACAAGATAGAATTATACATTGCCATTTTAATGCTGAAGCACTGAATTGTGGATCTTGTGAGTGGATAGAACAACTTGGGCCCCATCCGCACTAATGTGGTTATCCCCGACAAAACTGACCTTGTCCCACTCGCCCTCCATGACATGGTTGCGGAACTTGCTGGCCGACGAGTGCTCCAGTCTGCAGCCTGACTCCTGCATCAGCAGGTCCACCGTCTGACTGCAGTCAACAAACACACACAGATAGAAAGCAAGTGAATGCACAGAATGGGAAAGACGTTTGAAGGGGAAGAAAAAAACTTGATGTAGGCACCATTAACAATTTCTCACAGACTATATGTGTGGCCTAATTCCCACTCTCTGAGCTCATGAAGGTTATGCATGGCCGTCAGCGTGATGGCATCCCATAAAGGTTACAAGGTTACAAAGCAGCATTTCTAGCTGTCTAAGTTCAAACGTTGCAATCGCGCACCAAGAACCAGCAGTGGTCGTTGAGTCACAATGGAGTTACAGTCCTGCGGGGATGACATAACCGAATTTCTACGCGAGTTGGAAGGTGCCGTCGGCTATTATTTGTCTATGCTACACACAAGTGAAGTCATAATTTCAAAAATTGTTTGTCCCAGAAACACAAACTTGAGTGGATTCTGTTGCGAGCTACTCTTATTTTATTTTTGTTTCCATGTTGATTTAACCACCAAAATGTCTTGGCACTACCTTGCTATTCTAATATACATTCATGTAATGGCGGTTTTATTTCCAGAGTGACACATTACCAAAGAAATGACAAGTTTAGTACTTACTATTTAAGGTGAGTTATTCACAAAGATAAACAAGTTAATGAAAACTTAATGTTTAAGCCTGTCTTTAAGGTCCATATACTAATACGCTCATTGTCCTCACATCCTCCTCAAAGGTTAGTAGTGAGGTAAAACTGGTAAAGTCTGGAAGACGACTTTGTGCCTGGAACATGCCTTCAAGTTGAATCTAATTATGGAAGCAATTGAATGCTATTTGGCCAAAAGTGGCTGGAGTAGAAGGAAATAACACTAATGTTCAGACACAACAGTTAAATTCGAGTAATTAATTGTTTTACTTTTGGATTAAACTGTGTACGAGGAAATGGACGTTCAGGTGGAGAGTGAAGAAAAGCAGTTAACAGCTTTTGCGGTTCCTTTTTGGGGGATAATTTGTCACTAGTAGCTTGCATAACGTTGCACTCGGGGCCCCTATAAACATCTAACAAAAGGCCTCAGAAATGTGACATTATCACTAGTCACAGTCAAAATGGAGGAAAACCACACACTTAAAAATCGCATACAGTGTCATTCGCTCAGCCAGTCATTAAAAAACATTTTAAAAACGTTACTGACGAGAGATGATGTAATGCACTGCAATGAGTAAAAACCCCTAAAAGTCGTAAAAAAGTACACCACTTCAAATCCACTCAAACGGTGGTCGCAATGTGTATTTGTATAACCGTTTTTTCCATTTGGTGTGTAAACAACGGCAGCTGAAAACAGAGTCGCGCTAGTTAGCATGCTAAATGTCTAAGTGTTATTGTGCAAGATGGACCCCTCGCCTTCTTGCCTTCTTTGCGGAGAGCGACCCAGCCAACATTTGGACCCATCCCCCATGTTTGTTTCTGTCAAGGCGCAGCAACAGCGCTTCCCTCGGCCGCCGTGTCACACTTTTTAAAGCAAGCAGTATATCAAGATCATTTCCAAACGGTTGTGCCACAACTTACTTGAGCCCCAGTCCGTGGAGATGTTGACCTATGAGCCGGATGACATCTTCCTCTGCCTGCGACAACCGCTTCTTCTTCTTCAGCGAGCCCACCTCCGAGCCCGAAGAGGCCGGGGCAGAAGTCCCACAAGCGGTGGAGGTGGACGACGAGGAGCCGTTGCTTGTGCCTACGCCGTTGCCGTTATCCGCGCTGGCAGGACGAAGCCCGTTGGAGTGCGACCCACTATCACCACCGCAGCCACTGCCAGCCGCCTCGCCGTTCTGCGCGGAGGCCAGGCAGGAAAGCTCGGCCGATTCTTCCCCTGCTCCGTTCGCTTGCATGTTGCTGTTGCTGCTGCTCAAGAAGCCGACGGCGCTGCGGTTCAAGTGGATGGTCGATGGTCCGAGTCCCGAGACAACTCCGGCAAGGCCTGGCACAACCGCTGAATCCCCGGGCTCTCCTGCTCCCTCCGCCGCCGAGGCTCGGTGCTTCTTACGCGGGGGCGGCGACGCTCCGCCGGTGTCCGAGTCGGAGCAGGAGGAAGCGGAGGCCAGAGTTTCCTCACCGAGAGCGGCCGTGGTTAGAAGCCGGCGGTGCTCCGGGTGGGAAAAGGGGGCTCAACTTCCAGATCGGAGGACGCGTTGGTCGAGCTAAAATCGGAATGTCACCATTGGCCTATCCGTCTATCGGCCCCGTTTGTTGTTGCTCCTTTCCAAACAGCTGCAGCTCTAATGGAGGCCTGTCGTTGTGACGTCACCGGAAATTCCGACACAACCAAGTTTCCGGGTAGAACCAACAGGCCTGCGACCGGTAGTGCAAAGATTGATTTATGGTTTGTTCTACCCCCGTGTTTGCGATTTTGATCTGAATTTTTGCGCCACTAACCGATCATAAACTAATTTTTATTCTTTCAGTTGGTTCTAAACCAAAAATAAACAACCACATGAATTAATACATAAATAATAAATGAATTACAGTAAAGTCTCGTTATATCGATATCGGATATATCGATACTATTTCTATGCACACACGGAGAAAATTACATACAAACAGGGTCGGATATATCGATAGTCCCGGTTATATCGATATTTTTTCGGACTCCCTTGAATATCGATATAACGAGACTTTACTGTAATTAACATGTTGATAAAGAAACAACCCCCCTGGTTTTCATAAACTAAATAATAACCGCTTGTATGATAAAATAGTAAATATTTGTAACGATGGTTAAAAAACTGCATATTTCCATAGCACTTATTTGGGATTGGGTCGCGGAGGCAGCATCTTTAGCAGGGAAGTCCACACTTCCCTCTTCCCAGCGACATCTTCTGTTCCAGAGGGATCACAAGCTGTTCCAAGGTCATCTGGGACATATAGTCTCATCAGCCTGTCATGGGTCGTCCTCGGGGCTTCATGTCAGTGGGACATACTCCAAACACCTCACCAGGGAGGCATCCAGGAAGCATCCTAATCAGATGACCAAACTATCTCCTCTAACTCCTCTCAATGTGGAGAAGTAGTGACTT
The DNA here is from genome assembly GCF_051943395.1 of Hippocampus bargibanti. Lineage (NCBI taxonomy): Eukaryota > Metazoa > Chordata > Actinopteri > Syngnathiformes > Syngnathidae > Hippocampus > Hippocampus bargibanti. Next base: position 10,986,076 of record NC_142752.1, read on the forward strand.
CACTCTGAACCACCCCTGGATAACTGAGCTTCTCACCGGATCACTCACGGAGACATGCACACTTAGTGACCCGCATCCAGGCAAGGAAGAACATGTTCCAAATTTGTCAATCGTCATAATGAGCCTCTGAGCCGTGCTTTGTTTGGTCCTTCACATAGGACCTGTCTAGAAATAATTCCGGTATTTTCTCTTTATTTTCCCCTCCCAAATACAATAACAAGGGTTCAATTCACCAATGTAGCTAATTCGACTATTACAGCAATTATTTGTACCATCCCCCTTTTAGGAAGCCTTCTGGACAATTTAGAAGTATGTGTGCTTGTGGGTTATGAAAGGAAATAATGATGCAAGTTTGTCATATTAAAAAATCGGTATGTTTTAATTGTCTAGGAAGCTGTATTAAAGCTTAAAACATGCAGCTGTTCTTTAAATACATTTGTGAGCATCACCCTGGGATATTTGTCAGTTGACTTCCAAACTAATTTGATCATCAATAACAATCAGATCATCTGTTGTGGTTTAGTTAAAGGACAACCGACGCCTCCAGACAAGTTGTGTCCATAACTTTTAAAATCACTTCAAATGACTTCTACTGACCGTTTTTTACAAAGATTCCACCGCATATAGCTATATTTTACGTTTTAAGACTCACATTGAATATTCAGGAAGTCTTGTTTTCGTGTTGGTGACGATTCCTGACGTGACGTCACGTCAGGAACGCCCCTGACGAGAAAGCGACACACAATGCTTTTTGGGTACTTATTTTGGTCTGAAAACATCGCGAAATTAGAAGGAAAACATAAATAACGCGATGGTGAATTGTTGCGTGTTGCATCAAGACTACTATTTGACGCGAGTTGACACAAATTCCCAGCAGACAAATCAGCCCATTTCCAACAGAGCTTGGGCGCCATCTTGTGCATTTTCCGATATGCTACATTGGAGTTCTTTAATCAATTGCAAACATTTATGCTTTCCTCTTCAGAACTATTTGAATCATATTCATAACTGGATGAAAAACAATAAGGCATCTTCTCCGAATCTGAAGCCATAGTTTTGATTCTAGAGCAAGGCAAGACGTCCTGGCGTGATGTCACGAACAAGAGGGCGGGACCTTCTGAAACTCGCCATTTTGAAGTAGTTTTGGGACACTTTAAGTCATTTTTATTGGTGTTTTTCATTTGACTAAAAATATCAGCCTGCATGTTTTGGGTATTTTAGCTGCTATAAAACATTTTTCTGATGTCAGTTATAGGAAACAAAAAAAATGGTGTCGGTTGCCCTTTAAGGAAGATAAAATCAACAAAATAGTGCGAGCTTGTTTAATGAAAAGTATAAATACACAATTACATAGTAGTATGAAACTCTTATCAATCTAGTGCCACCATTTTACAGTACGGGATGGGTGAGTTGTTGTTTTTTTATGTTGGTCTATATGTAATTAGAACTTGTACACAGAATATGAGCAGTAACAATAAAAAAATTAACTTGCTGTAGTGAAAGTAGTGAAATTGGCATTGCACTGTGTAGTTTGGTCAAAAAACATGCACCGCTTGGTGAGGAAGAGTCGTTTGTGGATGAACGTCCCTTACGTTTTCTTCTTTCCCTTTCATGAAGAAGGTGAGAAGTTCACCTTTACCTTTGACAAGAATGGGTCCCCTTCGCACAAAGCGGAAGCCGTAGAACTTCAAGATGTCGAAGCAGTCCTCTACCACCTGAGGCGAAGCCCAGAAACACATTTTGGCTGTGCGAAGTGATTTCCCTCTTCATCAAATTTTACCTTGGCATACGAACTTTACCTTGGCATACAAACTTTTTCCATTCCATCAAGCCATCAACGACCATCACAAAGGTAAATAAAACTACTTTATTATATAGTACAGTTTATGTATTTAATTATAATACCATAGCACATTTATTATACATGAAATAAGGCATGTTTTGTGTAATTTTAAGGCTTAGAAAATTAGAAGGTAGAAAATTAGGTTTTATGGGGACCTGGGAACGGATTATTCTCATTTTAATGGTTTCCTATGGGAAATAAATTTTTGGGATACACACCTTTCGCCTTCCACACTCTGGGAACCAATTAAGTTCGTAAGCCAAGGTATCACTTGGGGTCTCTCATATTTTTCCAACCGGTTTTACCTGAATGTTTCCCATGACTCCGGTGGACTCCATCCTGCTGGCCACATTGACAGTGTTCCCCCAGATGTCATAATGAGGTTTACGAGCTCCTATCACACCAGCCAGAACGGCGCCTTTATTAAGTCCTATAGGAACATAAACAAAAAAAGTAATTCATTCAGAATTACTTCATGTCAAACTCGAACTGCATACCAATGACTTAGGCACAATCACCCATTCAGTTGGAGTTTCAAAAAAAAACAAATATACTATATGGAGAAAATTCATATGACATACAAACAGGCATGCATTCTTTATCCTCTTTAAAGAAGCGCTGATATTAAAGTGGTTTACCACACGTACTGTGATGTCTCTATGTTGTTGAGTTATGCCGAGGTCTAAGAGCCAATGGATAAGGTGCATATGATCAAAGATGTATAAATGATATAACAGGAGCAGCAAGTCAAGAAGAAATAATGGTGATGTTCTGGATTTCTAGCGAAATAATTTCCTGAATTAATGGTTTAAATCCCAGCAATAGGTTGTTCCTTCAATTTGAATTAGACATAAATTTAAATTGTAAATTCTATTTTGAACGCTAGAGCGCGCCAAACCACGGTCCACAAAATGCGACGCATATGAGGGAAAGGGGAATTTTTGCCAAGACGTACACAACAGAAGGAGCCATGAGATTCTCGAATAACTGATTACACGCACACGCACACACGAACTGACCAATTCGTAGCATGAAGTTATTGAAGGACTGCTTGTTGAGACTGTTCAGGGTGACTATCATAGCCAAAGCAAAGTCTGCCAGATCGGCAAGGTGTTCCCAGTGCTCAAGAACCGTCTGCTCCTCCGGCTGCACGACAACACAAACACAGAACTTTTGCCAAGGACGCCAGTCTCTTAGTGGAAGTGTAAAAGACGTCCGTTTTCCAAACCATGTGACAGCCCCCATGTCCATTTGAGCTGCTTTTCGGTGTGAGTCCCGATGCTGCCATGTAGGTGCTTCCTATTGTCTTGATCTTGGTGATGTTGCGGAAGTCATCCCTGTCAAGTAACTGTTGGGAGGAAATCGATGAAAAAGTTTCTCAAAGAAAGACTTTATCAACATCGCGAGGGTTAATATTAGTTGGCCTCAATCGGCAGTACATATGCACCTAAAAGGTAGCAACCATTTGACGACAATGAGGTTAAAATCTTAGCGAAAGAATATAGATGGTTTGAAAGGGGAGTAAAAGAAGCTATTTTCACTAAACAGCAAAACACTTCACTAAATCGCCATGGTGGGGTGAGGTTCAATTTGGATCATTCGTACAATAGACTTCTTAGGCAGTGTAAGCTCAGTTATGCTGATGAGTTTATACCAGAGCAAATGGGGCAATCAGGCTAGTCGTAGACCCCATACTCAGGAAGCACAATCGAAGTAATCAGTCAGGACAATAGAAATAATCAGTGAGGCCGCAGGGAGTAGTCCTCTGCTTCCCCAACCTGAGAGCAGGGACCAATAATAGCAGGGTCTGGCACCGCCACGTCTGGACAGTAGGGATATAAATAGGGCTGAAACTACCAGCAAAAGATTTTAGTTCGCTGACGAAGCCTCTTGGATAAGAAGCGAAACGTCCGACACCTTCAAAGAAGTACAGATGACGGCTGAAGAAACCTTTTCATCGATGGAACACTCCTGTACGACTGAGAGGTTACACAGACGTGTTGGGAGGAAAAGTGGACTAAAAATACACATATGTATACACACATACGCACACGCAATAAAAGATAAGCTAGTCACCAAAAAGATAGAGATTTTTGTCTTTCAGGTGAAAAAGCATTTCTAAACTTTACAGGTGAACTTAACGTGACCGACCGACTTTCACCTTGGATAGATATGTCCAACTATTACCTGTTTCAGTACTTTTGGCACAAGTTGCTGTTCTCTAATGAGCTGAACGGTCACAAAAGGTGCTTGATTTTTGAATCGAACAATTAATGTCCTGGTTCAATTTGAACTCTTGATGAAATAGTCGTCCTTGTCATGCTTTGACATAATGACACCAGCACGGTACTTAAGAATGGATCAACAGTCCATTGCCATTGTGATGCTTCAAACAGGACTTTCTCAAACGGAAGTGGCTACACCGCCAGGCACAGGCTTCACCGTCTTGCCTGGACCAGGGTTATTCGTGCTGTATGAGCGATCATTGGGCTTCAATACCTCAACAGACTATAAATTGACGTGTGAACAGCATGAGGCGTCATTGTCAAGCCGTAATTGATGCTCAAAGGCACATGATGAGTTGAAACATTGAATTTTTGTTTTGTTTTGTTGTCAATAAATTGTTCGAGATGGGGTGATCACCAGTGTATCCTTCGATTTAAAGGACAACAAACACCTCCGGACAAGTTGTGTCCATAATGTGTAAAATCACTTCAAATGACTTCTACTTAGCGCATTTTACAAAGATTCCATGGCGTATAGCTATATTTTACGTTTTAAGACTCACACTGAATATTCAGGAAGTCTTGTTTTCGAGTTGATGACGACGCCTGACGTGACGTCACGTCAGGAACATCCCTGACAGAGAAAGTGACACACAATGCATTTTGGTACTTTGTTTGGTCTGAAAACATCGTGTTGAAGGCGAAATTAGAAGGAAAATCACATAAATAACATGACGGTGAATTGTTGTGTGTTGCACCAACACTACCAATTGCGGTAACACCATACAGAAGTTGACACAAATTACCAGCAAACAAATCAGCCCATTTCCAACGTAGTTTGTGCGCCACCTTGTGCATTTTCTGGGACGCTACATTGGAGTCCAGACGGATCAAATTGATACGGAAGGACTTATTTAATCGATTGCAAACATTTATGCTTTACTTTTCATTACTATTTGATATATTCACAACTGGATGAGCAACAAGAAAGCATCTTCTCCGAATCTGAACTCTCTGAAGCCATTGTTTTGATTCTGGAGTATCCTGGCGTGACGTCACGAGCAAGGGGGCGGGACCTTCCGAAACTCACCATTTCCGAGGTCATTTTGTAGCAGTTTTGGGACACTTTAAGTAATTTTTATTGGTGTTTTGCATTTGACTAAAAATATCAGTCTGCATGTTTTGGGTATTTTAGACGCTATAAAACGTTTTTCTGATGTCACTTAAACAAAAAAATGGTGTCGGTTGTCCTTTAAATGTCCTTTCTTCATGATATGATCTCGCTGTATCATGAAATTTTAACATCTTCCATAAATGTTACCTAAAACCCAAATATTCTGACTCACACTGTCAAAGTCAGAGATGATCTCATTGAGAATCCGGAGGCACTCGATGCCTCCATTGTTGATGCTCTCTTCAGTGTAGAAATCGGAGAAGTTGGGGATGGACGCGAACATCACGCCTACTTCTTCGTACGATTGACTGTACAGCTCCTGAAATCACGTGTCTGTCACCAAGCTTTACTCATTTCACAAACACTAAATCATTGGACTCAAGGTCTAAGTCAACTAAGCACTTGCAATTCTGGTGGTATCGTGACATTTTTCAAATGTCAAAGTCAAAGTCAGCTTTATTGTCAAATATGCTAATATGCATGACCTAACACAGAGATGAAATTACTGTCCTCTCGGACCCAGCGTGCAAGGCACTTATAATGACTTTAATAAACATAATAAACATAATAAACACGAAAATGCCAATTCAACATACACTTGGGATCAATAAGGGCAAACAACACTGACCTCATCTCTCTTTTTTGTACCCAAAAAGTGCTTGGCCACATGTTCAGGCAACATGTTGGTGACTAGCGCTTCATTCCAGAGTCTCATCTCCAGCACCTTCTCCTTCTTGTCATGCACGCCCACCTTCCATAGGAACAACTCCCTGGATTGGCACTCTAACTGCAACCACACACAAGACAATAAACAACGGCACTGGGGTGTCGAGGAGTGCCCTCGGCTGTCCCGTGAGAAGCGGAAAGGGACTTACTCACATGGCGGCCAAAGAGGTAAAGGCTGATCATCATCACGATGGTCATCATTGTCATCAGGTACTTGGATGGCACCATGGATGTTCTGAAAAAAACATTTTTGTAATGTTCTATATGCTTTGTAAATTTGTATACAGTGATACCTCATCTTACGAACGCTTTAGTTCACGAACTTTTCGCCTTACGAACATTAAATTCGCGAGAATATAATCTTGGCATACAAACTATTTTTTGGTGGACCAACCAAACCACACAGCGCCACGGTGGCTGGCGGACTAGTTCTCGTCACCTCCTTTCATTGAGTGCGGACGCGGTTTGTTATCGAGTGTATTTCTTTTGCGATTATGGGACCGAACAAGACCCCACCACAGGCTAGTGTTAAGCCTAAGAAGACATTAAAGAAAATTACGATCGAGCAGAAGAAGGTCCCGGTACCAGTATGCTAAGTCGACCATTGCTACGTGTGGCTCAGGGTGTTTCTGTCTTGTCTAACCAACGGTCTCAGGCAATAGAAGAGGTTGAAAAATTTCTGTCGAGTTGGATTAACGAAAAGCAGCTACCAGGTGACAGAGGCAATGACATCAACGGCCATCACAGAGGTAAATAGAACAACTTTATTGTACAGTACAGTTTATTTCCTTAATTACAATACAATAGCACTTTTAGTATACATAAAATAAGGTATAATTTGTGTAGTTTTGAGGCTTATTTAGTAGAAAACTATATTTTATGGGGACCTGGGAATGGATCATTCTCATTTTTAATGGTTTCTTATGGGAAATAAATGCTTGGCAGACGAACCTTTCGCCTTACACACTTTCTGGGAACCGTTTAAGTTCGCCAAGGGACCTTAAATACCTAGGGACAATTTGGAGTGGTCAATCTGCCTGCCATGCATGTTTTTGGAGTGTGGGAGGATACCGGAGGACCCGGAGAAAACCCACGTGGGTCCGGGGAGAACATGCAAACTCCACACAGGGAGGCCGGACCGGGAGGCGAACCCGCGACCTCTGCACTGTGAAGTGCAGTGCTAACCACTCAACTATCGGGCCGCACTTATAGAAAATATTTTGTTCAGAAAAAAAGGATGATTTTTTTTCCCCCCAATCTGTATTAGAAATGTAATGTTTCATTCCTCACCTGAATGATGCAAAGTGCACAAAGTCATAGAGATCATAGATCTCTCGCCAGCTGTGGATGTTGACGGCCCCCATCGCCGTGACGACCAACAGCATCAGGCTCAGTTTGATCAGGTGACTGACCTGCACTAGCATGGCCGTGGCCATCAGCGACATCACAGCCATGAAGCTGTAGTGTTTCGGATTCTCGGCACATTCGCCCAAGGCGTCCAGCGACACGCTTGATGTGCCGTTGATGAGCCGCAAGTGTGGTGGAACGCAACTGAGCTGGAAAAAAGGGAAGCAGTAGGAGTATGAACTTTGTCATTCACGCAAAAGCGAACCCATTGAAAGAAAGCAGGACAGAGGCGGGGAATAAAACTGTACTTAAAGGACAACCGATGCCTCTGGATAAATTGTGTCCATAATTTCTAAAATAACTTCAAATGACTTCTACTGAAAATATTTTACAAAGATTCCACCGCATATAGCTATATTTTACGTTTTAAGACTCGCACTGAATATTTAGGAAGTCTTGTTTTTGAGTTGGTGACGATTCCTGACGTGACGTCACGTCAGGAACGCCCCTGACGAGAAAGCGACACACAATGCTTTTTGGGTACTTAGTTTGGTCTGAAAACATCGTGATGATGGTGAAATTAGAAGGAAAACACATGAATAACGCAATGGTGAATCGTTGTGTGTTGCACCAAGACTACTATAAGATACTAGTTGAAACAAATTCCCAGCAGACAAATTCACCCATTTCCAACGGAGCTTGTGCGCCATCTTGTGCATTTTCTGGGAGCTACGTTCGATTTACATTACGGAAGGACTTCTTGAATCGATTATAAACATTTATTTGTTCCTCTTCAGAACTATTTGAATCATATTCATAACTGGATGAGTAACAAGAAAGCATCTTCTCTGAATCTGAAGCCACTGTTTTGATTCTAGAGCAAGGCAAGACATCCTGGAGTCGCGACGTCACGAACAAGGGGGCGGGACCTTCTGAAACTCACCATTTCCGAGTCATTTTGAAGTAATTTTGGGACACTTTAAGTCATTTTTATTGGTGTTTTGCATTTGACTAAGAATATCAGCCTGCGTGTTGGGTATTTTAGATGCTATAAAACATTTTTCTGATGTCAGTTAGCAAACAAAGAAATTGTGTCGGTTGTCCGTTAAGTAGATTTTTCAGGAGTTGTCCCTTGAAACACGAATCACTCATGTAGACAATTACAATAACAACACCCAGTGGCATATATTCTTTATCCTCTGTGAATTATGTAGTTCAGTCTCTGCGTTGGTATCATTTCCCCTGCAGTTCGTGAAACCCAGCATTCTTTAGGTTTAGTTTAACTCGTTCACAGCCATTCACGGATTTATTCGGGAATTGCTACTATGACGTAGAGCGCCATTCCCGAATATGTTCGTGTTTAGTTTTTTCTTGTTTGGGTGCTGATAAAGTGCTGGCCATGGCCTCTGGCATTGTTTTTCCCTTCCACAAGGGGCAGCATATCCTTTTTTTCCATGTTAGCATTTTGTTCCAGCTTGTTAAAGCGCTATATAAACCAATATGTATGTATTGATTGTATTTTGGAGAGCCACCCTCATTTCAAGCGCATATAACTCCAGATTACTATAATTTAGCAATTAACTTTTTTTTCTGGTGAAAGAAGAGTCTAAGGGGTCTAAGGGAATGTTTATGTAGTCCTAAAACTCAATATTCTGTGTGTCTTGGAATTTGAGTGTCAATGACAAAATCCCTGGCACTGCAGTGTACACATTTTTGCAGATGGCTGGCAGTGAATTAATTAATTGTCATGACTGCTTATTTTTTATCAAAGTCAAAGTCAGCTTTATTGTCAAATATGCTAATATGCATGACATACAGCCCAGATGAAATTACTGTCCTCTCGGACCCAGCATGCAAGGCATTTATGACTAAATGTTTTATCAAGCAACATTTTTCTTCCAGCAGAGGGGATGATTGTTCTTCATCTTTATCGTACATGTGCTCAAATTGCGATAGTTGACAATGTTCACTTGAGCATCCTACCGATTACTGTCAGGCGGATGAAAGGCAGCAGCGTGTTTAACAGGCTCCGTTGGGGCTTTGTCAAATGAGGTTGGAGGCACCGAGATAGATGACTAATGATGCCCATAGGGTGAGAACCAAGTCAGACGCAGCAAAAGCACTCAAATGAAGACAGGTGGCTAGACGGGTGTGAGGGTGAGTGGGTTCACAGGTGGGCGCATGTATAGGAAGGTTGCTTACTTTGGTGGGGACAAACAAAACGCACAGACAATATTTGGGGGCAGTGAATTATTCCAACAACATAACCTTGGTGTGTGTTTATTGTGTGCCTTTATATCTGTTAACACAGGCAATATTAACAAAGGAGGTTAGGGAAGATGGAGATATAAAGTCTATTCACTCCTTTTTAAGTAGCAGGGTTTGTAGGTATCCAAAAATGACAGCAAGAAAACATTCTGTAAAAATATAGATGGGTTGGTAGTTGGATGGGTGGAACATGCATGGTGAGGTAGATACGTATGTCAGTGGATATTTTACAGAGATAGTTCAAAGCCACGTCTTACCATAACAGCGATTACAGCCATGGTGAGGACAAATACGGCCGCCATTGCCCATGTGTTTCTTGCCCAGCGTGTACGGTCGATCCACAAAGAGAAGAACACCAGTTTCTTTGAAAAAAACTACAAGCAAAATTGTTATGGTTATCATCATATGCAGAAATATATTTTTGTGTGTTGCTTTTACCCTGGGGAAGGTGGCAGCCAGGGAGCACACGGTGAGGCTGAGCAACAGCACTTCTCCTATTGCAACAGTCACGTAGTTCGCCACCAGTCTGCAAACACAACAGAGTAAATGAAACGCAGTGACCGACAGTGTCCACGGAAACCTCTTGGAGCTTTAATTGGCGTAAACTGTCATGAGTAAGACACAGCCGATGGCCCCTTGACTAATTATTTCACTATTTCGTAACAGGCGCTGAAACTGCGTTCCATCCGGTACCGACTGCAAGTGGATAATGAAAACGGCGTACTTACAGCGGATCAATGAAGACTTCCACGGCGGTGATGAAGAGCAGCACGATGGTGCAGCAACAGAAGGCCGCACCGCTGCACTTCTCCTTCTCCGAGGAGTAGCGTCCCTCCAGTTTGCCGTCCACAAAGCGCAGCGATACAGGATGGATCCGGTTCTTTAATCTGGAGGAAATGTATGTATGTAGGAATGAAGTAATTCACGTGTGGGTTATGATTATCTCATCCGATCCTCTCACATTTGTTGTGTTTCTCTCTCCAGGAGCTCCTGCTGGAGTCGCATGTTGATCACTTCCTCCCCAACCAAGCGATACCTCTGAGGATTGGTAAAAAAATACTCATGCAGAAGAAGAGAAGCTCAACTTATCATGTACATTAACTGCCAGATCTTTAGGCACAACTACAGAAAGTGAGACATCCATCCAAATGACGCCCTGACTTCACAGTGTCAAGTCACAAGCAAGCTAACTTATAAGTTAGCTAGCTAAGATAACTAGCTAACTGGCTGGTTAGCTAGCTAGTGAGCCCTGGTGGAAGTCTGAGTGCTACAGTTCGCATATTGGTGCTAATCAGTGTACCTATTGAGGTATCTTTAAAGTGTCAGTAAACGTGTGTTGAATAATAAGAAAAACAAAACTTTTATTCGTCTCACAATTGAGAAATTTACAGCAGCAAAGCTATGAAAGGAAGAAAGTAGAACAAAAAGTATAAGGGCTGCTGTAGAGGAAGTCACATTTGCAGCGCCATTGATTTACCTCCTGATGAAACTCTGAGACCAGGGTTGATGAGGGCATGTTCCCATTTGATGTGGTGTTTATCAACTGTCGAGATGTTCTGGTTAACACAACACTGGATTTCTGGAATGAGGACAAACAGAATACTTCCGCTAACTAATTACTGCTGTCACTGTCAGAAAAAAAATCGTAACTACAAATAAGAAGGTCCAGGAGTTGTGCACACTCACTTTGTGACTGAGTTTATCCATCTTGTTTTGAGGAACCAACACCAAGTATGTTTTGATGCCTTTCTCCAATAAGTACTCACACCTTTCTCCACCGTTTCCTGGCTCCAGTTCGAACTCCCCGTGGAGACATTCTTTGGTGCTCTGGGAAATGTGTACTCGACTGCAGAAACACATTTTGCCTCAGTCAAAATGATTGACAAACACAAAGACATGAAGAATAAACTGCGATAGAAAGTCGACAAATGCATCTCCTACCCAGGAATGCCCCCAGACTCCATCTTATTGGCGACGGTAACATCTGTGGACCAAACGTCAAACTGCCAGCGTTTCTGGCCCAGCACGCCTCCCAACACGGTACCCGAATGCACACCCACTCGCATGTCCACATCCGTTTTCGTTTTCTCTCGGACATAACTGACATAGTTAGCATTGAAAGGAGAAATGAGTTATTACAACATATCTCCATTTTCTTGCAGACAATCATTACTGAACCATTTTTGCATTTTTAGTGAGGAAATCATTTCTTTTGTCATTGGATATCAACTAAGTTGGAAGTGACGAGCACTCACGAGATGGCTTCTACCATTGATAGTCCCATCATGATGGAGCAGGCAGCATGATCCTCTCGGAAGTCCGGAAGACCGCAGATGCAGTAGTAGCAGTCACCCAGAATTTTGATTCGCAGTTGATGGTGTCGCTGTGAGATGACAAAAGGGAATTCATAACATCAGTGATATCATCGGTCCGCCGCCACCGGTGCAAACTCACTTCTGCTAGTTTGTCGAAGCGAGCAAAGAGCTCGTTGAGCAGCTTGACGAGCTCCTGAGCACTGCAGCTGGAAGACAGCTGGGTGAAGCCCACAATGTCAGCAAACAGGATGCTGTAACATGCAGAGGATCAGCTGTACGCTTGCACAGCTGGTTTTTTTTTTTGCACATCGGAAGGTTTGCCCTACTTGAACTTGACAGAAATGTAAGCAACGCAGTGCAAAGCGTTTTCGAGGACTTTTTACGATTGAGATTAAAAAATCTGTTGATAGCTTCAACAGATTCAGGCTCACCTGACATGCTCATGACGGTACATGTACATGGTGTTAAATTGCTGTGGTTGCCGCTCCTGCTGTTGCTGGACTTGGTTCTCGTTGGCCTGATTCTTTAAACCCTGCAGCATCTCATCCGCAATGTGTTTGGGAAGGATGGACAACAGTAACTCCTCCTGCGATGTCAGAGAGGGGGAATACCTGTGCATGGGTGAGGCAGTAACGGCTCACAGTTTTACAGGCTTAAATGTACAGTAGGTCTATATTTTCTGGGCCAGGTGCTTGATGAGTGCAAGGCAGGTGAAAAAAACACATCACTAATCGACCAAACAACAGCAAGTGTAGTTAAAAACTTACAAATTGGCAGAAACAGGGTGTTGTCTTGTCCCTGTTTGAAATGAATCACTTACCTGCTGGGCACTCTGCTCCTCCAGCGTGAGTTTAACCTCCAGGGACTGATGTGCCTCCAAAAATGCTGCCCTGTACTTCCTGTCAGACATGTAGTATGACATCACCCCCACAATGGCCGCACACAGGTACAGCATCACGTTGGCCGCAAGCTGTGATTAAAGCAACAGTGGTATAGCTAGGTAAAACTGGACCAAAGGGGTCCAGAGAGATACAGACATGAGGACTACACTACCTGCCTGACCAGCATCGGCCCTTGTGTGTTGTCCTCAAACCTCTGCGCCACAGTCAGCCCCAGGAGCAGAATGTGGATTCCGCAAGAGAGGGCGGAGAGTAGGAGCAGTGCCGCTAGACTGAGGGGCAAAGTCAGGAAGGTGCCGAAGCTGAAAAAAGCCTGCCAGCCCACTGAGTCACTGCCTTGAGAGACATACTGAAAATTGAGCCCAGTATAGGAAAGCACGTGGACGGTAACCATTAGCCACAGGATGTACGGCACGGCCCCTCGCCATACCGCCGACCCGGGTAGCTTCTGCCTGCGATACAGCTCATGGAAGACTAAATCTGCAGCCAGCCCCAAGACTGCCACGACCACCATGGCCCGCTTGTGCTTGGTGTACACAACGGCGCACATGATGATGACGTAGCTGTTGAAGAGAGCGGCAAACGTCATCAGCATCAGCATGTTCTGCTGCCTCCGCCGGCGCAAGTAACTCTGGTAAAGCCTCTCCAGGGAATCAGGGATGAAAGCGGCGTGGATAGTCTGTAGCAAGCCACGGCTGGGCTGGAGCAGCGTCACATTACGGGTGATGGCTGCAATACCAGGAGTCTGAGCTGAGTATACAACTGGGTACTCTGCGGGTTGCTCTATGTCACACACCCTGTTGGACATTTTGATGGCGGTTGAACCTCTCCTGTTTGCTGACACAAAACTGCAATGATATCCTGATGAGAAGTCATAGATGGTGTTGCGATGCAGCAGACTGATAATGAAGCCGACAGCTTGGGTTCAGCACCCATTCAGTGATGGCACAAACCATTTTCTAGCTCAGATTGGCAAGCGTCTAGGTCTGAATTTCAGGTCTTCCTTAGTGGAGTTTCCATATTCTATTCCTGGCATCCACAGTCCAAGAACATTTCTGGAAGCTTCAACGAAGACTGAAAATCTTGTACAGTTCTGAGATCAGTCGATGGTGGGTTCTCCCGTTTTCTCCATGTCAGCTGGGATAGACTCTGACTTGGAAAGCAGTTTTACAGAAGTTGCCAGATGTCCAGTCTCGTAGGAGGAGTCACCTAAGCTTCAGTAGCTTTCTGCATCATGTGAGGTGGCCCTTACCTTTGAAGAAAGAAGTCCTCAATTTTTAAGATTCTCAGGAAATTTCACAAATCATCCGGGACAAATAAGATTTGACGTCTTCCCATTGGCAGCTGTACTTTGTAACGTTGCCATTGTCGAGCAACAAGATGTTGAAACACCTGCTAGTTTCCTTTTGCATGATGTATGAAAACAGCTTCACCGAGGGAAAAATCTAGAAAAGTAGAAGAAACTTTTCAGTATGCAACACAAAATGGCATCCCTAAAACACTAATATGTCTGATTCCATGATCCGATGCTTATTTCTGACCTCCGCATTTCCCTCTCCTGCGCTCCTTGTTCTTCAGCATCCTCTGTTACTGTTGCTACGATGAAACCAAAGTAACTCTCACGTCTTGGGAAATGTGACACTGATGGTGCGAAGAGGCGTGTAAGAGCATACTGGCAACGCTCTTTAAGAGCTTCAATAACCAATCACGGTTTTCTCCTGGGTTACAAACAAGTCGAAATACTACGCCGTTCATGTTTGGAACTTCAAAGTACTTCTAGGATAAAACCAAAGAAATAAACATATTGTTGATTTCATTAATCCACCAATCCACACCAATCCCAATCCACAGACCTACTGCGCCCCTTGTGTATCAACCTCAAGGGGTGCTAACAGCTACTACAATGACTTGTCTCCATGGTGATTCTGTGGCGTCATGCGGAAGTGCGCCTTTCAACCCTTTGATGTCTTTGATGTATTTCAAGTCAGACTGACTCATTCCCACGCAGGCAAAGGGTATATAAGTAGCCAGCGTGGGACAGAGAGATTGGGGGAATTACGGGGCAGAAACCATTCGGACTCAGACCCAGACAGACATGCAGCTCGCAGAGACAACCTCAACATCGGACGGAGTTTCACAGCACGACTTGCTCGACTCCACGCCACGATCAAGCTCTGGGATGCATCTACGTGTCACTTTCCTGGGAGATCTGACAACGAACGTACTTACGATTAAAGAGAAACATCAAATTCTTTAATTCCACTCTTTACATTGGTCACTTTGAAAGATATGAAATGGACAGACATTCCTTTTTAAGTTTACACAGCCATACTCGTGACAATCGTCTGAAGAATTTAGTTGCTGCCTGCAAAATTTTAACAAATAATATTTTTGAGGTTTTCAATGAACTATACATAAAACCAATACAAACTATGCATATGAAGTGAAATGTATTTTTGTCCACTTCATGCGTCATCATTTATTTTTGGCCAACTATCAACGGATTACAATTCAGTCAAACGAGTGGTGGTAGGCTATAATGAATGAGCCAAATATATTTTAATTAACCATAGATGTGCTGTTATGGAATTTGAATTGCGCTTTGTAAGACACATTTCATTTTATTTTTTTTTTTTTTTTTTTTGGGGGGGGGGGGGGGCGAAAAGACTCCAAAGTATGGATACTGTCTGTCTTTTATCTCTTACACTAATTGTTACAGTAAGTAAAATCCAGCAATACTGGCAAAAGAAGCGTTATTAAATGTATGGTATATGTATGTATTATATGTATGGTTGAAAACACATGATACAATGGGACTCCGAAGAACTAAACTACAATATGGCAGCCTTTTATTGTTTGAAACAGAATAAGAATCAGAATCAGAAAACCTTTATTCGTCCCACAATGGGGAAATTCGCAATGGTAGGGGTCTCTTGAGATTTTTGTCTCAATAAATGGCTCAATAAAGGTTGAGAAACACAGCGTCAAAGAATGTGTGGATGAAAATAAGACAAACAAATACTATGTGATGTTCATGATGTATGTCTGCATCACGAAGGCCTTGTCGTCATCGCCTTCGTGTGAACGAAACTCGCGAGGAAACGTCGAAGGACGCAGCAATGGCCTGTCAAGTCTTGAATGTGAGAAGGGCGACATCAAGTGGAAAATAACGATATTACACATAGATACGTTAGTACGTGTCGATGAAATTGGGATGGTTACGGCTGTGGGGTTTGTAAAATCAATATTTTTAAGTGTAAAAGTGTAAAAAAAAGTGTAAAAATATGAATTTTCATGGACAAAACGGTTACTTATTAAAATAATAATGTAATGCCCCTCAGCGTGACAAATGATGCGCAGAGTCGCTGGTATAGCGAGTCGGTCTTTTATTAACAAATTTAGCAGTTTTATCACACAAACAGGAGCTGTTGTTACGCCACAACTCACGCGCAGACAATCCCTCAGGCATACTGCCTAACCCCCGTTCTTGGGTCCTCCCTTCTCTCTGTGTGTGTCGTCACGGGACCCCAACAAGCCCAGCCCCCAAACATGCGTAACACAAGCACTGAACGTTACAATATTTATAAGTAACAAGTAAAAGGGGGATTGTTATTTTACTCACCTCTGTTTTTTTGTTTCACAGCAGGACGCCAAGAAAGGTGATTCCGTTCTGCTACCGCTAGAGGGAGACAAACATGATATAAACGTGAAAAGCCAAATCCGCGTTTGTCAGGACAGGAACATCTTGAACGCTTTTCAGGCATGGTTTGTTGGCATTTATATAAATACATAATTCTATCATAGTAGACAAGGGTATTGGTATTAAGTGTGTGTGCAGGTTCGTGTGAGAAGTCAGAGCATGTGTGCCATAATGGACTCAGCTGCCTATGCTCCTCATGTGGCATCATCACAAAGGGTGTGTGTTGTTTCGGAAAATGCGCACACACGCACTTACAGACAGATAGCAATAAAAGTAGAAGTCGTAGTGGTACTACTTGTAGTACGTTGTACAGCACCCAGCTGTCTGGTTTTGTGAGCGCCACTGTAAGGGAATCCCGGTGCTGTGAGACTCCATCAATCGGGCTTCCAATGACACAAACTATGTGCACCTGTTCGCTCTCTCGCCGCCCCCCCCCCCCCCCCCCCCCGCCTCTCTCCCTCTCTCTCTCTCTCTCTCTCTCTCTCTCTCTCTCTCTCTCTCTCTCTCTCTCTCTCTCTCTCTCTCTCTCTCTTTCTCTCTCTCTCTTGTACTCCCTTTCTCCCTCTCTATATTTATGTATTTGTTTATTTATGTAAATAAATAGATACACACACACACACACACACACACACACACACACCAATATATATTTATTGACTAAAACAATGCATATTTTGGTTTGCTCACTTTTGGGGGATTTGGTTGGGATTACATGCTGACCCTGGGTTCTTTCAGCTTCGGGCTACTTTTTAAAGACATTCCAACAAAATCCTCAACTTTGGTTACTAAAGCGCAGCTCATCTAACCCAAACTACACACAAAACACACATACACACGAAAAACAGAAAGCCCGAGGCCTGGCGATACCTGTTGACACTTGTGGGCAGGAAATGGGCCAAGGGTCCTGAAGGTGGGGGTGGGCGCTGTAGGGCTTCAAGGTGGGCTTCCTCTCAAGTTACATGTCCATCCAAACTTTTGTTTACACGCAATGACTTCCTGCGACTGCTTGTCCACCGTCAGTTTTCATCTGGAATTGGGCTGGAACACCAAGTTCGGTCTTTCTAATATCACAAAAATAACGAAAGTAAATAATGTCAATAACAAAATAATGTCAATTGTAATTTTAATTTGATTGTGATCCGCCACTACCCACCCGAGCCCCCCAAAAAATAAGAAAAACTCAAAACTTCTACAATGAAAAAAAAAAGATGAAACATCATACAAAAGCGTTCCTCTTCTTTTTAACAGTGTAATGTGACAATAAAATAAAAATGTTGAGACAGAAAGAATCTCACTTAACATGAGAATGAATTTGAGAAAAAGGTGAAAAGTCACAATTTTACAGAAAAAAAGTCAATTTCATGCAAACAACTATTTTTTTAAGATTGTGACAAACAGTAAAATCCACATTTAAAGAAACATCTTATGTATGTGAAAATGTTTTGGAATTTGGTCAAGAAAATATAGTTTAAAAACAGTATATTTTGTAATATATGCTATAATTCTCAAATGATAACAATAACCCCCCTCCCCAAAAAAATGAGCGTATACCGAATGATGCTATTTCACCAAATGGATGAGTCTTCATTGGCTTCATTGGACCACCCCGGTCTGGCGAGTGAGCAAACAGCGTGTAGAAATGTGTGGAATGCTTGTGGACGCTGGGCGTCCATTGTGCCAGGTGGGTTCCGCTCGGTCGGGCCTGAAAACGACGTAAGGCGTGCAAGAAACCCGATCGCGCGCGCAGCTCGCCCTTTTTTTAGGCCTTCATGGACGACATCACATGAGGAAGAGCAGGATTCTTTCAACGCCACCAATGGGTGAGCAACCCAAGACAAGATTTGATTTATTTCTATGGAGATTTTATTTTTTTTGACATGCAATGATGAAAACAAATTCTTGTGTAACCACACATACAAAAAAAACTCACCATTAGGACTTTTTCTGATTAAAATTGTGTATTTTTGTCATCGTGTTAAGACAGGGGTGTCAAAGTAATTTTTTTGCCGCGGGCCACATTGTAGTTACGGTTTCCTCTCGAGGGCCGTTGTGAATTTAGGGAAGCCATTACAATGTTTAATCGCCTCCACATATTACATATAGAGCGCACAACAAATTCATGAATAACTAGTTTTCAAATCTGAAGTCAATAATAATGACTTATTGTGGTTTACATCCAAAAATCTGAAATTTTGGTTAAGATTTTAGCAAGCATCATGGAATTTCACAATTTTGATTTGTTTTCGCGGGTCGAAAAAAATGATGCGGTGGGCCAGATTTGGCCCCAGGGCCTGGACTTTATAGCACAACTGACGTCACTTTTTTGTTTCTTCACAGACATCAGAAAAACATTTTATAGCATCTAAAATACCCAAAACATGCAGTATGATATTTTTATTCAAATGCAAAACACCAATAAAAATTAAATTAAAGTGTCCAAAATCTGCAAAAAATTTAGCTGCGAATTGGGCATTTTCAGAAAGTCCCGCCCCCAGTTCGTGACATCTTGCATTGCTAGAGAATCAAAACAATGGCTTCAGATTCGGAGAATATGCTTTTTTGTTACACATCCAGTTATGAATATGATTCAAATAGTTCTGAAGAGGAAAGCATACATGTTTGCAATTGATTAAAGAAGTCCTTCCGTGTCATTTTGAGGCATATGGACTGCAATGTAGCTTCCCAGAAAAGAGGCAGAAAATGGCGACCAAGCTCCCTGTGAGTAATTAATCAGCCCGTTTCCACAGGCTGATAATTTTTTTTATATGGAGCTTGGTCGTCCTCTTCTGGCTCTTTTTGGTCAACATGACATTTTCAGACCAAACAAGCACAGCAAAATGCATTAACTTGATGGAAGGACTGCTACAATGTGTCCTTTTTTTTTCGGTCAGGGGCGTTCCTTCAGTGACGTCACGTACGGACACGTCACCAACTCAAAAACAAGACTTCCGGAATATTCAGCGAGAGTCTTAAAACGTAAAATACAGCTATATGCCGTGGAATCTTATTAAAATACGCTCAGTAGAAGTCATTTGAAGCTATTTTACAAATTATGGACACAACTTGTCCGGAGACATCGGTTGTCCTTTAATGTTCATATATTTTGCCTATTTATTGAAAAAATCTCATGTTCTTGGAGTAGAATTTTATGCTTGAAAAATTCAGAATCAAAAAAGTAAATGTTTTTTTTCATGAAAAAATATCCCACAAGTTTATCAAAAATGTATTCTTTGAATTTGTCATTTTGACATTTGTTTCTCTTCATAACAGAAAATTTCCCTGACTATAAAATGTTTTTTTAATATAATATATATTAATATATTAATATATCTAAAATATAATACAATGTAATTCACCTTCTCGGTTGTCCTTAAAGCAAGACTTAAAAAAATATATATACAGGGTGACCCAAAGAGATGCGTACCCATTAAAATTACAATTGTGCTTTGATTAAAAAAAAAAATACAAATTACAACCACATATTATTCAGTTTATTGAATTTTTAGTCAATTTATGGTTTTCCCAAGATGTGTTCCAAATGTCCAAAATTTCGTTGCAAGCAAACTTGTCCTTGTCTGACAAAGTTGTTAATCACTTTGACACATTCCTCTTTCGGGAGGGTCACCCAAAAAGATGCGTCCTACTCTCTCCCTCACTGCAGCATCGTTTAAACCCATAAATTGGCTAAAAATTGATAGAGATAGCTGAAACTCTGGTGAATGGTCTTCCATAAACTGAATAATATGTGGTTGTAATTTGTATTTTTTTTTTAATCAAAGCACAATTGGAATTTTAATGGGTACGCATCTCTTTGGGTGACCCTGTATATATATTTTTTAAATCTTGCTTTAAGGACAACCAACACCATTTTTTTGCTTCCTAACTGACATCAGAAAAACGTTTTATAGCATCTAAAATACCCAAAACACGCAGGCGGATATTTTTAGTCAAATGCAAAACACCAATAAAAATGACAGTGTCCCAAAACTGCCACAAAATGAGCTCAGAACTTGGCAGATTCAGAAAGTCCCGCCCCCTTATTCATGACATCACTATTGGTCACACACTGCCTTGCTCCAGAATCAAAATGATGGCTTCAGAGAGTTCAGATTCGGAGAAGATGCTTTCTTGTTACTCATCCACTTATGAATATGATTCAAATAGTTCCGAAGAGGAAAGCATAAACGTTTGCAATCGATTAAAGAAGTCCTTCCTTATCAATTCGAGCCATCTGGACTCCAATGTAGCGCCCAGAAAATGCACAAGATGGCGCACAAGCTCCGTTGGAAATGGGCTGATTTGTCCGTTGGGAATTTGTGTCAACTTACACCTTCTTTATGCGTTTTACCGCAATTGGCTGCGACACACAATGATTCACCATCGCGTTATTCATGTAGTTTTCCTTCTAATTTCGCCATCAACATGGTGTTTTCAGACGAAAAAAAGTACCCAAAATGCATTGTCGTGTGTGTGTTGCTTAGTCAGACTTCCAGAGTATTCAGCGTGAGTCTTAAAACGTAAAATACATTTAGCTATATGCGGTGGAATCTTTGTAAAATGCGCTCAGTTGAAGTGATTTTCCAAATTATGGACGCAACTTGTCCGAGGGTGTCGGCTGTCCTATAAGCCAGGATCCCCGCACAGAACACGTCTGAACGCATCATGCGGAAGTCGTCGGACTGAAAGGGGCTCTGCTTGGACACAAGTTAAAACATCCTATTCAATGTTGATTTCAATTCAAATCTGACACGTCAACTTGCTTCATTTATTTCTCAATAAAGCAACACAAACAGACGTACAAGCGCCAGATCACTTTTGGCAATATGTTCAAATATTTACAATGGCATAACTGCACTGGATGGACGTACAAACACAAACACACATGAAAGGCTTGTGTTTCACACACTAAATGCTTCTCCTTATTAACTTCATATACAAGTATGAGCATCCACAACTGTGTGTGTGTGTGCAGCAAGTTGACGAGCAGTTGTCGTTGACAGCTGCATGGGGGTCAGCGAGTGGCCCCAAATAGCAGAGTGGCACTCTACTAAAATTTACCCCTCTTTTACGCCCACCAAGCTGTGGTCCAGGCGTGAGCGTTTTTTTTACATTCGAACTACTATCCAATCACTTTTTTTTTTGTTTCCTGTTAACCTGTAGCGGTTACTACAGTAGACATCTTACCATGTTATCAGGTTACAGGTTGCATGAAAGGGGTTAAAAAGTCCTATCTACTTTTTTGTCAGGGTTGAGAGTTTTTTTAAGCAATTGATTACACTCCAGCCATCTTGTCCCCGCATGTGTGGGCTTTTTTTTTTTAACACACATTAGCCCATTGACGGCGTGCGTGTTCATATGAACATAAATTAATTTTTTAAAAAATCTAAATAAAATGAAAACAGAGGTTCAAATAGGTTCAAATGGAGTATGTAATTAACAATAATATAATTACATAAACATAAGCTCTCTATTTGCTATATAGCTGGCTAGCTATTAGCTATCTACTAGCAAGTGATCTAGCTTTCTATCTAATTTAAAACAGATTATTTTCTTACAGACAGTGTTTTTTAGATGTTCAATTAACAGACATGTTTCGGCATATACTTCCGCCTTTGTCAGAGTGTATCTATTTGAGTTACCTCCGGGTTGAGTGAATGCTGACGTGTGTGGCTGCCGCTTCTCATCTACAGAAAAACTTAGCTTGTGACTGTAAAGTGACCTTGAGAGTTTTGAAAGGCGCCTATAAATAAAATGTATTATTTGCAGAAAAAATATTCTGTGACTGTAAAGTGTCCTTGAGAGTTTTGGAAGGTGCTTATAAATGACACATATTATTATTATTATTATTATTATTATTATTATTATTATTATTATTATCATCATTCATTATTATTATTGTTATTATTATTATTATTATTATTATTATTATTATTATTATTATTATTATTATTATTATTATCATCATCATAATTCATTTTCATTATTATTATTATTATTATTATTATTATTATTATTATTATCATTATTATTATTGTTATTATTATCATCAATCATTTTCATTTTCATTTTCATTATTATTATTATTATTATTATTATTATTATTATTATTATTATTATTATTATTATTATTATCATCAATCATTTTCATTATTATTATTATTATTATTATTATTATTATTATTATTATTATTAAAATGAAACTCTTAAGTGATGCAAGCTGATGAATGGATGACATCATTGACGTTTTTGTACCGCAGAGTGGGGTTCACGTTATTAAGAAATATTTTGATCAGCATCCATAAAATCCCCAACAATCATTTCAAGCTCAACTTTTTAGTCCAAATGCGGCCCGGAAGTGGAAATGAGAAGTCATGAGAAAATTAAGTTTGACCTTTTGAAGGCTTGCAGCAGGCTGCAGATGAGTCCAATTTGTTTCCAGGGAGCAGCAAGATGCTGAAACAGCAGGGTCAATGCCAAATTTTGCCCGGTAGATACATTCTGGAAATTTGGCACAAAGGAGAGATGTATTTCACGCAGCCAACGGGGGACGTTAACTACAGTGATACCTTGGCTTACGAACTTAATTGTTTCCCAGAAAGTGTGTGTGTCAGGTGAAAAGTGTGTCTTCCAAACATTAATTACCGATAGGAAACCATTAAAATGAGAATAATCCATTCCCAGGTCCCCATAAAACATAATTTTCAACTAAATAAGCCTTATAACATATACCTTATTTTATGTATAATAAATGTGCTATGGTATTGTAATTAAAGAAATAAACTATACTGTATAATAAAGTTGTCTCAGGGAGTTCTGGGTTGTACATCTTAGAAGTTGTTATATTGCAACAGCAACAGATGCAGGCAGACACACTAGAAACTTCATCAATAGCTGGTTCGCTTGCTTGTATGTTCTTTTCAAATTGTACAGATGGCTTGTGCAGGTTATTTGTGGAGCCTGATTGATGGGATATTTTAACCTTGCAGTCTGCACTCTGCCTTTGAACTATCAATAAAGTTAAAAGTCCAAATTTCACAGTGTTTTCTGTCCATTTTCTCACTTTTTCACTTTTTTTTTTTTTTTTTTTTTTTTTTTTGTTTCAAGCTCTGTCATCTCCCTTTCGTGTGTGTGTGTGTGTGTGTGTGTGTGTGTTTCTGTTTTTGTAACCCCTTCCCCCGCTCATTGCTGCGTGTGTACCGTCCGTCCTCTACCACAGATCTTGACCAATCACGTGCGGCTTTAACGGAAGACTGGGGGCGGGGAATAGAGGAAAAATAAGCCGGCTGACATTTCAGGAGCTCCAAGAACCGGCTCGTTCGCGAACGACATATCACCCACTGTGGCGCTCCGTGTGTTTCCCGAAAAATAGTTTGTATGCCAAGATTATATTCTCAGGAATTTAACGTTCGTAAGGCGAAATGTTCGGTAGCTAACGCATTCGTAAGCCGAGGTATCACTGTACTTTCATGTGATTCCATTAAAGCAAGGTTTCTCCTAGCCGTTCTGAACAAACGGTACCAATCCAAAAAGGGGATTTGAGGGAGTGGGGTGGGAGTAGGGTCGATTTTGCCAGGAGAGGCGGAATACAGACGGAAAGCTGTCAGTGAATAATGGGCTGCGAGCAGAAGGTGACCTTTTAACACCTGAGATGAAGACGACTCAGCGTCTTTGTGTTCAAAGAAATTGTTTGCTGTCACAATGTCAATGCAAAACATCGAAAAACATGAAGCCGTGATTGTAATACAAAAAACGCACACTTCCGACATTGCGACATCACTCGCTTGCTTTGACCGGCTGTGTCAAGAGCAAAGAAATGTAGCTTCCATTCACGTGAAAGGTGACAATGACATTAACCCCCACTCCCTCCCTCCAACATGGCTATCCCAGTGTCCCACCTTTGAAGACTTTTTTCAAGTGTCAACAGTCAACACAGGTTGCCGCAAGCAGAGCGTCAATCAGTTTGTCGGTTTCGCACCCCCATACCCACATGTTGAAGCGGGTTGAAGGAGGAAAAGCATCTAGAACCAGTACAAATCCTTGCTCTTGTCTTGTGTCTGCAGATCTGAGAGGACAGCAGTGGAAAAGACAAACAGAACAGATCAAAGAAAGGAGGGAGGTGAGGAGTGCGGAGTGCGCTGAAAGCGTGAAGTGACACAAAAGCGATGCAGACAGCTGGCCGTCGCCGCGTAAGACGAGCCGAGCAGGCGGCGGAATCCGTCTTGAATTCATTCGGGCTTTTCGCCGATGATGTTGTTGCTTCGTTAGGCGGCCGCTAGTGTTTTGTTTTCATTCCGAGATGGCGAGCGCATGCGGAAAGTTGGTCAAAACAAAAACGGGCAAAAAATGAGGAGGTCTGATTTCCACGCCATTGATTTAAGCGTATTTATATAAACAGGATTGTTCGCGATATCAAAATATTCAGATATTTTAATCAATCAGTAGCGTTGAAGACTAATTTTAAAAAGAGCTAAAAACACGTTTTGCCTTTTTTTGATCGAGAAAATGCTTTTCGTCCCAAATTTGCATGTCTAAGCAAATCTCTCCAATTTCATGATTGTATGTACCATTGATGATGGTAAAATGTTTGTGATGTAATATAGCTTTTGTTTTTATATATATATATATATATATATATATATATATATATATATATATATACACAGTGGGACCTTGGCTTACGAACTTAACTGGTTCCCAGACAGTGTAAGGCGAAAAGTGTGTATCCCAAAAAATAATTTCCCATTGGAAACCATTAAAATGAGAATAATCCGTTCCCAGGTCCCCATAATTTTCTACTTTCTAATTTTCTAAGCCTTAAAACTACACATAATATACCTTATTTTATGTATGTTATTTACCTTTGTGATGATCGTTAATGGCTTGATGGAATGGAGTGTCCGGTTTCCTCAGCATTAAACACTTGATGAGGAACGTAACCTTTTTCTTTCACCAGCTTGAGGAATGATCCCTTGTAGGTGATTTCTCTGTGATAATTCTATCTAGTTCTTCATCTATTGTGATCTGTTTAGCTGGGTTGATAGCTTTTTGCATCTAGTGTACAGATGACTTGTGTGTGTGTCCCCCACTACTGGGTTCTTGACCAATCACGTGGCAATGTGTGTGTTTTTTTTTTACTTTGTTACTTCCGGGTTGAGCGAGCGCTGGCGCGTGTGGCTGCCGCTGCTCACCCGCAGAAAAAATATCCTGTGACTGTAACGTGTCCTTGAGAGTTTAAAAAGGCGCTTATAAATGAAATGTATTATTATTATTATTATTATTATTATTATTATTATTATTATTATTATTATTATTATTAAAATGTCCATGCAAAACTATTTTAAATAAAAAATAATTACTTATTAGTTTTTTGGGATGTGATTTTTTTTTGTGAACACATATGGTGTTTTAATGCGAAAATTAGGAGTACATTTTATTTTGTTTTTAACTTTTGTAAAGTGTCTGAGTATGATGACAAGCGCTTTAAAATAAAATGTATTATGATGATGATGATGATGATGATGATTATTATTACAACCGATACAAAATTATGGGTCAGATAATATATTATTATTATCAGTATATTATTATTACACGGAGCGAGTTGCTTGTTCTGTAGCCACAAAGGGACATATGTCTTCTTGTGCCGGTCCCAAGCCCGGATAAATACAGAGGGTTGTGTCAGGAAGGGCATCCGACGTAAAAGCTTGGCCAAAACAAACATGCGGATCAAACCTCTAAAGATGGAGGACACTGATTCGCTGTGGCGACCCCTTGAAGGGAAAAGCCGAAAGGAAAAAAGAAGATTATTATTATGATTATTATTATTATTATTATTATTATTATTATTATTATTATTATTATTATTATTGTTATTAAATTTTATTAGAAATATTAGAAAAATATTAGAAAAATCTGACATTTACATGGGTTACGAAAAGCAATTTTTTTTTTGAGGGGGAGGTGCTTGTTTACTTAAAAAAAAATGCAGTGGCAAACTCAAAGACAACTTTCAACCCATTTAAAATTTGTGAGACTCACTTGCGTCCATGTTGAGTCCAATCTCGGCCACTCCGGAGAATGTCCCGCTCCAGGAAGCCGCCGTTGCCTCGCCTTTACCACCCAGGTCGCAGGGCGTGCCGCCGGATGCCGCCACAGAGCCACCACCGGGCGGCAACCGGTGATGAGACCTAACGGATGGCACCAACAGCGAACCGTAGCGTGGATCAAACGGCGCGGCGTACACCTCGTGGACGGCGGGCCGCGAGTACGGCGAACCCTGGGCGCTTATACTGCCTCCTAGCGGGTAGGGATGGTGGTGGGGGTGGTGGTGGTGGTGGTGGTGCGGGTGTGAAGGGTGCCAGGCGTCATGGCCGGACTGGTGTAGGTGCCCGTGGAGGGATGACGGGGTGTACGGGTCACCCGCGGCAAAGGTTAGTTCAGAGTGCGGGGCCGATAGAGCGCTGGCCAGCGACGATGAGACGGGAGATGGATAGGAACTGTTCCAGAAAGATGGCGGAAAATTTCTTTGGCTCATTGGGAATGAGCTATCTGAAAAAAGCAAAGCAAAACCAGCCGTAGTTTTTGTCTCAAATTTTCAATTTGTCGGAAAAAAAATGCTGTTCACAATAGCCCTGCTCCATGTGCCTCAAATAAAATGTGAAGTGGTATTTTAATGGCAAAATATTACATTTCCATGGGAACAAATCCGTTCAAGCAAATATTTAAATGCAATACAAATGGTAATAAAGATGTCGAGCCGTTTTCAGCAAAATAAACATTTCTCACAAGCTCTGAAAAACTCAGCATGCACTGCAATTTTGTTTCTTCTCAGTGCAATTGCTATATATATATATATATATATATATATATATATATATATATATATATATATATATATATATATATATATATATATATATATATATGTGTGTGTGTGTGTGTGTGTGTGTGTGTGTGTGTGTGTGTGTGTGTGTGTGTGTGTGTGCGTGTGTATTTATGTGGTTATTTATTTCTTATGTGGTTATTTGTTTGTGTGTTTATTTAGGTATTTATACAGTGAGACCTCAACTTACGAACACCTTATATTACAAACGTCAAATGTATGAAAATTAAACCTTATAATAACCACTATTTTCATAATACACACCCACCACGGCTGGTCCATCAAGCACACGACCTTCGGATCTGGTGGAGTGATCTTCAGCGGAAGCACACGACCGAACAGCGCTCCAGCCGGCGCTACTTTCCACACCCCCTCTAATTGAATGCACACGTCGATCGCCTACTTGGAGCTTTTTGCTGATAATTTTACTATGATGGGACCGAAAAAAAAAAACACCACAGGCTCGTCTTCAGCTCAAGAAGACACAAAATAAAATCACC
Source organism: Hippocampus bargibanti (assembly GCF_051943395.1). Lineage (NCBI taxonomy): Eukaryota > Metazoa > Chordata > Actinopteri > Syngnathiformes > Syngnathidae > Hippocampus > Hippocampus bargibanti. The sequence continues at coordinate 11,013,955 of NC_142752.1, forward strand.
GTCGCTGAGAAGAAGGAGATAATTGAAAAACACGAACGAGGTGTGCGTTTGTGTTATTTAGTGGCCGAGCACGGCTATGTTAAGTCAACCATTGCTACCATTCTCCGGAACAGAAAAGCCATCAAAGGTGCGTCTGTTGCAAAAGGTGTTTCCATGCTCTCAAAGCGACGGTCTCGGGCAATCGAAGAAGTTGAAAAACTTCTGTTAATTTGGATTAACAAAAAGCAGCTATCCGGCCACAGCGTGAGTAAAGCTATTTTATGCAAGAAAGCACGGCTAATTCATGTCGTAATAAAGGCACTGTTGGCAAAGTGGAATGATGTGCAGGCTTTTACCGAACAGTTCCATTCAGAATAGACTGTGGCTATGACAATCATCAACATGATGAACGATAATGTGATGCCTCAGCTTCGTAAGACCTTACAAGTCAGAAAGCAACAGGTGTCAATTAAGAGGTTTTTAATCAGCAAAAATGATGAGAAGTCTCCAAAGAAAAAAGAAGAGAAGCCACACCAGAGGTTAAGTTACCAACAGTCCTTATAGAAGGTGACTCTCCTTCCATAAGCCATCAACGACCATCAAAAAGGTAAATAAAACTTTATTTTACAGCACAGTTTATTTCTTTAATTACAGTCCTCGTGTAATGTTCCTCTTTCCAAACAGCAATTCCCTTTGACCTTCGACCTCCAACACCATTCCATCAAGCCATCAATGATCATCACAAATGTAAATAAAGTGACTATGTTACAATGCAGTGTAATTCTTTCATTACAATATAATAGCACATTTATTATACATAGAATAAGGTATGTTGTGTGTAGTTTTAAGGCTTATTTAGTTGAAAAGTATATTTTATGGAAACCCGGGAACGGTTATTCCCATTTTAATGGTTTCCTATAGGAATTTTGTTTTTGAGATACACACTTTTCGCCTTACACATTCTGTCTGGGAACCAATTAAGTTCGTAAGTTGAGGTCTCACTGTATATTTATGCATGTATTTATTTATGTATTTATGCATGTGTTTATTTGTGTGTTTATATATTTATTTATTTCATTATTATTGTATTATTATTATTATCATGTATTATTTATGTATTCATGTATTTATTTATGTATTCATGTATTTATTTATGTTTTCATGTAGTCATATATTAAGAATTTATTTATGTATTTATTTATGTATTTAGATATTCATGTATTTATTTATGTATTCGTTTATTATTGTCATTGTTCCGAGTTATCAAAACGGGTATATAAGTGATGGTTAAAAAAAAACAATTTTCTCATTTTACATTTAAATGGAGTACCATACACCATACCATAAACTTTCAAAAGGTTTCCCACTTTATTGGTCTTGCATCTTTCTTACGTATCCGCGTGAATACATGTTTGAGCCGCAAAATTAAAACCACCAACCAGTTTCTGTCGTCTCAATGTCACCTAATAGTCACAAAATCGGTTTTACTGCAGGTGAGCAGCGGCAGCCACACGCGCCAGCGTTCACTCAACCCGGAAGTAACTCAAATAGATAGAATGCCTGCTAGCTAGTTAACAGATAGCTAACAGATAGCCAGATAGACAGTTAGCTAACTACCTAGATTGCCATATAGCTAATAAATAGCCAGCTCCATAGCTAGCTAGCTAGCTAGACAGATAGCAAATAGATAGCAAATTAATAAATAGCCAGCTACATAGCTAGCTAGCTAGACAGATAGAAAATTGATAAATAGCCAGCTACATAGCTAGCTAGCTAGACAGATAGAAAATTGATAAATAGCCAGCTACATAGCTAGCTAGCTAGACAGATAGCAAATAGATAGCAAATGGATAAATAGCCAGCTAGCTAGACAGGTGTTGTCAGATTTCATGCACTCATAGCCAATAATGAGGTAATATAAAGGAAACACACTAGTCAGAATATCCAATGTGATTATTTTTTTGGGGGTGCAGGCAGAGGTAGCTCCCTGGCTAACTGCATATCACACTTGTCAGCCTACAAAGTGCCATTTTAGCTGTGGTCAGAAAAAAAACAACAAAAAAAGAAATGTTCAAAGCGTTCAACGCCAAAACCCCAGTAGGACATCGTTCTACAAGCGAATCTTTGAACTCACTTTCCAATCTCTAAATATCTTTTCAAGTGATAAAACTGTGGAGCTGTCGCAGTTTGGAATTGAAGCGGATTTACGTGGGTCAGGAGATGCGAGACAGTCTCTTTTCGTCAATGGATGCTACAGCTTCATGTTTGCTTTCAAAATTTAGCTTGTAGCAGACATGCACATTTCACCATGACATCCCTGATCCACTGGTGAAAAGGATGCTTTGATCCTCTCCTCTTTCATCTCGAACTGCTTTATGCAACAAAGACGGTCGAGACAGTGCTCAAGATTGCAGACTGTATATGTCTTTTGTGTTGTGTCACATTATTTTTTATAGATTTTTTTGTTGTTGTTTTGACTTCATGATGGCGCCGCGAGAGTGGCTCCCTTTACAGCAGTGCCTGTATTTTGTTTTTGTTGCTGTGAATGTTAATTTCTCCACTGTGAGACACATAAAGGCTAAAATAATCTAATCTAATATCATCTAATCTAAAACCTGTCAGCATTTTGATGAACATTTTAGGCTTACTTTGCTCTTCTATTTTAACCCCGTGAGCGACCGCGGTTGTTATAGCGGACATCTTACCCTGCTATCAGGTTACAGCATGCATGAAAGGGTTAATGTTGCCATGCTAGCGCTACTTCTATTTCTTCAGTCTTTTTGGTTTAAAATGTTTGCGACCCACTGGTCAATAAGGAACACCGTAGTCCACACATACCTTTGAGGGCCTTGTGGCTGCTGGGGTGGTAAGACGTAGACGAGGAGGCGTGGCTAAGTGCGCGGCTGAAGTGTTGGTCGACGACAGCGCTGATGTCCCCGTGAAAATATGTGAAGAGGACGCAGCGGGAGCTCAGGTACTCGGTCCCCGGGGGCAACTCCTTGTCTTCCTCCTTGATGGTGGGAGGTCCGGGGGGGCCCAGGCGGCCGGCGCTGCCGCTGTGCTGAGGTTCTTGCATTTTGGAGTCCAAGGTCAGCTTCTGTCACAACAAACGGCAACAATTTTAGTTGTTTTGAAATTCCATCTGGGGAAACTTGACCTCAGATTGGATGCTTAACTCGAAAAACATTATTTCAAACAAAATGAAACCTTTATTTGAAACCCCAACCCCAATTAAAAACCCTCATCCCAAGTCTACAGTAGTTTTAAAATTAGGGTTCAAACTGGGGTCCTTGTTTTCTATAAAAGGTTTCAATTTGGGATTTGAGTTTCAAGTCCAGGTTTCGGGATCACATTGCAGAAAACTCCCATATATAAATTATCACAATGCTCTGCTTTTGATTGTAATAATAATAATAATAATAATAATAATAATAATAATAATAATAATAATAATACAGTAAAGTCTCGTTATATCGATATTCAAGGGAGTCCGAAAAAATATCGATATAACCGGGACTATCGATATATCCGACCCTGTTTGCATGTAATTTTCTCCGTGCGTGCATAGAAATAGTATCGATATAACCGGGACTATCGATATATCCGATATCGATATAACGAGACTTTACTGTAATAATAATAATAATAATAATAATAATAATAATTAATCATGCATTTCATTTCTAAGCGCCTTTCAAAACTCTCAAAGTCAGGATAAGTTTTTCTGTGGGTGAGCAGCGGCAGCCACACGCGCCAGCGTTCACTCAACCCGGAAGTAACTTAAATGGATAGCAAGCTAGATATCTCTGTGTCTTTGTGTTGTCATATTATTTGTTATTATTTTTTTTTCCCCCAAGATGGCGGCGCGTGAACACGCAGCAGCTCCCCTCTTCCGGCAAATTGGCATTTTCGTGTTTATTATGTTTGTTAAACTCATTATAAGTGCCTTGCATGGTGGGTCCGAGAGGACAGTAATTTCATCTGTGCTGTATGTCATGCATATTAGCATATTTCACAATAAAGCTGACTTTGACTTTGACATGATTGTCTTCTATTTGAATCTCAATTGAAACCGTTACCATTACAATCCGACATTACTATTCTCACCATGATAACGGTCAATAAAACCCAGCATTTGGGGTCCTCAAGCCTCAGTTTGGAAACCCTTCTTCCATTTCTTAATCTAATTCAGAGAAATTGCACAGACTGCAATAATACATTTCATCTTTAAATTACATTTTTTTCTGATGAAAAATAGACAACCTCACTTTACCTTCTACCCAGCTGCTTATTTCTATTAAAAAAAACATATCAAAGCATCTTATAGAAATAAGTAAGACTTTTGAATCAAAGTGCGTCTGCCCTTCTTCTAAGGCGAACACTCTTATGCAGTCAATCAATTAAGCGGCGGGTGCGGAAATTTGATTGCTTTTCAAACTCATTAGTGGAAAAAAATCTCAAAGCAGCTTATAGCAATGCTTTCAGACGTTATGATGACAGCGTCCGTATTTGTGTATCCTTTATTTTATTTCAAGACTTAATTGCTTGGGTCATGAAGATTCTGTGGACTTATCCGATTCATGAGAAATGGAAACATCTAAAAAAAATACCTAAAGATCATCACTATATTTTTATACGAATTCAAGTCAAAGTCAAAATCCACTTTATTGTCAAATATGCTAATATGCATGCCATACAGTACAGATGAAATTACTGTCCTGTCGGACCCAGCGTGCAAGGCACTTATAATGACTTTAACAAACATAATAAACACGAAAAAAATTCAAATTGTGGGCCCGATTTTAGTGATATAAAATGATACTTAAAACAGATCTTGAGAAAATATCGCATTGAGATGATAAAGTCCATTTCACCCAATTTACAAATGCAACCAGGCAACAATGAAATGTATCCAAACAGCAATTAAAATGTCAAAAAGTTGCACACAAGCAACATTGAGTGTAAGGGGCCATAAATAAATTTTATAACAAAACAAACTGCTTTTAGATCTAAATAAAATGTGCAAATTTTAGCAAAAATTTAACTCTAATAATTTTAAAAAGGCTAAAATGAAGTTAGGAATGTTGCGCATTAGTTGTGCATGTTTCAATGAACACTGGCGGAAAGATGACCAAAGCAAAAAAAAAAAAAAAAAATCGACAGATACAGTACATTCTTGGTAAGATTTTTTAAATTTATTCTAATACTTGCTCTGTGATATTTTTAGCACTTCTAGTGTAGCTATGCTAAAAAGAAAAAAAAATGAATGAAGTACATGTGACATAATGTACTCATTTTATAGGCATGAAAAGTCTCATAACAACGGGAAGAAAATACAAAACGATTGAAAAAACCACGAGATAATTGTGTTCGCATTTTTTGTTGTTGAAGTTTCACAAGAATAGAATTTTTTGACGGTCAAGTTGCGGCGTGCGCGTGTACATACCTGCTGCTGGTACTGGTAGGGCATGTATGGGCTGAAGTACGACTGCGCTCCGAGCACCTGGTACATCATATCCAAGCAGCTCATCGCGACGGCGTCAGCGGGATCGGACACTGGGCGTCATTTGAAACGCGACGATGGGCTGAAGAAGCTGAAGAGTCGCTTCTTCTCCTTCTTCTTGGCTGCGCAGGGCCGAGTCCTTGAGCAAACTGAGCGGCATGCGACGCTTCACTCACACCCACCACGGGCCCAGCCCCCCTCACACCCGCCATACAGGAACCAGGACCCAGCTCAAAAGCCCACCCCCACTGCAACCGGAAGACGGCCTACAACCGAGGAGATCCTCCCTCCACGTCAGAGCGCTGACAGGGTCACTTCCAATGCCCGGGGTCTACTGTAATATACCCGAGAGAAGGGACAGCTACAACTGAATGTACATGGACAGACAGACAACTGGAGACGGAAAGACACACGGATATCCTAGATGGGATACGGTTATAACGGACTAACTGGCCTGCTGAAGCTGCACGAGGAATAGACAGACTGAAGGAGAGACAGGCGAACAGACAGGTCTGGTGAGATTTTACCAACAGATGGTTGCATGAATTCCATAAGACAAGGGTCGATGAAAAGGTTTCTTCAGCCATCATCTGTACTTCTTTGAAGGTGTCAGTCCACTGACAAAGCATCTTGGATAAGAAGCGTAACGTCCGACACCTTCAAAGAAGTACAGATGATGGCTGAAGAAACCTTTTCATCGATGGACCACTCCTGTACGACTGAGAGCTTACACAGACATAAGACAAGGGTGCTCACACCTTTTTTTATCATGCGAGCTACAAAAAAAATAAATCCAAATGATCAAAGAAAAAACATCTATGTCCGTCCGTCTGTCCATCTATATATGATATCAATGAAGTGACAAATGTCACAAGAGCCGATTGTTTTGTTTGTTGACTCTGACTCCGTGTCTTTGACTGGTTTTAATCATAACTTAAAATTTGGGGCTGGCAGTCGTGAGTTCCTGCTATGAGAGCTACCGACATTTCATGACTGGGCACCCCCGCCACCAGATTAGACAGAGTTGGATAAATTTTGACCTACAGACGAATGTGACAAAACTTGACCGGTGGATGGACAAACAGGTCTGATAAGATCTTGTAGATCAGCGGTGGGCACTCAGAGTCCTGGAGGGCCACCCTCCTGCGTGTTTTCCAAGTTTCCCTGTTACAATACACCTAATTCAAATGATCAGATAATCACCAAGCTCTGCGGAAGCCTTACATTGAACCTGCTCATTTGAATCAGGTATGTTGCAACAAGGAGACTTGGAAAACATGCAGGAGGGTGGCCCTTCAGGACTAGGAGTGCCCACCCCTGTTGTAGATGGAACGACGAACAGACAGACAGATCTCATAAACCCTTATGGATAGATGTGGTCAGATTTTTGTTCGGACAGATAGTTCTAAGACTTAACAGACAGATGGAGAGAGGAATAGACAGACAGATCTGATAAGATTATATGAAGGTACAGACGAATGAAAAGACACGAGAAGATATGATTTTTAGAAAAGACAGACAGGCAGACAGATGAATCGATTAATTGTTCAAGAGTCCGAAGGATTCTGGGTAATGCAGTTTTTCAAACACGGTCTAACACGTTTTTTCACCGCTTATGGTTTGTCCACCTTCCTTTTCACATCCTTGGACATTGTCTTCCATCTTCGCTCCTCCACCTCTTTCCATCTTTCCTTCCTTTCTTCCTTCCTTCCCAGCACGTTACTTTTAGTGTACCATTGTGTCAGGATCCCAAGCAGGTGTGCACGATTGTTGTGTGACGCTCCGTTCATCCTTATTCTTGTTTTTTTTTTCTTTTTGTTCAGCCACATGGTGGCAAAGACTTGACCATGACCCTCTAATTGCCAGAGGCCTACCAGCACAGCACAGCCAAGGACGCACACCCATTAATGTCTGTGTGTGTATGTGTGTGTGCTCCCCAATGAAGTCTGCGTCTGTGGATTGTCAGTTCAAATGCGTTTTCAATGAATACAAATCAAACATGATGAAAGTTTGACATTTTCATGCTCCGCTATAGCTCCATTTGGTTTTTCTTCAGCCAACGTCCGGTCTCCTTTTATCGCCATTAGTCCCTTTTGGTTTTTATTTAACCTTCTTTGCTTCGACTAAGTTGTTGTCCCGTTCGGTCTTATTTGAGAGGTCATTGGTTTCCTTCAGTCCCTACAAGCACCATTTGATCTCCTTTTGTTTCCATTGGACCTTTGAGGCCCTTGTTTGGTCTGTTTCAGATTCATCATTCCACGTTGGTCATGTTTGAATATATCAGAAGGACAACTTATATTAGAGGCCTTGGAGAGAAAGTCAGAGAGGCCAGACTGAGATGGTTTGGACATGTCCAGAGGAGAGAGAGTGATTATATCGGGAGAAGGATGCTGAGTCTTGAATTGCCAGGCAGGAGACCGAGAGGAAGACCGAAGAGGAGGTTTATGGATGTTGTCAAAGAGGACATGAAGGTAGCTGGTGTGAGAGAAGAGGCTGCACAAAACCGGGTTTGATGGAGGACACTGATTCACTGTGGCGACCACTGAAGGGAAAAGCCGAAAGGAAAAGAAGAGGAGGTCATTTTTTATTTCGCTTGACCACTTTGGCATCCTTTGGTCTCTGGTTGCTTTCGTTTGTCCTCGATGGGGCCTATGAGGTCATTTTTGGTCCATTTTGGGTCACTTGCATGTGATTGGATTAGCCTTTATTAGTTTCGCAGTGGAGAAATTTATATTTCACAACAGTGATGACAGTGAGAGGAAAGGAAAGGAAGTAGAAAAACGACACAGGACCTGCGGTCAAGGCAGCCCACTCTTGTGGTGGCATCTTGAAGTCAAAACATCAACAAAAACAAAATAATAAATAATCTGACACAACACAAAAGACACAGACAGTAATTCAATTCTAATCACTTTCTGCACCCTCTTTGTTGTATGAAGCAGTTCTAGACAAAAGAAGAGAGGATCAAAGTGTCATTTTCACTAGTGGATCAGAGATGTCATGGTGGAATGTGCACGCCTGCTACAAGCTAAATGTTGAAAGCAAACACGAAGCTGTAGCATCCATTGACGAAAGCAAACTGTCTCATATATCCTGTCCCACGTAAATCCGCTTCAATTCCAAGCCGTGGCAGTTACACATACCTATTGGCGCTCTGCGCTGACGCTCCTTTCTTCTTATAAGCTGTAGCATCCATTGACAAAACGATTGTTTCACTATCATGATGCCAAAAGAAGTGTGAAATAATTGTGTGTTTTCTGGATTTTGGATAAGGAGAAAGGTGCGCATTTCTCCCCATCCAAAACAGTAGAGTCGGGCGACCACATACATAAATAAAAATTGTCTCTGAGAAGGTGATTGCAACCACCTGAGAATGGCCAATTGCCGCTGGGAACTGATTGGCCAGAAGATCAGGTGAACCACCTTTAAAACCAGACTGATGAAGTCACTTCGAGGAGGAAGAAGAGAGATAAAGGACAGCCTGGAGAGCAGTGTTACCTGAGGTCTGCCAAAAACTGATATCCGCCACGACTTCAAATAAAGAAAACTCAAAATATCATTCCTGGATCTGGCTGTGTGAACTTTTATCATCTTTCCACCTGCCTGCTGTCTCGCCGCATAACAATCACATATAAATTCTCTCACATTTTCTGTCCCATGTTAATCCGCTTCAATTCGAAGCCGCGACAGTTTCACATACGCATCGGCGCATCGCGGGCTCCTCAAGTCATGCATCCATCCAGCCGCAGACAGTCCAACAGCATCGACCTTTCTGCTGAACAAAACGTGGCTGTGAAAATGCTGCCCATTACAGGCGCAAAAAAAGACAATCGTCCCAGAGCTGTCCAGCGATGACAGTCAAATGGTACTGACATTCCTCCCAAATCAAAAACAGTGCTGGCATTTTTGTCCTGCCCAAAAAGGTGCAACCACTCAGCAGAGTCTCCTACTCCTTCTATCCCTCTTCTGGTACCTTTCAGTTTTGGCACACCCATCTGTGCATTTTTGTCTCCCTCAGGATCTTTCTCCAGTTTCCAACTTTTGGTATCCTTCAAATGCATTTAGTGTTTCATTGGCTCCTTGCCATCGGTCACATCTTTGATCACGTTTGTTGCACAGTCTTCCTAGAGGCGTGTAAGCCATTGTCACTGTCGGGGGAAGGACTTCGCTCCACTTTTGCTTCACTTCTTGACTTCCCGCGGGCGTTCCAGTACTTTTATCCGTGCGGCATACCATTCAATTTATTTCACATTTCAAAAAATAAATAAATAAATAAACGGAAAATGTCGGTCTTGGCTATCATCTTCATTTCCCTATAAGTGATGTTGGCTGGCAGCGTTAATCAGTGCGTTTACAACAGCAAGGCGGTGGGCGAGAGCGGGCGAGGATTGTCGAGATTCCGAGCGGCATAGCGGGCGCACTCTCGACAGTCTTTTGTGAAGCTCGATAAGACGAGAGGATGCCTGGCATGCCTCTCGCCATGTTTGTTTGCGCTCACTCCCCTTGGCATACGAGGCGGGTGCGACGACAGGAAATACTCATTAACAGATCTAATTAAACACACACATGCATGCACGCTCGCACGCACACACACACACACACACACACACACACACACACACACACACACACACACACACAGGCACGCACACACACACACACAGACACACACACACACACACACAGCATGAATAGCATTGACATGTTATTGACTCGTGCTTACTTCCTTGTAAGCGTTAATTGTACTCAACTATGTTGCTACATTATAAGCTGCACTGTGTGTATATGTGTGTGTGTGTGTGTGTGTGTGTGTGTGTGTGTGTGTGTGTGTGTGTGTGTGTGTGTGTGCGTGTGTGTGTGTGTGTGTGTGTGTGTGTGTGCGTGCGTACGATTTTGTGTGTGTGTGTGCGTGTGTGCGTACGAGTGTGTGTGTATTGGCCATGCAGGCAAGGAGACAGCTGGAGCTGTCAACAGCCGCAACAGAAGCAGCAGCCCCCAAACGGGGATAAAGAGGAACTTATGGGGGGGCCTAAAATGTGGACCACAGGGAAGATAGAAAGACTAACGTGAGTAGAAAGGTCTGAAAGAGGACTGACAGAGTCCAAAGGTGGATTGGATGGAAGGGTAACAAGGACTGATAGGGAGTACCAAAGACAGCTAAAGGGGGAAAACTGTGACAAAAATAAGACCAAATAAATCCTCCATGAACTGATTCAGACAAATGCAAACATGTGTCCACTTCAGTGCTAGGGTTTTTGTCATTGTCACTCAAATTCCAGGACCAACAGAGTATTGAGTTTTAGGACTACATAAACATTCAATGCAGCGTAAGAAACTTTAGACTCTCTTCTTTCATCAGAAAAATAGTTAATTTCTATTTTATATGGGTCTGGAGTTATGAAGGCCACCGTCTAAAATACAATGCAATACATACATATTGGTTTATATAGCACTTTAACAACAGCTGAAGCTGGAACAAAGCGCTAACATGAAAAAAAAGGAATTGCTCCCCCTTGTGGAAAAGAAGAAACATTACCAGATGCCATGGCTTTATCGGACCTCCGGACAAGTTGTGTCCATAATTTGTAAAATCACTTCAAATGACTTCTAATGAGCGTATTTCACAAATATTCCACCGCATATAGCTATATTTTACGTTTTAAGACTCGCACTGAATATTCAGGAAATCTTGTTTGTGAGTTGGTGACAATTCCTGACGTAACATCACGTCAGGAACGACCCTGACTGAGAAAGTGACACACAATTTATTTTGGGTACCTTGTTTGGTCTGAAAACTTCATGTTGATGGCGAAATTAGAAGGAAAACACATAAATAACGCGATGGTGAATCGTGCGTTGCACCAAGACTACTATTTGATACTAGTTGACACAAATTCCCAGCAGACAAATCAGCTCATTTCCAACGGAGCTTGGGCACCATCTTGTGCATTTTCTGGGACGCTACATTGGAGTCCTGATGGCTCGAATTGATACGAAAGGACTTCTTTAATCGATTGCAAACATTTATGCTTTCCTCTTCAGAACTATTTGAATCATATTCATAACTGGATGAGTAACAAGAAAGCATCTTCTCCGAGTCTGAAGCCATTGTTTTGATTCGAGGGCAAGGCAAGACGTCCTGGCGTGACGTCACGAACAAGGGGGCAGGACCTTCTGAAACCCGTCATCTCCAGGGTAATTTTGAAGTAGTTTTGGGACACTTTAACTCATTTTTATTGGTGTTTTGCATTTGACGAAAAATATCAGCCTGCGTGTTTTCGGTATTTTAGATGCTATCAAACGTTTTTCTTATGTCAGTTAGGAAACAAAAAAACTGGTGTCGGTTGTCCTTTAAGTGTCTTCAGTTGGTCCAGAATTAAGTTGTTCACCTGTTGACTGATACTCGTAAGAAGGAGCACATCACTCCAACTCTGCTCTTCACTAGCCCCTTAAATAATTTATAGCTTTTTTCAAACATTGTATTATTTTCAAATGTTTAAATGTCCACCTTAACTCCCTGAGCTCCTTCCTCTCTACTCCCCTGCATTCGGTCTGCAGGGAGCAAGAATTTGGCAAAGACTCAGAGATGATCTCAACTTTTCCATAACTAAAAGTGACCAAAGGAGACAAAGAACAAAGTAGCAACCAAAGAGGACAAAACAATACTCAAACTGAGATAGTTAGCTAGCTAGATAGCCGGTCAGCCAGCTAGATAGCTATATAGCTAATAAATAGCTAGTTAGATAGCCGGCCAGGGAGCTAGATAGCAAATAGATAGCAAGTAGATAGCTAGCAAGGTAGCATTGATAAGCGCCTTAGTATTATAAATCACTTAAAAATAATAATCCATTTCATTTGTAAGCGCCTTTCAAAACTCTTAAAGTCAGTTTACAGTCACAGGATCAGTTTTTCTGTGGGTGAGCAGCGGCAGCCACACGCACCAGCGTCAACTCAACCCGGAAGTAACTCAAATAGATAGAAAGCTAGCAAGATAGCCAATAGATAGCTAATAGATAGACAGCTAGCTAGGTAGTCGGCTACATACCTAGTGAGCTAGCCAGATAGCGAATAGATAGCAAATGGATAGCCCCCCACCCCCATTTTGGCCCCCTCTTTTCCAGGCAGTCTTGGAATCTTGGACTTCATAGAATCTGCCACTTAAGTTTGTTGAATGAAATGATCCTTGATATTGTTTTTGCCTATACAGTGATACACTGGCTTACGAACTTAATTGGTTCCCAGAAAGTGTGTGTAAGCTGAAAAGTGTGTATTCCAAACATTAATTCCCCATAGGAAACCATTAAAATGAGAATAATCTGTTCCCAGGTCCACATAAAAGATAATGTTCTACTAAATAAGCCTTAAAGCTACACAAAATATACCTTGTTTTTTGTATACTAAATGTGCTATTGTATTGTAATTAAAGAAACAAACTGGACTATATAATAAAGTCGTTTTATTTACCTTTGTGATGGTTGTTAATGGCTTTATGGAATGGAAAGCTTTTTGCATGAAGTGTCTCAAAGTGAAGTTGTGATATTGCAACAGCAACAGATGCAGGCAGACACACTAGAAACTTCATTAATAGCTGGTTCCCTTGCTTGTCCTTTGTCTCCAAATTGTACAGATGGCTTGTGCGGGTTATTTGTGGAGCCTGATTGATGGGATATATACATTGGAGTCTACACTCTGCCTTTGAACTATCAATAAAGTTGGAACGAGTCCAAATTTCACTGTGTTTTCTATCCATTTTTTCACTCTCTCTCCCTGTCGTCTGCCTATCCATTTCATGTGCAGCTCTGTGTTTCTGTAACACCCACCCCCCAGCTCGGCTCTCTCTTTGTTCACTTCAAAGACCCGGCCCGTTCGCGAACGACACATCACTCATTGTGGCGCTCCATGTGTTTCCTGAAAAATAGTTTGTATGCCAAGATTATATTCTCGCGAATTTTACATTCCTAAGGCGAAAAGTTTGTTAGCTAAAGCGTTCATGTTCACTGTATTTGAATTCTTATTTGACAATTGCGGCATACCAGCATAGGCTTTTTTTTTCCATGTGTCTGACCAAAAAAATGTAATTGCCGCCACCAAGCAGACCCTGAATCCTTTCTGGTGAAAACGCTGGTCTTTGAAAGTGGTGAATAAGAAAATTGCAAAATGGTTATTGCGAGTGCCTTTGAGAACGATGCCCTTGTGTATGATAATACGCTTGAGCCGAGGCCAAAAATCAATGCAAAGTATGACCCCAAAAAGAAAAAGATAAGAAAGAAAAAGTCCTCATTCGATTCTGACCTTCCTTTTCTAACACTGCCAAGTGAAAAGTTGAGTCTTTGTGAGCTTGGCAAGTGTCTGTATTATCAAGCCTGAGCCATTTTTGTTTTAATTAAATCACGGCACGTTCGCTTTTAACATGCTTTGGAAAAAAAGAACCCAGCGAACCTTTGGTGTTCCCTTCTTCATGTCTGTTTTTGTTCACGTTTGTGCTCTTTGAGTTGTCTTTTTCTTATTTTTTTCTTTGCCCTGCATATAGAATAGACTAGACCCAGGTGTGTACAAAGTCGGTCCTCGAGGGATGCCGTCCTGCCTGTTTTCCAGCTCTCCCAGGAGCAACGCACCTGATTCAAATAATTCAAATAATTCAAATAATAATAATAATAATAATAATAATAATAATAATAATAATACATTTCATTTATAAGCGCCTTTCACAACTCTCAAGGCTTAGTAGTCACAGGCTTACTATTTCTGTGGGTGAGCAGCGCTAGCTAATTCATAGCTAATAGCTACGTAGATCGATAGCGAGCCAGCTAGATAGCGAATAGAGAGCTTGCTAGATAGCTAGCCAGCTAGATAGCAAATACTGAGCTTATGTTAATATAATTATATTATTGTCAATTAGATACTCTAAGAGCAGAAGTGAACATTTGTGAGCAGCAGTATGGCTTCATGCCAAAAAAGAGTACGACAGATGCAGTGTTTGCTTTAAGAATGCTGATAGAGAAGTACAGAGAAGGTCAGAAGGAATTGCATTGTGTCTTTGTAGCTCTGGGGAAAGCGTACGACAGGGTGCCCAGAGAAGAGCTGTGGTATTGCATGAGGAAGTCTGGAGTGACGGAAAAGTATGTCAGAGCGGTACAAGACATGTATCATGACTTTAGGACAGTTGTGAGGTGTGCTGTTGGTGTGACTGAGGAATTCAAGGTGGAGGTGGGACTCCACCAGGGGTCAGCTCTTAGCCCCTTCTTGTTTGGTGGTGATGGACAGGCTGACAGACGATGTTAGACAAGAATCTCCTTGGACCATGATGTTTGCAGATGACATTGTGATCTGTAGCGAGAACAGGGAACAGGTGGCGGAGAAACTAGAGATGTGGAGATATGCCCTGGAAAGGAGAGGAATGAAGATCAGTCGCAGCAAGACGGAATATATGTGTGTGAATGAGAGGGATCCAAGTGCAAGAGTGATGCTACAGGGGGAAGACATAAAGAAGGTGGAGGATTTTAAGTACTTGGGGTCAACTGTCCAGAGCAATGTAGAGTGTGGAAAAGGGGTGAAGAAGCGTGTCCAGGCAGGCTGGAGCAGCTGGAGAAAAACGTCAGGTGTGATGTGTGATAGAAGGGTTTCAGCTAGGATGAAAGGAAAAGTGTATAAAACAGTGGTGAGGCCAGCCATGATGTTTGGACTGGAGACAGTGCCGCTGAAGAAAAGACAGGAAGCCGAGCTGGAGGTAGCACAGCTGAAGATGTTGAGGTTTTCTTTGGGAGTGACCAGGTTGGATAGGATCAGGAATGAGTACATTAGAGGAACAACTCATATTAGAGGCTTTGGAGAGAAAGTCAGAGAGGCCAGACTGAGATGGTTTAGACATGTCCAGAGGAGAGAGAGTGACTATATCGGGAGAAGGACACTGAGCCTTCAACTGCCAGGCAGGAGACCGAGAGGGAGACCGAAGAGGTGGTTTATGGATGTGGTCAAAGAGGACATGAAGGTAGCTGGTGTGAGAGAAGAGGATGCACAAAACCGGGATAGATGGAGGACATTGATTCGCTGTGGCGACCCCTGAGGGCAAAAGCCGAAAGGAAAAGAAGAGAGATACTCCATTTGAGACATCATTTGAGGTGCTAAGGTCGAACAGTAATCAAGAGGAAACAAACTAAAACTGTCAGAGTCCGGAAGGGCGGAACAAAAGTGAACTCTAACAATGTAGACTCAGAAAATTTGCACACAACAAATACTTATGATATACTATACCGACACCATTTTTTTGTTTCTTAACTGACATAAGAAAAACGTTTTATAGCATCTAAAATACCCATACTATACTATGATATACAAATACTTGACAAATGACAGAAAAGTGGTCCAAAGCTGACAAAATATAAATAAAGACGCTGGTCCCCACACCAGGATGAAACGGGAAAAACAAAAGGTGCTTGCAAAAGGCAAAGTGAAAATCGCATCTCACAAAAGGACAAGAGGACCAAGTCACGGCGAAGACAAACCGAGAATAACTTCCAAAAACCAAAACAGCTATTAATAGGAAACAGAGCACAAATGTGATGAATGAGAAAAACGGAGAAGATGAAGAAAATGTAGAAAAAGTTGTGTCAAACTCATTTTTTTGCAACGGGCCACATTGTATATATGTGTACATATTATATGTAGAGAGCACAACAAATTAATGAATAACTACTTTTCAATATATATATATATATATATATATATATATATATATATATATATATATATATATATATATATATATATATATATATATATATATATATAGTTTATCTTATAACCCTAAGTATTTGTAGTGTGCACCATATTCAACCATTCTTAGTTCACCCTTCTATCTCGTAGTTGAGAGGCCCCTTTTGAAATGACGTCATTCCCGCCCTCTGTATAAATAACATCTTGGGTGGGGGAGAGCAGAAACTTCTACCTCAATGGCCTGCCTCTTTCTCCTCACAATCATCTGCACTCACACTCACACCTGAGGACAATTTTGAGTGTTCCTTTAACCTGCCATGCATGTTTTTTGGAATGTGGGAGGAAACTGGAATACCCCGATAAAACCCACACAGATCCAAACAAAAAGGCCACAGTTGAACCCTGCACCTCCACACTGCGGGGCTGATGCTTTAACAGGGTGACCAGAAGACTAAGAGTTGACCAAAGGAAGTCAATGGACAGACACCCTAAGGAGGACCCAGGTAGACCAAAGTGGGGCAAAAGGGAGCAAATGAGGAAAAATGGGGTAAAGGGGCAGGTAGAGACGGAATGAACCATTGTGGCTGTTGGGCCAAATTCAGTCGTGCAGAAAGCAGAATGTTTAAATGGCTGTCCTAATTAGCCAAAGCTGATTTTTGAATTCATGATTATCACGTCTGGAGGGGCTGCGCTGGCACCAGTTGAATGGATGCCCCCCTAAAAAAAAGCCAGTTCATTCTCGTTGTCCCGGCGCTCGCCTCGGGTATGATGCCACACTTGTTTCGAGAAATGCGCTCAGTCACTGGGGAGTCAAGGCGGGTGAAAAGCGTTTGATGAACATTCCAGCCTGTGGAGATGTTGCTGTCACCTTGAAGCACCTTGGAGGAGGTCCTTTATTAGAGGAGGCTCATTAGCCTTGTGTGCGCATGTTTTAATTAACAGGAATCATGTTGAACATCCTCCCCCATAACGTTTCTATATTTTTTGTTTGTTCGTTTTGTTTTAAATAGTACAAATGAATGCTTGTTTGCCGATCTGTGTCTCCTGTGTGCCACTAGTGCCACTTAGCAGTTTTTTTTGACAACGATACTAGTGCAGCGTGTTCTACCGGAAACAAATTCCTTGTGTGTTCTACATACTTGGCAATAAAGATGATTCTGATTCTGATTCTGATTGGATTACACATATTTTTTTTCTCTCGATATGTGGCTTGACACTGACTCATACTCATTTGAAATATATTTAAGACAGTGATACCTTGGCTCACGAACTTAATTGGTTCCCAGAAGGCGAAAAATGTGTATTCCAAACATTAATTTCCCATAGGAAACCATTAAAAAGACAATAATCAGTTCCCAGGTCCCCATAAAAGACATTTTTCAACTAAATAAGCCTTAAAGGACAACCAACGTCACTTTTTTGTTTTTTAACTGACATCAGAAAAACGTTTTATACCATCTAAAATACCCAAAACACACCGTATGATATTTTTATTCAAATGCAAAACACCAATAAAAATGACTTAAAGTGTCCAAAATCGGCAAAAAAATTGAACTACGAATTAGGCATTTTCAGAAAGTCCCGCCCCCAGTTTGTGACATCATTCCAAGACGTCCTGCATTGCTGGAGAATCCAAACAATGGCTTCAGAGAATATGCTTTCTTGTTACACATCCAGTTATGAATATGATTCAAATAGTTCTGAAGAGGAAAGCATACATGTTTGCAATCGATTAAAGATTTTATTCCATGCCATTTTGAGGCAACATTGGGCATGGAAATCGATCACCAGAAAAGAGGCCCAAAATGGCGACCTCCTGTGGCCACCTCCGTTTCCACAGGCTGATAAATTCCTTATATGGAGCTTGGACGCCCTCTTCTGGCGGCTTTTGGGTGCAACACGGTTTTCAGACCAAACATGTACAGCAAAATACATTGACGTGATGGAAGGACTGCTACAATGTGTCTTTTTTCGGTTAGGGGCGTTCCTTTAGTGACGTCATATACGGACTCGTCACCAACTCAAAAACAAGACTTCCTGAATATTCAGAGCGAGTCTTAAAATGTAAAATATAGCTATATGCGGTGGAATCTTATTAAAATACGCTCAGTAGAAGTCATTTGAAGCCATTTTACAAATGATGGACACAACTTGTCCGGAGACGTCGGTTATCCTTTAAAACAACATACAATATACCTTACTCTATGTAGAATAAATATGCTATGGTATTGTAATTAAAGAAATAAACTGTACTGTATGATAAAGTCGTTTTATTTACCTTTGTGATGGTCGTTGATGGCTTGATGGAATGGATAGTGCTTTGCATAAAGTGTCTCAAGGAGCTCTGGGTTGTACATCTTGGAAGTTGGAATATTTCAACAGCAACAGATGCAAGCAGACACACTAGAAACATCATTAATAGCTGGTTCCCTTGCTTGTCTTTTCATTTCAAATTGAACCGATGGCTAGTACGGGTTATTTGTGGAGCCTGATTCATGGGATATTTTAAATGTAAATGTCTCCACTGAAAGACTAATAAAGGCAAATCCAATGTCCAATGTCCAACCTTGCAGGCTACACTCTGCCTTTAACTATAAATAAAGTTGAAACGAGTCCAAATTTCACTGTATTTTATATCCATTTTGTCAGCATTTCACTTTTTTTTTCACTTTTGTTTTTTTTGTTTCAAGCTCTTTCGTCTCCTTTTATAATAATAATACATTTTATTTCAAGCGCCTTTCAAAACACCCAAGGACACTTTACAATAAAAACAATAGAACACAGCACATAACAATAAAACCATAAGTAAAATGATAAATAATAAAATAGCAGAGAGAATTAGACATTGAAAGCAATTTTAAACAAATGGGTTTTGAGATGAGCCTTGAAAATAGGGAGGGAGTCAATATTACGGATGTTGGGTGGGAGTGAATTCCAGAGTTTGGGAGCAGAGCGGCTGAAAGCTCTGCATCCCATCGTGGTGAGACGGGCAGAGGGCACATAGAGGTGAAGGGAGGATGAGGATCTGAGGGACCGAGAGTGTGTGTGTGTTTCTGTTTCTGTAACCCATTCCCCCGCTGACTGCTGCATATGTCCCCTCCCTCCATGGAAATTTTAACCTTGCAGTCTACACTCTGCCTTTGAGCTATCAAGTTGAAATGAGTCCAAATTTCACTGTGTTTTCGATCCATTTTCTCACCTTTTCACTTTTTTTTTCACTTTTGTATTTTTGTTTCAAGCTCTGTCGTCTCCCTTTCGTGTGTCTGTTTCTGTTTCTGTAACCCCTCCATCTGCTCACTGCTGCGTGTGTCCTGCTGCGTGTGTCCTGCTGCGTGTGTCCCCTCCCTCCTCTACCACGGATATTGACCAATCACGTGCGGCTTTAACCAAAGACTGGGGGCGGGGAATAGAGGGAAAAAAAGCCAGTTGCCATTTCAGGAGCTCCAAGAACCGGCTCGTTCGCAAACGACACATCACTCATTGTGACGCTCCGTGTGTTTCCCGAAAAATAGTTTGCATGCCAAGATTGTATTCTCACAAATTTAACGTTCATAAGGTGAAAAGATCGTTAGTTAAAGCGTTCATAAGCCGAGGTATCACTGCACATGAAAGTCAATAAAGTTAACATTCATAAATGTACAGATGAGGTAACAGTGTCCCCGTGTTCCAGTGGTTAGTGTGTCGACCTCACAGTGCAGAAGTACTGGGTTCAATTCCAGCTAAGGCCTCCCTGTGTGGAGTTTGCGTGTTCTCCCCGGGCCTGGGTGGGTTTTCTCCGAGTATTCCGGTTTCCTCTCACATTCTAAAAACGTGAAAGGCAGGCTGATTGAACCCTCAAGATTGTCCTTTGGTAAGAGCATGAGCGCGAATGGCTGTTCGTCTGCGTGCCCTGCGATTGGCGGGCAACCGGTTCAGGGTTCCCCCACCCAAGGCCCGAAGACAACTGGGATAGGCTCCAGCACCCCTGGCGACCCTCGTGAGGGTGAGCGGATCAGACAATGAATGAATGAGGTAACAAAGTGGACTATCCAATTTCAAACCTATTATCAGTGACCTCCACTATGACTAACCAACCACGTTTGTCACTATGTGCCCTCACATTGATGGGCGACCATTTCAGATTGTATCGTGTCTTTCGCTTAAAGTCAGCTACGTCAGACTAGAGTTCAGCCAACACCTTAATGACGACGAGCTCCAGAAAATTGGACAGACGGATAGATGCTTAGCCATTCGAGCCTCCTTTTTTTTTTGTTTCCCACAACCAGGATGTCTCCTTCAGCTTCTGCGAGCTCTTCTTGTCAAGGCGGCGCTTAGATGAAAGGACTCACCAAGGACCTCGTCGCCACTGGATACATTGTCTCATTAAGAGTGACATGTCGCTTGTATTCAGCGTCTGCGACACAGGTGCGGCGCTCGTCAGACCGCTCGTCTTAACCTCCCCCAGCCTCCTTTAAAAAAAAACTAATTAAAAAAAATCATAGGCGGGCATTGACGCGGAGCAGACCCTGCCTGATCGATACGCCAATTTGTTTTGTGGCGATTGGCACGTGAAGAAAAACACGGCAGAGACAGATCGATGATAAAAAAAATGCATGAAGGAGCATAACGCACCAAGAAGTATCCATCTCAAGGCCAAACATGGATGAATGAACGAGGGGGGACAATGAAAATACTGGAAATAAAGGTGCGCGTGTCCCTCTCTCTCCCTCTCGTTACCCTGACATCACCAAAACTGCAGCAGCAGCAGCAAGGCATGAATACGACAAGACACAGAAGGTGTATTTGATATGCGAGCAGAATAAAAGGAGGGCCCGGTGTAAAGGGGGTAAGGCAAATGGGGGCGCTTAGGGGGGGGTTGAGGGATTCTGCTTTGGATAGTCGGGCGACCAGTCTCCAAGCAACTCACAATAGAAGGTCAGCGAGAAGCAGAAAATGAAGGAGACTCAGACGACAATACTGAAAGATCATCCTTTCTTTGAGCAGGTGGACGCACGTTATTTGGCATTGCTGTCTGCAGCCTGGTTAGCTTTGCAGAATGATAATCTGTTTTCAATTGCCCTCACCCTTAGTAATAAAGGTTAAATGAAGAAAGTCGGGGGAACAAAGCAACTAAGTTTTCTAAATTTGACACACCAGAAGAAGACAGAATCATCTTTATTGCCAAGTATGTGGAACACACAAGGAATTTGTATCCGGTAGAACACGTTGCACTAGTATCATCATTAAAAAATTGCAAAGAGGCACTATACAGTTAGATTTAGGCTACTACAGTAAAGTCTCGTTATATCGATATTCAAGGGAGTCCGAAAAAATATCGATATAACCGGGACTATCGATATATCCGACCCTGTTTGCATGTAATTTTCTCCGTGCGTGCATAGAAATAGTATCGATATAACCGGGACTATCGATATATCCGATATCGATATAACAAGACTTTACTGTATTTAGAGAGTTAATGGCGACGGGGGAAGATGTTTAAAGGACAACCGACACCATTTTTTTTGTTTCCAAACTAACATCAGAAAAACGTTTTATAGCATCTAAAATACCCAAAAACCATATTTTTAGTCAAATGAAAAACACCAATAAAAATGAGTTAAAGTGTCCCAAAACTACTTCAAAATGACCTCGGAGATGTCGAGGTTCAGAAGATCCCGCCCCCTTGTTCTTGACGTCACGCCAGGACGTCTTGTCGTGCTCTAGAATAAAAAAAATGGCTTCAGATTCGGAGAAGATGCTTGCTTGTTACTCATCCAGTTATGAATATGACTCAAATAGTTCTGAAGAGGAAAGCATAAATGTTTGCAATCGATTAAAGAAGTCCTTCCGTGTCATTTTGAGGCGTCTGGACTCCAATGTAGCGTCCCTGAAAATGCACAAGATGGTGCCCAAGCTCCGTTGGAAATGGGCTGATTTGTCTGCTGGGAATTTGTGTCAACTAGTATCAAATAGTAGTCTTGGTGCAACACACAACGATTCGCCATCGGGTTATTTGTGTTTTCCTTCTAATTTCAGCATTAACACGAAGTTTTTAGACCAAACAAAGTACCCAAAATGCATTGTGTGTCGCTTTCTCGGTCAGGGGCGTTTCAGACGTGACGTGACGTCAGGCATCGTCATCACCTCAAAAACAAGACTTCCTGAATATTCAGCGCCAGTCTTAAAACGTAAAATATAGCTACCTTGAGAGTTTTGAAAGGCGCTTAGAAATTAAATGGATTATTATTATTATACCGTGGAATCTTTGTAAAATACGCTCAGTAGAAGTCATTTGAAGTGATTTTACAAATTATGGACACAACTTGTCCGGAGGCGTCGGTTGTCCTTTAAGTGTCCACTGGATTTGGAATATCTGGAAAAGGTGGTGGGCAGGGTGCGGAGGGTTCAGTCGGATTTTACGCGCCCTTGTTTTGCCCATGTTTTTATTCAAAACTAAAACTAAATACAAATCAGAATCATCTTTATTGCCAAGTATGTGGAACATACAAGGAATTTGTCTCCGGTAGAACACGTTGCACTAGTATCATCATTAAAAAAAATTGCAAAGAGGCACTATCCCGTTAGATTTGGGCTACTATTTCGAGAGTTTATGGCGACGGGGAAAGAAGCTGTGAACAAACTGGACCAATTTGAATGATTTAAAAAATGTACTGTAATCCCCGTTTATCGGTTAATGAGGACCAGAACCCCCCAATCGGTGCAAATCCGCAAAGTAGGGACGCAACCCACGCCCCTCAACGAGGAATTTGTTTGCAATCGTTTGTGAGTACCAGCATGATTAAATCATTCACTTCCAGACATGTGCAAAAATGTGTCAACTCCAGTGCCAGGGTTTTTGTCATTTACACTGAAATTGCAGGACCCACAGAATATTAAGTTTCAGGATGACACAAACATTCAATACAACGCCCCATTTCCTCTGGTATCACCTCATCAGCATAACTAAGCCTATTGCGTAACGATCTCAGAAGTGTGTTGAAAGCACGATCCAAATTAAACCTCACACCAACATGGCAATTTAGTGAAGGGTTTTTTATAAAAACAGCTTCTTTTACTTCAAAGAAGTACAGAAGACGGCTGAAGAAACCTTTTCATCGATGGACCAATCTTGGACGACTGAGAGCTTACACAGACTTATTGGTGTTACTACATCAATAAATATCGGAGTTATCTAATTTCAAATCAAATGCGTATATATGTGGAACTCTTTCTGCACCCTGTAACTTGATAACATGATATGCTGACCACTGCAGTAACCACTGTCCCTGAAAGGGTCCAGGTTCGTAGTTCACCCAATAATATGACCATTTTTAATATTCAGGTTGTTTGAATAAGTTACATTGTGTTTAAAGTTAGAGAAAAGTCAAAGGGGGTGAAAGAATTTATTATTAAAAAACAAAAATGGTACAATTTCTGTATATGGCTGATTGTTCCCCTATGGCAGGTGGGTGTGAAAAGTAAACGCTTTAAAAGAATATTTTAAAATCATAAAAATAGGTGGTTGAGAGCTGCTTGTTGACTTTTGTACATGGGCAAGGCATATTTGAAACTTTCTCTTCATGATTTGTGTGGAACATTATGCCGTTTGCCAAGGCAGAGAGCTTTTGTGGGCGCCAATGAGAAAAAGAACGAGTGAACTCGAGAGGCCCTTTTATGCTTGGCGAGCTGTTGCAAGTCAAACAGCAAACAGCAACAAGGACGAGAACGACAATGGCGGCCAGGCAGGGAATGTTGCTTCTTTTGAAATGTATTCAGAATCATCTTTCTATGACACGCGGGACGACTCCAATACAAACACTTGTCGGTGAATAATCATTGGCGCTTTGTGGCTGACGCCGTCAAGAATTTGTTAAAAGACGCACTCGAGGAGCTTGTTTAAAAAATTAAGTGCAAGGTCTGCGATAACTTTGCGCCGGTCTTGCCAAGGTGACGCCAACGGAGACGGCACCCAGTTGAGACTTTCAACGCCTCAATGACGGCACTGGAATGCTTTTGTGAACGCAGCGTTGCACTACGGTGTATGTCAAACTTATGTATCCGTTTTTGTGTCCAAGTGGAAACGATGTACTGGGAACACATAGCCAAACATCACCGAGCTGAATGCTGATGGAAGACAATGAACATTCTGTACACGATCGTTATGATCAATAAGAAGAGAATTTTCCCCGTGTTAATCTTTCAAGGTAAAAAGTTTATAAAGTAGTACCAAAAGCATTGCAAAGTTGATGGATAAGCTAACATAGTAGGAACGATCAACTCGGGCTCGGTTATTGCCTTGGGCTCTGCCAGGCAGCATGAAGCGGCAGAGCCTTGCAGCTACATAACCAGTAGGGTGGAAGAGGAAAATCACATTTGAAAAAAATAAAATTCCTATTTCAGACATTCAGAAAAACATGCCTGCGAATATTAGATACACATTCACTGTCTGTATGTATTTGTTTGTGTCCGTTTGTCTGTATAAGTAATCATGCTAATTTTTGCAAGCCTGTCAATATGATTTTCCATTCATAGTTAGCATTAAGGTAGTGGGGTTTACCAACAAAGTACAGTGATACCTTGGCTTACAAACTTAATTGGTTCCCAGAAAGTGTGTGTAAGGCAAACAGTGTGTATTCCAAACATTAATTTCCCATAGGAAACCATTAAAACGAGAATAATCCGTTCCCAGCTCCCCATAAAACATAATTTTCAACTAAATAAGCCTAGAAACTACACACAATATACCTTATTTTATGTATAAAAATGTGCAAAAGTATTGTAATTAAAGAAATAAACTGTACTATATAATAAAGTCGTTTTATTTACCTTTTTGATGGTTGTTGATGGCTTGATGGAATGGATAGCTTTTTGCATAAAGTGTCTCAAGGAGCTCTGGGTTGTACATCTTAGAGGTTGTGATATTTCAACAGCAACAGATGCAGGCAGACACACTAGAAACTTCATTAATAGCTGGTTTCGTTGCTTGTAGGTTCTCTTCATATTATACAGATGGCTTGTGCGGGTAATTTGTGGAGCCTGATTGATGGGATATTTTAACCTTGCAGTCAATGTTCCCTCTAAGCTGTGCTTGCACATACTTGGAACACAAGAACACTATGCAGCGCACATTTTGCAATGTAACTCAATGAGTGACAGGTGTCCAGTCAATAATGCCGCACAGTTCACGTACGCTACGCAGCCAATCGGAGCAGAATGGCGCAGAACGGTGCGAATGTGCCCTGCCCATACGCACCGTGATACGTACTGCCGTGAAACTTGTGTGAGTGGCCACTGCGTACACATTAGTGATGGGAATTCCGGCTCTTTTCAAAGAACCGGTTGTTTTGGCTCGGCTCACTCAATAGATACGGCTATTTTGGCACCCAAATGGCTCCTCAGTTTTTTTCTTAAATTAATTAACTACCAAAAATCATGTCAAATTATGTGAAAAACATATTACTCAGGTAAAAAATACACTATATCAAATATTGTTATTTATTTGGCTTGATTTATATGTGCACAGAGAGCATCCACAAACTTTCACTTTCCCTGTGGTTATTGTGGTCTGATGATCCGCTGTCATTAATTTGCTTTTCATATTAATAATGCTATCATACCAACTAGTAAAAATATAATAATTGAATAATAATAACAACATAATGTGACATTTGTCCACCTGTCTGCCCGATCCCACTCCCCCTCCTCCTTCTCTTCACTGCTGCATGTGTCTGTAATTCTCCCCTCCCTCCTCTACCACTGATATCGACCAATCACATGCGGATTTAACCGAAGACTGGGGGCAGGGAATAGAGGATAAAAAAAGTCGGCTCCCATTTCCGGCTCCTTGTTCGGTACCGGCTCTCTTCGTTCACTTAGGAGAGTCGGCTCTAAGAACCGGCTCGTTCGCGAATGACAGTGGTCCTCAGTGTGCCCAGGGAGCTTGTGTGTCTGCTCAGACACAAGAAAAATTAGAGGGAACATTGCTTGCAGTCTACACTGCCTTTGACCTATCAATAAAGTTGAAACGAGTCAAAATGTCACTGTGTTTTCTATTCATGTTCTCAACTTTTCACTTGTTTTCACTTTTTTTGTTTCAAGCTCTGTCGTCTCCCTTTCGTGTGTGTGTGTTTGTTTCTGTTTCCCTCCTCTACCACGGATCTTGACCAATCACGTGTGGCTTTAACCAAAGACTGGGGGCGAGGAATAGAGGGAAAAAAAGCCAGCTGCCATTTTCAGCTCCTTGTTAGGAGCTCCAAGAACCGGTTCGTTCTCACATCACTCATTGTGGCGCTCCGTGTGTTTCCCGAAAAATTGTTCGCCAAGATTATATTCTTGCGAATTTAACGTTCTTAAGGCGAAAAGTTTGTTAGCTAAAGTGTTCGTAAGCCGAGATATCACTGTACATCACTGTGTTGCATTTAAATAAACATGTCATTATTTTTGTGGTTTTTAGCTTGTCAGTAAACTCAAACTGGGCTATCAATAAACACTTAAAACATTTTAGGTACACGATTACTCCAGTGGACAGTATTTAGGTTACAGGTTATCATTATTGGTGCATGAAAGGGCTCAAGCAAGCTCAGGGAAGGCCAAACAATGTATTTCATGCAAAATCACGGTGAGTTCACTGCTGAAGACCACTTTGGCCTCTCAAGAGGAAATCAAAGCCCAAATGACAGCGATTTTCTTGAAAACGGTAGTTGTGGTTTTTGGTCCCAAATCGCCCTTCTATAATCTATAACCGTGATGAGCTGTCCTGGCATCTCATCGAAAGCAACAGTCTTAAAGGACAACCGAAGTCTCCGGACAAGTTGTGTCCATAATTTGTAAAATGGCTTCAAATGACTTCTACTGAGCGTATTTTACAAAGATTCCACCACATATAGCTATATTTTACGTTTTAAGACTCGCGCTGAATATTCAGGAAGTCTCGTTTTTGAGTTGGTGACGAGTCCGTACATGACGTCACTAAAGGAACGCCCTTGACCGTAAAAAAACGCATTGTAGCAGTCCTTCCATCACGTCAATGTATTTTGCTGTCCTTGTTTGGTCTGAAAACCTCGTGTTGCACCGAAAAGCCGCCAGAAGAGGGCGACCAAGTTCCATGGAAGGAATTTTTCAGCCTGTGGAAACGGACAGATTAATTCCTCACAGGAGCTTGGACGCCATTTTCTGCCTCTTTTTGGGTGAGACATTCCCCCCCAATGTAACCTCAAAATGGCACGGAATAAATTATTTAATCGATTGCAAACATGTATGCTTTCCTCTTCAGAACTATTTGAATCATATTCATAACTGGATGTGTAACAAGAAACCATATTCTCCGAATCTGAAGCCATTGTTTTGATTCACAAGCAATGCAAGACGTCTTGGCGTGACGTCACGAGCTGGGGGCAGGACTTTCTGAAAATGCCCAATTCGCAGCTCAATTTTTTGCAGATTTTTGACACTTCAGCTAATTAGTGCTGTTGTTAAATCTAGCCTTTTATTTCTGCAACTCCTGCAGGTCCAAAATCATGCGGCTCACTCTTGACTGGAGCTCTTAATAGGGAGCATATTATCAACGTTTTGGCTTCCGTTCATTTACTTGGAGTGCATTTTAGAGTTCATTTTAAGATACTTTTATATTTTTCCTTTTTTTTTACATTTTTCCATTTTTCTTTGAATGCTCTCACCCCAGCTTTCCGCTTTGAGTTCCTCCAGTCAATCGATGACTGTTGACTGGTTTTCTCATTGTTTGTATTTATTTCATCATTTATCATTTTGCGACCTTGAATAACTGTTTTTCCCCTCTCAAGGGCCAAAGCAATTAAGTGTTGTTGGAATGTGGCGGTCTCTCTTCGTGGAGCTCCAAACAGAAAAATGAAAAAAAAAAATAAAATGTGGGTGGAAAATGACTGCCTGTATGGAGTGTGATTCCCTGCTTACTAAATACAGTGATACCTTGGCTTACGAATTTAATTGGTTCCCAGACAGGCGAAACATGTGTATCCCAAAACTTAATTTCCCATAGGAAACCATTAAAATGAGAATAATCTGTTCCCAGGCTCCCATCAAGCATAATTTTCTACTTACTAATTTTCTAAGCCTTAAAACAACACAAAATGTACTTTATTTTATGTATAGTAAATGTGCTATGGCATTATAATTAAAGAAATAAACTGGACCGTATAATAAAGTCGTTTCATTTACCTTCGTGATGGTCATTGATGGCTTGATGGAATGGAGTGGCCAGTTTCATCAACATTAAACACTTGATGAGGAACCTTCTTCTTTCACCATCTTGAGGAATGATCCCTTTTAGGTGCTTTCTCTGTGATAATTTTGTCTAGTTCCTCATCAATTGTGTTCTGTTTAGCTGGGTTGATAGCTTTTTGAATCAAGTGTACATATGGCTTGTGCGGTTTGTTTGTGGAGCCTGATTGATGGGATATTTTAACCTTGCAGTCTACACTCTAACTTTGAACCATCAAAGTTGAAAGTCTGTCACTGCCGTCTGCCTGTCTCTTTAATGTTTAAACCACCCAAGACTGGGGGTGAGAAATAGAGGACAAAAACAGTCGGCTGCCATTTTGTTGTTAGAAGAACGGGCTCATTCGCGAACGACACATCACCCATTAAGGCAGGTCCGTGTGTATCCCGAAAAAAGTTTGTATGCCAAGGTAAAGTTCGTATGCCAAGGTAAAATTTTCATAAATGTAACGTTCGTAAACCGAAAAGTTCGTAAGCCAAGGGGTTCGTAAACCGAGGTATCATTGTACTTACTAAATACACATCACTGTTGTTGTCGTTTTTTAATATGTAATCACTGGATAAGATGGTACAGGTAAGTGGGATAAATCATACCTGATTTTTTTAGAATAAATATTGTCACCTCCACTATTATATTCAAAGTAGTATATTTGGTATGTGTTTTTTTGTATTTCGCGGTCTTCTATTTATTGTTGAATTTTGCTGTTATTTATGTATTTTTATTTATGTATTTATTTATTTTGATTCATTAATCATTCAGACAAAAGAAGTCAATGAGGCCACCTGGAGGGTGCTTGTTGGCTGGCCATGTTGTGGTTAAACATTGTCCCAAAGTTTGCCTTGGGCCTTCTGTTGTTTTCACACGAACGCCGGGGCCAATTGTGGTCCACCATTATTGACTGTGCAATTAAAAGCACTTTAAGGTGTAACACGCTGTAACGGGCACACACGTTGCCATCTGTCACTTGCGCGGCAGATAAGAACGACTTCGGGGACGCCGGCCGCGTCGTCACTTGTTCTCTCCAATGATCATTGATATATATTTTTTTCTTTATATTATTATTATTATTATGTAAATTTCTCCACTGTGAGACTAATAAAGGCATATCCAATCCAATCCAATCCTTTACTATTTACAGCAATACTGTGTCATTATATATACTTATTAAAAAAGACAAGGTGAAATAACACCCAAAAAGCATTTTTTTCCGCAGTGTCATGAAATCTAATTACATATCTATGAATTTATGTGTAAAATACAATTGTCATACACATTTTTTTTATTGTGGAAACTTGCAGCATCCCTCCCCAAAAATTAATAAAATGTCTATATAAAGCTGCTGCAGGCGGAAATGCAAAAATGGCCGCCATGTGCCCAAATAACTAAGTCGTTGTCCGCAGGTGGCTGCAGCCTACCTTGAAAGGGAACCACTGAGTCTCTCCTGTGTCATTGTACCCCTGGGGTGCCCATGAATACTGTGTCGATGGGGGGCAGTGAAGAAACTGGGTCCTGATGTTGCGATAACGAAGCTTCCTGGGGGGAGAAGGCCGACGAGGATACGGCGTACATGCAGGGGGCCGAGCCTAGCAAGACATGTGAGACAGATGACAGGATGGATCTTGTTTGACTTCATGCTTAGCCCACTTTTGCCTAGTGGCTCACTTAAAGGACAACCGACACCATTTTTTTGTTTCCTAACTGACATCAGAAAAACGTTTTATAGCATCTAAAATACCCAAAACACGCAAGCTGATACTTTTAGTCAAATGCAAAACACCAATAAAAATAACTTAGAGTTCCAAAACTGCTTCAAAATGACCTCGGAAATTGTAGTTGCCTTTATTAGTCTCGCAGTGGAGTAATGGTGAGTTTCAGGAGGTCCCGCCCCCTTGTTTGTGATGTCACGCCAGGATTCTTCAGACAGAAAACAATGGCTTCAGTTCAGATTCGGAGAAGATGCTTTCTTGTTACTCATCCAGTTATGAATATGATTCAAATAGTTCTGAAGAGGAAAGCATAAATGTTTGCAATCGATTAAGGGAGTCCTTCCGGGTCAATTCGAGCCATCTGGACTCCAATGTAGCTCCTAGAAAATGCACAAGATGGCGCCCAAGCTCCGTTGGAAATGAGCTGATTTGTCTGCTGAGAATTTGTGTCCACTTTTATGGGGTTACCGCAATTGGTAGTGTTGGTGCGACACACGATTCACCATTGCGTTATTCAAGTGTTTTTCCTTCAATGTTTTCAGACCAAACAAAGTACGCAAAATGCATTGTGTGTCGCTTTCTCGGGCAGGGGCGTTCCAGACGTGACGTAACATCAGGCATCGTCATCAACTCGAAAACAAGACTTCCTGAATATCCAGCGCGAGTCTTAAAACGTAAAATATAGCTATATGCGGTGGAATCTTTGTAAAATGCGTTCAGTAGAAGTCATTTGAAGTGATTTTACAAATTATGGACATAACTTGTCCGGGGTGTCGGTTGTCCTTTAAATCATGTTTCCACCACACAGCCCCGCTTACAGCTGAAGGCGGTTTGAAGTGAAATTCAGCGTGAAAAAAAGTGCATTGTCATAACAGACAACATATCATGATGGAGCATGTTGTCTTCTTGTCATTTTGGATGGACGGATGGATGGATTATGCTGACTGAAAAACTGTTACTAACTACCAAAACTGTAACAAACCAGGTTAAATATATTTGTTACAAGGTAGTTTCGTGTTTAAAACGGAAGCAGTAACTGACTAAAATCAATCCACTTCTTCTTTTCCTGTCGGCTTTTCCCTTCAGGGGTCGCTACAGCGAATCAGTGTCCTCCATCTTCAGAGGTTTGATTCGCATGTTTGTTTTGGCCAGGCTTTTACATCCGATGCCCTTCCTGACACAACCTACTGTATTTATCCGGGCTTGGGACCGGCACAATAAGACACTGGCTTGTGTCCCCTTGTGGGGTCCCCTTGTGGGGACACAAGCCATATTCACAACTGGATGAGTAACAAGAAAGCATCTTCTCCGAATCTGAAGCCATTGTTTTGATTCTCGAGCAAGGCAAGACGTCTTGGCGTGATGTCACGAACAAGGGGGCGGGACCTTCTGAAACTGAAACTTTCTGAGGTCATTTTGAAGTAGTTTTTGGACACTAAGTCATTTTTATTGGTGTTTTGCATTTGACTAAAAATATCAGCCTGCGTGTTTTGGGTATTTTAGATGCTATAAAACGTTTTTATGATGTCAGTTCGGAAGCAAAAAAATTGTGTCGGTTGTCCTTCAAAGGACAACCGACGTCACTTTTTTGCTGCGAATTGGGCATTTTCAGAAAGTCCCGCCCCCAGTTTGTGACATCACGCCAAGACGTCTTGCAGTGATTGAAAATCAAAACAATGCCTTCAGATTCAGAGAATATGCTTTCTTGTTACACCTCCAGTTATGAATATGATTCAAATAGTTCTGAAGAGGAAAGCAATCGATTAAAGAATTTATTCCATGCCATTTTGAGGCAACATTGGGGAGAAACGATCACCAGAAAAGAGGCACAAAATGGCGACCTCCTGTGGCCACCTCCGTCTCCACAGGCTGATAAATTCCTTAGCTTGGACAC
Source organism: Hippocampus bargibanti (assembly GCF_051943395.1). Lineage (NCBI taxonomy): Eukaryota > Metazoa > Chordata > Actinopteri > Syngnathiformes > Syngnathidae > Hippocampus > Hippocampus bargibanti. Next base: position 11,045,985 of record NC_142752.1, read on the forward strand.
CCTCTTCTGGCGGCTTTTGGGTGCAACACAAGGTTTTTCAGACCAAACAATACAGCAAAATACATTGACGTGATGGAAGGACTGCTACAATGTGTCTTTTTTTCGGTCAGTTGGCGTCCCTTTAGTGACGTCACGTACGGACTCGTCACCAACTCAAAAACAAGACTTCCTGAATACACAGCGCGAGTCTTAAAATGTAAAATATAGCGATATGCGGTGGAATCTTTTAAAAATACGCTCAGTAGAAGTCATTTGAAGCCATTTTACAAATTATGGACACAACTTGTCCAGAGACGTCGGTTGTCCTTTAACTGACTATTCTAACTAACACAACAGTAACTAAATAAAGACAACTAAATAACAAACTAATCAACCAAATCTGCGTGATTAAAATGCATCAGTCAGGCAAAACATTTTGTCGCTCACCTGCCGCATTGTAGCTGTCGGTGAAGAAGGTTCCGCTCTTCCTGCCGGGCCGGTCAAGGATGTCGAGCGGGTCATGGACTTCAGAGTATGGTGAGCGAAGCAAGAGGAGGGGGTTTACGCTGCTGATGACCGAGACATGCGGCTCGACCGCCGGCGCCATCCGCTGGCCATCCAAGTAGCTGTTGTTTCCAAAATATTCTGTGGGGAAAGGCCAAGTAAAACATTGCATCAAGGATTCATGTCGTTTTTGATTTTATGGTGATTTTTATGTTTTGATTTTTTAAAATCACGTTGAAATCGAATAGAACAATAAATTGGAAGGTCAGAGGCCGGTCAGCGTTCCTGCTGTGTTTATTCCCGTGTCGCTACGCTTACCACTTTGTCCCACAGAAGAATATGTTTGTCCTGTACCAGCACCGCTACTGCTACCGGCCGAGTGGTTGAGTCCAAAACCGAATCCATCTCCAGCATCCACCATGTGAGCCCCCGTCTGAACCTCCAGACCGGGATCGTTCAAGATGGCGTCTGAGCTCGAGCCGTAGCCGGAAGCCGGGTGGGCGGAAGGCGCATAAGGACTCAACGAGCAGGAGGAGAAATGATGGCCATCTCCCGAGAAGACGTCTTTGACGGAAGGCTGCTGTTCATCCAAGGTGGGGTAACGACACACCTGGTAGGCCAAGGAGGATGTTGTGATGGAAGATGAGAATGTGCTCTCCGCCTCAGGCCTCAACATGCGAAAAAAAAAAAATAATTAAATAAATAAATAAATAAATAAATAAATAACATTTTATCAGACTCCAGTGAGGAAAATAAAAAAAAAATCATCATCAAAATGGAATTAACTCATTCACTGCCATTTATACGGGAATTGAAAAGATGATGTGGAACGCCAGTCCCAAATTTGTTCGGGTTTTGGTTTTTCTTGCAGGGGGTGCCGATAAAGCACTGGTTAGACTTCTAGCAATGTTTTTTCCCATCCACAAGTGGGCAGCATTTGCCCCCACTTGCATCTCATGTTACTCCAGAACCAAATAAGCTAGGAATTAACTTTTCTTTCTGATGAACGAAGAGAGTCTAAGGTATCTAACGCTGTATTGAATGTTTATGTAGTTGTAAAACTCAATATTCTAAGGGTCCTGGAATTTGAGTGAAAATTATAAAAACCTCAGCACTAGAGTGGACACATTTTTGCACATCGTCTGGCAGTAAATGAGTTAAGATAAACACGTGCTGTCATGTGATTATTGCACCATTTTCCAGCATGAATTTCATTTTTCTACTCATGCTATTTCAAAAGTAATTCACGGACAAAAACATAAGTAAAATCTTGTTGGCAAATCCAGAAAATGAAATTGCCCGTATATTTCAATTTAGCTTTCTCACTTAATGTTTTAGATCACCGGTGTGAAAGATAAGGCCCGGGGGGCAAATCTGGCCCGCCACATTATTTTATTTGGCCCGCGTAAGCAAATCAAGATTGACAAATGCCATGATGCTTGCTAAAGTCCGAACCACAATTTCAAATTGTCCCATCAAAACCATAATAACAGTTGACTTCAGATTTGAAAACTATCCATCCATTCATTTTCCGTACCGCTTATTCCTCATTAGGCTCGCGGGGGGTGAAAACTAGTTATTCGTTAATTTGTTGTGTGTTCTGTATGTAATATGTGGAGGAGAGGAAACATTCTAATGGCTTCCCCAAATTCATAATGGCCCTCGAGAGGAACCCGTTACTACAATGGCCTGCAGAAAAAATATCCTGTGACTGTAAAGTGTCCTTGAGAGTTTTGAAAGACGCTTATAAATGAAATGTATTATTATTATTATTATTATTTATTATTATTATTATTATTATTATTATTATTATTTGAATCTGGCTTTGCAAAGTGTGCTAATTACTTTCAATTTCTCCCACAAGTCTGTATCAAGTCCAACTGAAAGTCCAACTACCAGTTTCTAACCATGTAATGTTGAGGTGGCCCAACCAGAATGGATTTGTATCCATTATATTCATGAGATAAGAGACATTTAAAGGATAAGTTTATGTGATTTTTTATACTGCATATCTAATTCAAGTCATTCCTTATAAAATTAATAACCTGACGCACCAAAAAAATGTGCCGCACGGCCTTGTGACTGATTTAAGTGGACAAAACTCAAAATATTAAAAAATAAATACATTTAAAAGGGAAAATTTTGAAATGTGTTCAATTTATTTATGACATTTGTAGTGGACCAAAACCTCAGGTCACCCAACATAGTTACAGTTAGTTTCGAATCCTCACTAAGGTGAACAGGAGTCTATCAAGAACATGCAAACTCCACACAGGAATGCCGTAGCCAGAATCGAACCCTGTTCCTCTGCACTGTGAGGCGAAGACGCTAACTATGCAGCCTGAGTACTACTAATTACAAACCAAAAAGCACGATAACTGACAGACAAGAGCGCTGATGCGTATGTGGAACTGTCGCGGCTTGGAATTGAAGCGGATTTATGACGCTGGGACAGGAGATGTGAGACAATCTCTTTTCGTCAATGGATGCTACAGCTGCGTGTTTGCTTTCAACATTTAGCTTGTAGTAGACGTGCACATTCCACCATGACGTCTCGAGGAGAGGAACTGCTTCATGTCACAAAGAGGGTACAGAAAGTGCTGAAGAATAAATGACTCTCTGTGTCTTTGTGTTGTCATATTATTTGTTTTTTTTTTTGTTTTGTTGTTTGTTTTTTTTACTTTGTTACTTCCGGGTAGAGTTAACGCTGTTGCGTGTGGCTACCGCTGATCACCTGCAGAAAAAATATCCTGTGACTATAAAGTGTCCTTGCGAGTTTTGAAAGGCGCTTAGAAATTAAATTTATTATTATTATTATTATTATTATTATTATTATTATTATTATATAAAAACCTGATGGGAGAGTTGAAGCTCACCTGAGTCCATTCTGGTAAGCAGAAGTGAGAGAGGGGAAGTAGGTTGTGCAGGGGTACAAAGTCTCAGGGAAGACAGCACAGAGGTTGGGCTGGTTTACGGCACCCAATGTGGAGTGGTAGGACAAGGATGAAGATGAAGTGGAACAGGAAGAAGTTGGGGCTCGTGGACCCTGGTTGATGACCGAGCCTCTGTGCACCAGCGGTGCCGGAGAGATAGGGGGTGTCATGACTGAAGTAGAAAAATCTGTGGGACCGCCTGGAAAAGCAAAAGTTGGTCTTGACTTTTTTTGAAACCAGTGATACCTTGGCTTACGAACGTAATTGGTTCCCAGAAAGTGTGTGTAAGGCGAAACGTGTGTATTCCAAACATTAATATCCCATGGGAAACCATTAAAATGAGAATAATCCGTTGCTAGGTCCCCATAAAACATAATTTCCAACTAAATAAGCCTCAAAACTACACACAATATACCTTATTTTATGTATAATAAATGTGCTATGGTATTGTAATTAAAGAAATTAACTGCACTGTATAATAAAGTCGTTTTATTTACCTTTGTGATGGTCGTTGATGGCTTGATGGAATGGATAGCTTTTTTGCATAAAGTGTCTCAAGGAGCTCTGGGTTGTACATCTTAGAAGTTGTGATATCTCAACAGTAACAGATGCAGGGAGACACACTAGAAACTTCATTAATAGCTGCTTCCCTTGCTTGTAGTATGTTCTCTTCAAATTGTACAGATGGCTTGTGTGGGTTATTTGTGGATCCTGATTGATGGGATATTTTAAATGTACATTTCTCCACTGAAAGACTAATAAAGGCAAATCCAATGTCCAATGTCCAACCTTGCAGGCTACACTCTGCCTTTAACTATAAATAAAGTTGAAACAAGTCCAAATTTCACTGTGTTTTATATCCATTTTGTCAGCATTTCACGTTTATTTTCACTTTTGTTTTTTGTTTCAAGCTCTTTCGTCTCCCTTTCGTGTGTGTGTGTGTGTGTGTGTGTGTGTGTGTGTTTCTGTTTCTGTAACTGTCATGATCTGGTTGGCGACCAACGGGGGGCGCTGTCGGCCCCGCCTGCACCTGCACAGGTGCTGGTCATCCCAATCAGATTGGCGACCAACAGGTAGCGACGTCAGCCCTGCCTGCAGCCTCGCAGGTGCTGGTCGTTTTAATCACTGACACTCAAAAGGACACCCGGCACGACCATCCGGTGTCTGTTCATTGTTTGCTGCATGCTTTGTCTGCAATTGCATGCATTGTATGCTGTGCATGTGTTTGTTTAACCTTGGCGGACTTTTACACTTCTGTTCAGATGATTTTGATGTTTTACATTTTGTTCCTGCTGACCTTTATTTTAATACAATTTGTTAAACAACCTCCTGCTCCCCCCTGCCTGCTTTTTGGGATCCGCACCCGCCATCACCACCTTGCAAAACGTGACAGTAACCCATTCCCCCGCTCATTGCGGCGTGTGTCCCCTCCCACCTCTACCACGGATTTTGACCAATCACGTGCGGCTTTAACCCAAAAAAAAAGCTTCATTCACTTCACAGATCCAGCTCCAAGAAGACTTCACAGATCCAGCTCCAAGAACCGGCTCGTTCGTGAACGACACAATGCTCATTGTGGCGCTTCGTGTGTTTCCCGAAAAATAGTTCGTATGCCAAATTATATTCTCGCAAATTTAACGTTCGTAAGGCGAAAGGTTCGTTAGCTAAAGCATTTGTAAGTCACTGTATCACTGTATTTGTTTGAAGTTTCCCCCAAAAAATAAAATACAATTGTAATTATTATTATCATTTATGTACCTGGACCAGGGAAGCCAACAGAATCTGTCACTGATATGACGATGGCAGCACCCGTCTCCAACACTCGCTGTTGATTGTCCTCCACAGACACAGAGGCCCCCTGTCCCAAGGACTCGCACTTCACCGATTGGTCGACGGCAACAGGTGCACTACTTTGCACGACTTTGTTGCGATTGGCTAGGAAGCAGGAGCTGGGACATGCCAAAAAGGCTGCTTTACTGGCTCCTGAGAGAATGGAAAAAGTTAGCCATATCTGCAAAATAAAAACAGAAATGACATTGTGTGCAAAAAAAACATACCTTCTTTTTTCATGTGTTTGTCCAGAAGGTTCTGCAGGTCACGCTCCTTGTCGTTGTTGAATTGAGTTTCGAGCGCCAGTAGGATGTACTCATCCAGAAGCATCCGGATCAGATGGAAAGAACCTGAACACCATCCACATACTGTAGTTATGTATGGGGAAGTCATGTACTTGATCAGGGTTATCTAATTTGGGGAAAAAAGTGAAATGATATTGTGGAGAAACATAAGGAAACTCCAGTTACGTCCAATGCCTATTAATATGCGTATGATTATTAGACTGATTACAGAAGACCCCGCTTTCTCGCAGTTCAGTTCACGCTGAAACGGCTAAAAAGGCAATAATAATAATAATAATAATAATAATAATAATAATAATAATAATAATAATAATAATAAATACATGAATACATAAATAAATAAGAAAAATAAATAAATAAATAAATACATACATAAATAAATATACACAAATGAGGCACAACTGTGTATGACATTGGGAGATTTAAAAAAATTAAACGATTAAAAAAAGAAAATGAAAAATTAAATAAAACCACAAATGTAATATCTAACATGAATGAAAATTATATACAAATAGCAAATGTGTGAAATATTTGAAAAAAGAAAATATTTGATAAAAAATGAAATAAGTGAATGGATCAATTCCATCTTTCGCCTTCCAGTGTGGAATTTGCATGTTCACCCCATGCCTGTGTGGGTTTCCTATGGGTAATCTGGTTTGCTTCCTTATTCCAAAAAAAAGCATAGCAGGCTGATTGAACACTCCAAATTGTTCTACGGTGTGATGGTTCTTTGTCTATGTATGCAACGCGATTGGCTGGCAAACATGTTCAGGGAGTCAAACACCGCCTACAGCCCAAAGACATCTGCGATAGGTTCCAGCCGATAACGCAATCCTAATGATGATAAGCTAATTAAGACATGGATGGATGAAATAAAATAAAAAAGAAACAATGAAAGTAAAACAGTGATACCATGGTTTACGAACTTAATTACTTCCCAGATAGAGTGTGCAAGGCGAAAAGGGTCTATCCCAAAAATTAATTTCCCATAAGAAACCATTAAAATGAGAATAATCTGTTCCCAGGTCCCCATAAAACATAATTTTCTACTTTCTAATTTTGTAAGCCTTAAAACTACACAAAATATACCTTATTTTATGTAGAATACATGTGCTGTGGTATTGTAATTAAAAAAAACCGTCCTGTATAATAGTCGTTTTATTTACCTTTGTGATGGTCGTTGATGGCTTGATGGAATGGAGTGACCGGCTTCATCAGCATTAAACACTTGATGAGGAACGTAGCCGTCTTCTTTTACCATCTTGAGGAATGATCCCTTGGAGGTGCTCTCTCCGCGATGATTTTACTTAGTTCCTCATCAATTGTGTTCTGTTTAGCTGGGTTGATAGTTTTTTGCATCATGTGCACAGATGACTTGTGCAGGTTATTTGTGGAGCCTGATTGATGGGAATTTTAACCTTGCAGTTTACACTCTGCCTTTGAACTATCAAATTTGAAACAAAACAGTCCAAATTTCCCTATTTTCTGTCCATTTTGTCACTCTCTCTATATCGTCTGCCTGTCTCTTTAATGTTTAAACCACCTCCCCTCACTGCAGCGTTCTTGACCAATCCCGTGGCTTTAACTAAAGACTGGGGGTGGGGAATAGAGGACAAAAAAATGTCGGCAGCCATTTCCTTTTTTGGAGAATGGCTGCCGACATTTTTTTGACCAATCACGTGGCTTTAACCGACGACTGGAGGCGGGGAATAGAGAACCAAAACAAGCCGGCTGCCATTTTCTTTTAGGAGAACGGACTCGTTTACGAACGACACATCACCCATTGTGGTGTTTTAAGCTTGGTGTGTATTCCGAAAATAGTTGGTATGCCAAGGCAAAATGTTCCTAAATTTAGCGTTCGTAAACCAAAAAGTTCATAAACCAAGGGGTTCGTAAACCGAGGTATCACTGTACAACATTATACAATAAATAACCTCAAGAATATAATCATAGAAAAACCAAACATATTGGATTGGATTTAGAAGCATGACGCTTAGCATTCAATTGCTCTGTTTGTCTAGCAGGGCTTTACTGTTAGAGGAGTACCCTTGCGTGTGTGATTTTGCGTGCGTGTTTATTCACACAGTGTGTTTAAACAACAAGCACACGACCCCGAGATAAGACTGTTTAATGATTACTATTTATGGCTGGATTGTGTAAAGAAGAGCGCGAGGCCAAAATGGAGCCTCGGAATGATTCATGGGAGTCCTAATGACGTGATGACGACGGAAGGCGTGTGGCGGCGTCAGCTCACCGAAACTGGCAGCGTTGTTGAGCGTTAGGTTGTGCATGATGCGAGCACCGAAGAAGCTCCAACGCAGCAGGAAGTCCTGAGCTCGTCTCCTCACCGAGCGACCGCCTTGTTTGCCCGGCTGAGGAAATGGTAAAACACAAACACAAAAGGTTAATCGCACCTGTTTGCCGATTACTAAGTGGTGACAAAATGACATTAAAATCACACACATCACTAATAAAAATGTACACCAAAGGAAACTCTCACATTTTAGGTATTGCGCAAGGTGAAGAATCTGCAGTTAAAAATACATTCATAAAAAGTCATCTGTGATTTGGCAGAATCACAGAAAGCATTGCATGGCACTTGAAACGGACCTTAATGACTTTCTGCTCCACTACTGTGTCCAGCCACTCTACAAACGATTCGACTGTGGCATTCTTCCTTAGAAGCTCCTTCAGCTCCTGGAAGACAGCGATGGCCTCGTCTGTGGGGAAACACACACATGATGTTAAGCAATGAGGACTAAGTCTGGCTTTGTCCAAGAGATCCTCATTTGGGTCATCAGTGACTCGCCGACTTACAATCAGAGTGGGCATCATGCAACTGCTCGCCGTTGGCGTTGATGCTGAGCAGCGAGTATATGCTGATGCTATTCAGGTCCACATTATCCATGTCCGCCACCATGTGGCTCACCACGCTTTGGTCAAACAGTGCCGGACGGGCGATCTGTGACGCCAAATATAGACAGTCATCAACATGCTTTACACAGGATCTCAATTCGACAGTGGCCCAAAGTTTTACTTGATGTCAGCGCGTACGCCATATTGTATGTGGCAAGTCTGCACAGTAAACAAATGCAAGTAAATAATGTGAAATTCTGAAAGTGACAAACAATATAGTACCATATATTCTGCACTATAAGGCGTACCGAAAAGTATTCCATTTTCTCAAAGGCTAACAGTGCACCATATACTCCGATTCGCTTTATATTTGGATCAATATTCAGATTTCTTGGACTGTGTGGTTTAAAGGACAACCGACACCTTCGGACAAGTTGTGTCCACAATTTGTAAAATCACTTCAAATGACTTCTATTGAGCGCATTTTACAAAGATTCCACGGCATATAGCTATATTTTACGTTTTAAGACTCGCGCTGAATATTCAGGAAGTCTTGTTTTTGAGTTGATGACGATCCCCTAAGTGACGTCATTGAGGGAACGCCCGTGACAGAGAAAGCGACACACAATGCATTTTGGATACTTTGTTTGGTCTGAAAACATTGTGTTGGTCCGTGTTGATGATGGAATTGGAAGGAAAACTACATAAATAACGTGATGGTGAATCATTGTGTTTCGCAGCCAATTGTGGTAACATGCATAAAGAAGGTGTAAGTTTACACAAATTCCCATCAGACAAATCAGCCCATTTCCAACGGAGCTTGGGCGCCTTCTTGTGCATTTTCTGGGCGCTACATTTGAGTCCAGACGGCTCGAATTGATACGGAAGGACTTCTTTAATCGATTGCAAACATTTATGCTTTCCTCTTCAGAACGATTTGAATAATATTTATAACTGGATGAGTAACAAGAAAGCATCTTCTCCGAATGTGAACTCTCTGAAGCCATTGTTTTGATTCTGGAGCAAGGCTGTGTGTGACCAATAGTGACATCACGAACAAGGGGGCGGGACTTTCTGAATCTGGCCAGTTCCGAGCTCATTTTGTGGCAGTTTTGGGACACTTTAAGTCATTTTTATTGGTGTTTTGCATTTGACTAAAAATATCACCCTGCGTGTTTTGGATATTTTAGATGCTATAAAACGCTTTTCTGATGTCAGTTAGGAAAGAAAAAAAATTGGTATCGGTTGTCCTTTAACTAAATGTTCTCTAAATTGCTTTGTTACAGCTGCAGTCGTTGTGAAAGCGTCGTCTGTATTGTATTGTATTCCCTTCAGCGTAGCTTCCTTTAGTGTGTGCATAAGGCAAACGCAACCACTATTGTATCTTCCACTCTATGCCCCTTATAAAACAGTTTTAAAATATGCCATTCATTGAAGGTTCCTGATACTCCAAAGCACTTTACATTGCAGGGAGAAAAAAGGATGCCTCTCCATGAATATATCTGGAGACAGACAGGCATGAAAATTAATTTGTGTAATTTGTAGTTTGGTTTATAAGTTTTTCTGAATCGGTCACCTAACGATGTTGACATGTTTTGTGCAGGGAGGCTGCGTTTACTCCCACACATTATATACAGTAAAGTCTCGTTATATCGATATCGGATATATCGATAGTCCCGGTTATATCGATGCTATTTCTATGCACGCACGGAGAAAATTACATGCAAACAGGGTCGGATATATCGATAGTCCCGGTTATATCGATATTTTTTCGGACTCCCTTGAATATCGATATAACGAGACTTTACTGTATATAATATTTCAATTCTTGAGGAGAACAGCCACATAGACATAGCTGTCAACACAAAGGCTAATCATGAGAAAAATACATACTGCGCTGAGGACAAGAACTAGCTACTGGGACTAGAACTTCTTTCTCAACTGGAATTTGTATTGGGATTAGCACAAAACCTTCCAATTGTCCAAACTAGAAAATTATTTTGGTATTCCACCTTTCGTTCAGGGCTGGAATCTTCACTTGGGACATTCTCTTATGCAATTAGCCAGACATGCTAACATATGGCAAACACGGGACATTCAGCTGAGTGAGACATCACTGCAAAAACGCTCTTCTACGACTACGTAAATGGAACGTTACCTGCGCCAGGTGCAAGAAGGACGTCTGCCGCTTGAGGGAAGACACAAAGCGGCGCGCGATGGGCAGCTTCTTGGCAGCCAGGCATTGTGGGAGGTTGTCCAAAGAGGAAGCCACCCACATCTCCCAGTGCTTGGCAAAGTTGCAGATATCCGCGAGCAGGCTGAGAAATGTGAAATGAGCCATAATTGGCAAGACATCACTTTATGAGACACACAATTTTGTCACAGTCAAAGGACAACACACCTCTCAGGTTAATTCAAGACTCTATACATACACTCCCCAACTTACGAATGAGATACTTTCCGAACAGGCGTTGGTAAGGTGAATTAGTTAGTAAGTTGCTTCAGTGCTAGATTTTGTATGGAATGTATGTTTAAGGTGGTTAAGGTAAGTTTATATAAGTATGGTTAAGGTTTATATAAGTATGTTTAAGGCTTGTATAAGTAGCCTGCATTGGTCTGTACTGAAAAATGAAACATTTAATAAAATATATGCTCGGGCACTGCGACGAACTGGGCACAGGAAGCTTTCACAGCGCCTCACCTCCGTATTGGCGGTGGAAAAAAGCACTAGTCAGAAAAAGGCGCGCAGTACAAAATCTAATTTACAGCATCTCTGTTCAAACATTTTTCGACATACAGTGATACCTCGGTTTACGAATCCCTTGGCTTACGAACTTTTCGGTTTACGAACATTAAATTTATGAAAAATTTACCTTGGCATGCGAACTTTTTGGGGGATACACACGGAGCTGCCTCAATGAGTGATGTGTCGTTCGCGAACAAGCCCGTTCTTCGAACAACAAAATGGCAGCCGGCTTGTTTTGGTCCTCTATTCCCCGCCCCCAGTTTTCGGTTAAAGCCACATGATTGGTCAAGAATGCAGCAGGGGAGGTGGTTTAGACATTAAAGAGACAGGCAGACGACAGTGAGAGAGTTTCAATTTTGATAGTTCAAAGGCAGAGTGTAGACTGCAAGGTTAAAATATTCCATCAATCAGGCTCCACAAAGAACCCGCAAGCCATCTGTACACTTGATGCAAAAAGCTATCAACCGAGCTAAACAGAACACAATTGATGAGGAACTAGATAAAATTATCGCAGAGAAAGCACCTACAAGGGATCATTCCTCAAGATGGTGAAAGAAGAAGGCTACATTCCTCATCAAGTGTTAAAAGCTGAGGAAACCGGCCACTCCATTCCATCAAGTCTTAAACGACCATCACAAAAGTAAATAAAACCACTTTATTATATAGTTATTTCTTTAATTATAATACCATAGCCCATTTATTATACATAAAATAAGGTATATTTTCTGTGGTTTTAAGGTTTAGAAAATTAGAAAGTAGAAAATTATGTTTTATGGGGACTTGGGAACGGATTATTCTCATTTTAATGGTTTCCTATGGGAAATTAATTTTTGGCATACACACTTTTCGCCTTACATCCTCTAAAGTTCGTAAGCCAAGGTATCACTGTACTCGCAAAAATGTTCGTATGTACCGTTGTTCTTAACTTGAATGTTCGTAAGTAGGGGAATGTCTGTACTGTGAATTTGAGTGTGAATGGCTGTTGGTTTACATGCGCTTTGCAATGCTCACCTGTGACCTAAATGAGGAAAAACGGTACACAAAACTCCTGGATGTGTAAACTGTGTATAATAATAATACATTTCATTTACAAGTGGCTTTCAAAACTCTCAAGGTCACTTTACAGTCACAGGATATGTTTTTCTGTGGGTGAGCAGCGGCAGCCACACGCGCAAGCATTCACTCAACACGGAAGTAACTCAAATAGATAGAAAGCTAACTAGCTGGATAATAGCATTCCTGAAAGGAGAACCGACGTCTCCGGACAACTTGTGTCCATAATTTGTAAAATGGCTTCAAATGACTTCTACTGAGCGTATTTTAAAAAGATTCCACCACATATAGCTATATTTTACGTTTTAAGACTCGCGCTGAATATTCAGGAAGTCTTGTTTTTGAGTTGGTGAAAAGTCCGTACGTGACGTCACTAAAGGAATGCCCCTTGACCGAAAAAAGACACATTGTAGCAGTCCTTCCATCATATCAATGTATTTTGCTGTATTGTTTGGTCTGAAAACTTTGTGTTGCACCCAAAAGCCGCCAGAAGAGGGTGTCCAAGCTCCATATAAGGAATTTATCAGCCTGTGGAAACGGAGGTGGCCACAGGAGGTCACCATTTTGTGCCTCTTTTCTGGTGATTGTTTCTCCCCAATGTTGCCTCAAAATGGCATGGAATAAATTTTTTAATCGATTGCAAACGTGTATGCAAACGTGTATGTGTCTTCAGAACTATTTGAATCATATTCATAACTGGAGGTGTAACAAGAAAGCATATTCTCCGAATCTGAAGCCATTGTTTTAATTCTCATGCAATGCAACACGTCTTGGCGTGACGTCACAAACTGGGGGCGGGACTTTCTGAAAATGCCCAATTTGCAGCTCAATTTTCTGCAGATTTTGGACACTTTAAGTCATTTTTATTGGTGTTTTGCATTTGAATAAAAATATCATCCGTGTATAATATCATGCGTGTTTTGGCTATTTTAGATGCTATAAAACGTTTTTCTGATGTCAGTTAAGAAACAAAAAAGTGATGTCGGTTGTCCTTTAAAAGTCAAAGCAAACCTTTCAGGCATCTCTTGCATTGTGGCGGGAATGAGGACATCAGTCAAAACCTGAGCAGATTAAAAGAAAATGTCATATATACATGTATTTCATTAAAATTCACAATATTGATTATTTCAACCAGCAGCAGAGTGACAAATTGATGAGCACGCCTGTCAATCACAAAATCTCGCTATGTGTTGATAATGACGTGAAAAAAAGCTAAGCGAGTTCACTTTAAAATGAGTTTGAACGTAAATTATACTTCTGACATATTTCTCCATTTACTTTTACATTTGCTGGTGTTGGCGGCTTACTTTATACAAAATGGAGTCACACACGCACAAAATGTCCACCAGCAACGGATTGTCCAGAAGCGGCAGCAGGTGGTCGGGCATGCCCTGCCAGAAGTGCAACAGGAAGTTGTGTATCTGGAAGAGCATCGCGAGAAGACGTGAGCGTTGCCGGACTGCTAGGTAGGTCGTAGATACCAAGCAGAGACGTCACCTCGTCAAAATTGACATTGATGGCATTGTCCAAGATGCACTGACAGTGCGTCTTGTACATCACGATCAGTGTGTCCACCTGTTATTTTAATGACAATTATTATGATGTCACGTAAGGGGTCTATCAAGAGTTCAGTCCCCAGGCACAGAACCTTTTCCCGGGAGATGTTTCCTTGCAGAATAAGGTGGTGTGCGCTGGGGAATTCTGGGAGCAGTGTTCCTGTTTTGGAGCTGAGAGAGTATTTCCTGGTAAAGCCTCCCTGCACAAAACATACACGTCAGCATCATTCAGTGATTTATTTGGGAAAACATACAAAACGTGGTACAGTGATACCTTGGCTTACGAACTTAATTGGTTCCTAGACAGAGTGTGTAAGGTGAAAAGTGTGTATCTAAAAAAATTATTTCCCATAGGAAACCATTAAAATGAGAATAATCTGTTCCCAGTCCCCATAAACAATTTTCTACTTACTAAGCCTTAAAACTACACATAACATACCTTACTTTATGTATAATGTGCTACGGTATTATAATTAAAGAAATAAACTGTACTGTATAATAAAGTCGTTTTATTTACCAGGCTTGATGGAATGGAGTGGTCGGTTTCATCAACATTAACCACTTGATGAGGAACATAGCCTTCTTCTTTCGCCATCTTGAGGAATGATCCCTTGTAGGTGCTTTCTCCCCGATCATTTTACCTAGTTCCTCATCAATTATGTTGTGTTTAGCTGGGTTTATAGCTTTTTGCATCAAGTGTACAGATGGCTTGTGCGGGTTATTTGTGGAGCCTGATTGATGGGATATTTTAACCTTGCAGTCTACACTCTGCTTTTGAACTATCAAAGTTGAAACGAGTCCAAATTTCAGTTTTCTATCCATTTTCTTACCATTTCACTTTTGTTTTTTTTTGTTTCCAGCTCTGTCGTCTCCCTTTTGTGTGTGTGCGTGTTTTCTCACTCTGACGTCTGCCTGTCTCTTTAATGTTTAACCCCCACCACCCCTGCTGCGTTCTTGACCAATCACGTGACTTTAACCGAAGACGACATTTTGTTTTTGGGAGAACGGCCTCACTCTCTCTCTGTCTGTAACCCCCCCCCCCTCACTGCTACGTTCTTGACCAATCACATGGCTTTAACCGAAGACTGGGGGTGGGGAATAAAGGACCAAAACAGTCAGCTGCATTTTCTTGTTAGGAGAACGGGCTCGTTCGCAAACGACACATCACTCATTGTGGCGCTCCGTGTGTATCCCAAAAAATAGTTTGCATGCCAAGGTAAAATTTTGATGAATTGAATGTTCGTAAACCGAAAAGTTCGTAAGCCAAAGGGTTCGTAAACCGAGGTATCACTGCATGGAGCACACTACCTCATTCTTCATTTTGCTTCCAGAAAATCTGCCGACAGGAAAAGGAACATCATCCAAGCACAAAATCTAAACGTTAGTGTTAATTGTTGTTTTGACATCAAATGTTATTGTTTAGGTCATAAAATGTATCAAGTACCTGGTCAAACCTTTTCCAGAGTAGACGGAATGATAGTAAGCGCTGCTCTCTTTGATACCAATGCCATAGTAATGATACCTGTCATGTATAACCAGTATCAATTACGAAAAACAATTCTGTGAAAATGAGGATTGTGAAATATGACAGTTACTTACTTAGAGTGTCCCCTGGTTCCCAATCTCCTAGTGGTCAGGAGAGGGAACTTCTGTCGGATAGTCTGATTGAGGGAAATGAAAAAAATAAACAAGTTTGATGACAACATCCATTTGTTTCATATCTTCTTCTTTTCCTTCCGGCTTTTCCCTTCAATGGGTCGCCATAGCGAATCGGTGTCATCCATCTTTAGAGGTTTGATCCGCATGTTTGTTTTGGCCAAGCTTTTATGTCGGACACAAACGTGTCCGACAACTTACTGACACAACCGTCCGTATTTATCCGGGCTTGGGAATGGCACAAATGTTTCGTATACACAATAAATAAATAAATAAATAAATAAATAAATAAATAAATAAATAAATACGGCAACATCATAAGTTGACAGTAATTAGCTATCTATTAGCTGTCTAGCTGTATGAGGTGGCTCCATAGGCATAGGTCAAAGCGTTTGTAGTTTTACTTTGGATTAGTTTTGCCATGTACTGAACAGGTGTCAAAGTCAAGGCTCGGGGGCCAAATCTGGCTTGCCACATCATTTTGTTCGGCCCGCGAAAGCAAATCAAGCATGTAAAGTGCTACGATGCTTTGCTAAAGTCTGAAGCAAAATTTCAAATTGTCCCATTTAACCACAATAACAGTCATTATTTTTTTACTTCAGATTTGAAAACTTGTTATTCATTCATTTTGTGCCCTCTATATGGAATATGTGGAGGGGATAAAACATTCTGATGGCTTCCCCCAAATTCATAACGGCCCCCGAGAGGAAACCGCAATGACAATGTGGCCTGCGGCAAAAAATGACTGACACTCCTGATCTACTGCACAGGTGTGTGTGTATGTATGCGTGTATGTATGTATGTACGTATGTATGTGTACGTATGTATGTACGTACGTACGTACGTACGTACGGATGGATGGATGGATGGATGGATGGATGGATGGATGTATATTACTGTATCTAATAGCTAGCTAGCTAGCTATTTATTTGCTATCTATTAGCTATCTATTAGCTGTCTAGCTAGCTAGCTAGCTATCTATCATTTAGCTATCTGGCTGGCTAGGTAGCTATCTATTAGCGACTGTATCCTGTGACTGTAAAGTGACCTTGAGAGTTTTGAAAGTTGCATAGAAATGAAATGTATTATTATTATTATTATTACTGTATCTATTAACTAGCTGGCTAGCTTTCTGTCTATTTGAATTACTTCCGGGTTGAGTGAAGCTGGCGTGTGTGGCTGCCGCTGCGCACCCACAGAAAATCTTATGTGACAGCAAAGTGACCTTGAGAGGCACTTATAAATTAAATGTATTATTATTATTATTATTTGCATATTCTGGAAGATAAAAAATATATTTTAAAAGCTAATAAACAATAAAATTTAAAAAGCTAATGTACTTTTCCAAAAGTAGCAGCGCAAGCGGGCTCCAGTTTGATTTTCCTGCAGAAGTCCAGGTAGTGAGCGTAGAGGATGCAGCGAGGGAGACACACACCCTCGCACACAATGTAGTTCTCTTCCAGCCTGATCGGGAGCACCACAACAATCATCATCATCATCATCATCCATAAATTGTACATTGGTCCTCACCACTGCAGTGTGAGCTGCGTCTGCTTCTTCTTGTCCTTGCTTGTCTTGTTGATGCTTTTCCTGGGGGAGGCCAAGCTTGCTTTGGTACTCACTTCTTCGTTCTGGTCCTGGTCCAGATCCTGGTCTTCTTCTGAGGATGCCATTTCATTGCTGTCTTCCGCCTCTGATGAAATCACACAACATGGATTCATGCATGTATGGAATATGAATGTATCCTGTTAGCAATTCACAATTTTGTGTTTGTATTGAACAACATAAAGAGCTGCAGTCTTTGGTTGATCAGTATGTTAGAATTATGAGTTGTTCTTTGCATAGGATAAAGAATATATGTCTGTGAACGTTGTTTTATTTTCTTTTCACGTGTTTTGCGGCAAAGTTTGTGGTTTTTGCTTAAAGCAAGGGTCTTCAATCCTGTCCTCTGCTGTCCTGCCTGTTTTTCCATCTCGCCTTGCTTCAACAGATCTTATTCAAATGATGTCGATCGTTAGCCAGCCTCTGCTGACTTGGCTGATTATATGATCATTTCAAGCAGGCGTGCTTGCAGCACAGAAAAAGGCCCTGGAGGAACAGGGTTTAAGTACCCTGGTTTAAAGGGCCACACCAACAAATAGATGCTAATCGTTAGCCCTTGTGCTAAAATGTATTTCACTGTATTCCAGTGAGGGCTTTGTAAGTGTATCAAAAACACATGTTGGCTTTCTGTTTGGTAAGCATCTGTCAATAAACATCTTGGAGCCTCTTTTGTGAACAACATGTCGTAATTTTATCTGCCAAAGTCCAGCTTGTTGTGAAGGCGATTGAAGTTACTGAACCTGCTAATATTGCTTCTATTTAAAATACATGGACATGGATATTTGTTTGTTTGTTTATTTATCTGTATAAAATGTAATGCTTTTAAAATGTAAAACTTTTCCAAATCCAGTACAAATTCAGGGGACATACCATTACCGGTAATTACAGTAATTACAGATTACAGTAATTGTAAACTACACGATGCCATTTTGAAGTGTGGGGCCTTTTCTTTTTGTTTTTGCCACCACCGCGTGGCCGATCAGAGTACTTTTTTAAACCAAGTAAATTCAATATAGTACAGTATCACAGACGACGAAAGACATGCTACAGTAATAATAATAATAATACATTTACTTTCTAAGCACCTTTCAATACTCTCAAGGACACTTTACAGTCACTGGATTTTTTGGTGCGGGTGAGCAGCGGCAGCCATTCGTGCTCGCGTTCACTCTACCCGGAAATAACAGCAGTACTGTTATTTGAACCTCAAAGTAATGTTACTAATTGTGGACATATGTCCAGTATTGGATTGGGATTGGATTTGCCTTTATTAGTCTTGCAGTGGAGAAATTTGCATTTCACAGCAGAAAAGTAATAAAAGGAATGAAAGTAGAAAAACAAAATACATGAGATGCTGGAAAGGCAGCCACTCTCGCGGCGCCGTCTTGAAGTCAAAAGAACAAAAAAAAAAACAACTATGACAACACAAAGACAATATTACAACAAAGACACAGAGTCATTCATTCTTTAGCACTTTCTGTACCCTCTTTGTTACATCAAGCAGTTCTAGATGAAAGAGGAGAGGATCAAAGGATTGTTGAGGACGTTTTTATTTTAAATTTTTTAGTTTCTTTGTTTTTTTTTTTTACCTGATTTGATGGCAGAATCATCGTCCTGATTAGAAGGTCCACGGGAGGCTGTGTCCACTTCTGAGCCGCACCAAGTTTTGTTGAAAGGCTGAAGAGGTAAAAGCCTCTCCGCAGCTGAACTCTCAAGACTGCGCTTCATTGCCATAGTCACACCATGCACGGGGGACATTTGGAGTTAGATTTAAAAAATAAAATAAAAATTGGAAGAATGTGTTCATTGGGTCCTAAAGAAGGCTCAAAGAAGCAGCCAGTGGGTCTTTTGTCAGGAGGAAGAGAATCAAGAAGGTGCTCCACCGTGAGAAGATGAGCGAGCAGGCCCAGCGCAGGCGAGCATCATATTTACAGAAGAGCTTCTTAATCATTAACAGGGGCGAGGGAGGGAAGACTCATCCATCTGTCTTTCCAGCACCATTAGCTTCCCCAGAAGCCTTGCACCTCCAAAAAGATACAAACTTTATCTTTAATTGTGATTTTTTTTTTCCAATACTGTAATTGTTTTCCCTCAATTGAAATGTATTTTAAATTTTATCTGAAAGTCTCAGTAATGTAAATTAGCAAATTTGACATACCGCAAAGAAAAGTAGTTATACCTTGGCTTACGAACTTAATTGGTTCCCAGATGGAGTGTGTAAGGCGAAGTGTGTATCCCAAAAATTAATTTCCCATAGGAAACCATTAAAACGAGAATAATCCGTTCCCAGGTCCAAATAAAACGTAATTTTCTATTTTTCTAAGCGTTAAAAATACACGAAATATACCTTATTTTATGTATAATAAATGTGCTATGGTATTATAATTAAAGAAATAAACTGTACTGTATAATAAAGTCTTTTATTTACCTTTGTGATGGTCGTTGACGGCTTGATGGAATGGAGTGGCCGGTTTCCTCACCATTAAACACTTGGTGAGGAATGTAGCCTTCTTTCACCATCTTGAGGAATGATCCCTTGTTGGTGCTTTCTCTGTGATAATTTTATCCAGTTCCTCATCAATTGTGTTCTGTTTAGCAGGGTTGATAACTTTTTGCATCAACTGTACAGATGGCTTGTGCAGGTTATTTGTGGAGCCTGATTGATGGGATATTTTAACCATGCAGTCTACACTCTACTTTTGAACTATGAAAGTTGAAAGGAGTCCAAATGTCACTGTTTTCTATCCATTTTCTCCCCATTTCAGTTTTGTTTTTTTTTTCACTTTTGTTTTTTTTGTTTCAAGCTCTGTTGTCTCCCTTTTGTGTGTGTGTGTTTTCTCACTCTCTCTCTCTGTCGTCTGCCTGTCTCTTTAATGTTTAAACCCCCCCCCCCCCCTTACTGCTGTGTTCTTGACCAATCACGTGGCTTTAACCGAAGACGGCATTTTGTTTTTTGGAGAACGGCCTCACTCTCTGTCTGTAACAACCCCCCCCCCCCCCACACTGCTGCGTTCTTAACCAATCACGTGGCTTTAACGGAAGACTGGGGGTGGGGAATAGAGGACAAAACAGCCCGCCACCATTTTCTTGTTAGGAGAACGTACTCGTTCGCGAATGACACATCACTAATTGTGGCAGCTCCGTGTGTATCCCGTAAAAGAGTTCGTATCCCAAGGTCAAATTTTCATAAATGTAACGTTCATAAACCGAAAAGTCCGTAAGCCAAGAGGTTCGTAAACCGAGGTATGACTGAATTTACATATCAGAATCAGAAAGCATTTAAAGGACAACCGACGTCTCCGGACAAGTTGTGTCGATAATTTGTAAAATGGCTTCAAATGACTTCTACTCAGCATATTTTACAAAGATTCCACCGCATATAGCTATATTTTACGTTTTAAGACTCGCGCTGAATATTCAGGAAGTCTCGTTTTTGAGTTGGTGACGAGTACGTACATGACGTCACTAAAGGAACGCCCTTGACCGTAAAAAAACGCATTGTAGCGGTCCTTCCATCACGTCAATGTATTTTGCTGTACTTGTTTGGTCTGGGGACCTCGTGTTGCACCCAAAAGCCGCCAGAAGGCCAGAAGAGGGCGTCCAAGCGCCATATAAGGAATTTATCAGCCTGTGTAAACGGAGGTGGCCACAAGAGGGTCGCCATGTTGTGCCTCTTTTTTTGGGTGAGAGATTTTCCTCAAAATGGCACAAATAAATTATTTCATCGGTTGCAAACATGTATGATTTGCTCCGTCCCCAATGTTGCCTCAAAATGGCATGGAATAAAATCTTTAATCGATTGCAAACCTGTATGCTTTCCTCTTCAGAACTATTTGAATCATATTCATAACTGGATGTGTAATAAGAAAGCATATTCTCCGAATCTGAAGCCATTGTTTTGATTCACTAGCAATGTAAGACGTCTTGGCGTGACGTCACGAACTGGGGGCGGAACTTTCTGAAAATGCCCAATTCGCAGCTAAATTTTTTGCAGATTTTGGACACTTTAAGGCATGTTTATTGGTGTTTTGCATTTGACTAAAATATCATACTGCGTGTTTTGGGTATTTTAGATGCTATAAAACGTTTTTCTGGTGTCAGTTAAAAAACAAAAAAGTGACCTCGGTTGTCCTTTAATAGTCCCACAATGGGGAAATTTTCAATTTCCGTAAATGCGATTTAGCTGAAAGGTCGTATGAAGAAACAAATTATTGTTCAGGTCAGGCTTTGAAAGAGGAGCTTTAGGGCACAATGGACACTAAGAAATTCTGAATCTGAAAAAGACCAGCCGAACCAAAAAGAAGAAATACAGAATAAGTCTTGAATCACAGTACCCTCCCATGCGAAGCAGAATGAGAAATTTTGAAACCGCTTAAAAAAAATAAGGACTGTCCATGCCAGTTATAGAGGAATTCACTTTACACGCTGCTCGAAACTGAATTTTGCCTCGCGTGCAACACAAAAACGCAGGTGAGTAAACATTTAGTTGGCTACATTATTTCATACAATTTAAATTAATATCTGGATTCACTATGGTTGGTCATTAAAAATATTTAGGGGGCAAAACTCGTGACATGTCGTTTATACAGTTAATTCAAAACTAGTAGATAATAGTGATGTGTCGTTCACGGTTCTGAGAGCCGGATCTCTGAAGTGATAGAACAGAGCCGGTTCCAAACAAGGAGCCGGAAATGGGAGCTGACTTTTTTTCGTTCTATTCCCCACCCCCAGTCTTCGGTTAAAGCCGCATGTGATTGGTCGATATCGGCAGTAGAGGAGGGAGGGGGTAATTACAGAGACACGCAGCAGTGAGAAGGGGGATTCGGGTAGACAGGTGGACAAATGTAATGACATGATGCTGTTGTTATTATTCAATTATTATATATTTTTACTAGTTGGTATGATAGCATTATTAATATGAAAAGCCAATTAGTGACAGCTGATCATCAGACCAAAGTAACCACAGGGAAAGTGAAAGTTAGTGGATGCTCTCTGTGCACATATAAATCAAGCCATGTACAGTAAATAAAAATATTTGATATAGTGTATTTCTTATATCAGTAATTTGTTTTTCACATACAGTCATTTTACATGATTTTTGGTAGTTAATTTAAGCAACAAAAAAAAAAAAAAACTGAGGAGCCATTTGGGTGCCAAAAAAGCCGGAATTCCCATCACTAGTAGATAAAGTAGTTTGTCTCTATCTAGACATGGTAATAATTGGGGGGCGTTTACTTTCTATTTATGACTCCATTGATATGAAGTCAAAACATTAAAAATGCGATGTTGAATACATATGTATATTAGAAGGCGTTATGACTGTTTGTGCTAGTGGCGATAAAATATCGGAATAATTAATGACCATAGTTACCTGGTTTGTTTTGAACGTGATCTTTTCCTTTCTGTCATGGAGGACGATTTGGTTTGAAGAATCAACACACTAACACCTGATTTGTTCAATGTCACAGCTCAATATATGCAATGGCCAATTGGGTGGCTGGTTTCGCCGACGTCATCCCGTCGTTTCTGCTCGTTGTCGATTTAGCATTAGTCGATTTAGCATTAGCTAGCTCGCTAGCTAGCCACTCGCCATCTGAAAATATTGGTTCGTGATGGTCATGTAAAAGGTTGGAAAGCGACCCCCAAAAAATGAACAAATTATTAAGTGGCACACATTAAACGACCGAGGAGAATATCACTTAAGAATAGCATCAAGTTGAGGTACGACTATGTCACGTTACTTTAGCTTCGAATTAGCACTCTTGCTAAGTAGATTTGCTTCTGTGAATCGCACTGTTGACAAGATGATACCTGAATTAACAGTGTCAAAGGTTATTACCTTCAGGTGTTAGGAATTTTTAATTTCACTCCTGGTAGCACTATTGAATGTTTTTCCTCACCTCCAAAGAATGACGACTGAATTAAGTTCAGAGTAGACCTGTGCAGCAGCAAGAAATCAATGAATGTGTACAATAAGGCGCTAATTGTTTGGCCTTGGCAGAGGTGTGCTCTCTGCTCTGTGGCATGCTGATAAACTAATGTTGATTTGAAGCCCATATTTTTGTGACAAAATATTTTTCTTATATACTTTTTAACAGGTTGTCTTTGGGAGATAAACATCCCCAAATCAGCAACCATGCAGTCATTGTTGAACGTGCAACATCACAGGTACGTCTGTAAGCTCTCAGTCGTACAGAAGTGGTCCATCGATGAGAAGGTTTCTTCAGCCGTCATCTGTACTTTTTTGAAGGTGTCGGACATTTCGCCTCCTATCCAAGAGGCTTTGTCAGCGAACTAAAGTCTTACTGGTCGTATCGGCCCGATTTATATATCCCTAATGTCCAGACATGGCGGCGCCGGACACAGCTATGATTTTCTACTTTCATTTCTTTTATAACTTTGCTGCTGTGAAATGTAAATTTCTCCACTGCGAGACTAATAAAGGCAAATCCAATACAATCCAATCCAAATCCAATGATAGGTCCCTACTCTTAGGTTGGGGGGAGCAGAGTCAAAACATATCAGGAGAACACTCACTATCTGTGGGTACCCTCAGTGGTCATTCAACAAATGTCAGAAAGAAAGAATAGGGAATGAAACCAAAAATTCTCAAGATACAAAAAGGAGAGGAGTAGCAGTACCTCACATTGCAGGAGTTTCTGAAAAACTACAGTCCTTTGGCAACACAAAATTCTGACTTATTTCAAACCGATAAACACGTTATGGCAAAAATTAGTGCATCCAAAAGATAGGCTGCCAAATGAAAAACAAAGTAATGTAGTTTATTGGATACATTGTAAGAATGAAAATTGTAAAGAGCAGTACATTGGGGAGACTCAACAAATTCTCAAAAAAAGACTTTATCAACATCGCAGGGATAATACTAGCGGGCCTCAATCGGCAGTACATATGCACCTAAAAGCTAGCAACCACTCATTTGACGACAATGAGGTTAAAATGTTAGCGAAATAACATAGATGGTTTGAAAGGGGAGTAAAAGAAGCGATTCTCATTAAACAACTAAATCCTTCATTAAACCGGTCTGGTGGGGTGAGGTTCAATTTGGATCATTCGTACAATAGCCTGCTTCGGCAACACAGGTTAGGCAACATTCGTAATGCTGATGAGGTGATACCGGTGGGAGTGGGGCAAACAGGCCAGTTGTTAGTCAGGAATGTAGGAATAATCAGTGCGGACACAGGGAGTGGTCCTCTGCTCCCCCCAACCTGAGAGTAGGGACCTATCATAGCTGTGTCCGGCGCCGCCATGTCTGGACATTAGGGGTATATAAATAGGGCCGATACGACCAGTAAGACTTTAGTTCGCTGACGAAGCCTCTTGGATAGGAGTCGAAACGTCCGACACCTTCAAAAAAGTACAGATGACGGCTGAAGAAACCTTCTCATCGAAACATCACCGGTAAAAAAAACAAACAATCCAAAATGTGGCATGTCTTAACTAAAATGTTCACAGAATTTTCCTGAAATACATTTACTTTATTCATCCAGAAAGTATAATCGTGGTTTTCTTATAAATACCACAAATATTATACTATGATGCCTTGAGATACAACGTTATATCATCCCTCGATTACATTCATATTGCAAATCATTTTTTCCTATTCAAATGAACGAAAATGCAGTCTCCGCCCGCGCTTCTATAATAAGACAGAAATGTTTATTTTAACGATGAAAGGGTGTTCCAAAATGTACTTTTAAGATCGTATTGTTATAAACACAGATTAATGACATTATATGGAATTAATTAGCGTGCCTTTTTGTCAAATTGCAATTGAATAGCCTGGTCCTTCTGGTGAGTTTTCTTTGGTCACAATGGGGCGGTGTTCGACAGAGGGACAAACAGTTCATTGATGTTAGAGGTACATGCAATACAATACAATACAATACACATTGATTTATATAGCGCTTCTTTCACAACATCTGAAGCTGCAACAAAGCACTTAACAAAACAGTTAATATAAAGTCCAATTAAACGCAACACATTACATAAACCACAGACTGTCGTCCTATTTTTTCCCTCATCCACTTCGTTGTTAAAGCAGTTTGAGATGAAAGAGAGAGAACCAGTCCTTTCATCAGCAGAGATGTCATACAATACAATACAATACAATATTGATTTATATTGCATGCTCAAAATGTGCACACGTTGGCTACAAGCCAGGAAGCTGGAGCATTCATTGATGGGGAAAAAAACAGTATGTGGCAGTAGAATTCGTTTCTCATTGTGACACCTGATCTCTAAACTATTATTTCACATTTTGTACTTACCTTTTTTGATTTTCTCACGATTGGCTCAGGTATTCTGCGGTGATAACAACAATACATGGCACAGAACATCAACATTATGCCATACAGCAAAAGTTATGACATACAAATTTAATTAATATAAAAAAAATTAAGGTGTTAGTTACGTTAGTTAGGAAAAAAATTATAGACCTTATAAAAATAAGAATTTGTTTTGGACACTACTGGATAGTAGTGGAGTGGTGTACCAGTGTTTGAAATAACGTCTGCCCGGAGGCCCGGGGCGTACAACATTTCCGTCCGTGGTACAACTTTTAAAACGTCTCAGCCCAGGTGGTCGACAACTTCTTCAAGATTTATTATTATTTTTTCAAATCAAAGGTTTGTTTTATTCAATAAAGCAAAAGCTACAAGCAAACCGCTACAAGCCACGTGGACTCCTCTTTCTAAGCGCCTTTCAAAACTCTCAAGTACACTTTACAGTCATGGTATAGTCCGAAGCACGAAACAGGCTTCTGATTGGCTGTCGTGCCAAGTATGCAAATTGACAAACGATTTGTTTTGCATACTCGGCACGGCAGCCAATCAGAAGCCTGTTTCGTGCTTCGGACTATACCATGACTGTAAAGTGTACTTGAGTTTTGAAAGGCGCTTAGAAAGGAGTCCACGTGGCTTTTAGCAGACAACGCAACGCAAACATTGCATTGTGCACCATGACGACAAACGACAACTGGGGCAAAATCTTGAATTAAGCAAGGGAGCATTTGTGGTAGGTACTTCCTTAATTTAAAAACATCCTTTATACTTCGCAACAATGGGTTTTTTTTTTGCGATTAGTCGTCTTATTGTGTTTCAAGTTGTGAAAAATGGGCCAGGCAACTTTTCAGAGTTGACTGCCCTGGTGTCCGCTAACTTTTTGTCATGAGTTTCAGACACTGTGGTGTACATAATGAAGTGTCTGTTCTTTCAATAATAAAAGATAACACTGGGTAGGCTGCAGTTGTTGCAAAATCTGTATTTATTAATTATGATTTATAAAACAAGGCTAAACATGAAAACCGTTTAGTGATTCATTTCATCTGCCAAACCAGGAGGAGCAAAGTGAGGTGCGAACAACAAATGTGAAACCAGTTTTGCCATGAAAACACTGAAAATGGCCTTTTGTGTATGTCGCACAAAAGAACGTCTATCAAATTAATGTTTCACCGCAGAAAAACAAAAAGAGAGACGACAGATTTAGTTAAAGTTAGCTAAGGTCAGAAACATCTCAAATACTTTTCTTGGTCCTCTGTCACCTTAGTGTCATTTTTGGGCTTGTACAGTAGTCCGAGAGTGGCAATTATTTACAGTAAAGTTGCGCACTTGGAGATCCACAATTTCCAGAAAATACACTCGCCTCCTCCTCAGCCCCCGAAAAATAAAACATTAATGTAAGTGATGTCTGCTTTCGATATGGAATGAAGTAACAGTGTCGGGTTAAAAAAAAATAATTAAATCAAAACATCACCTGTTGGTTGAGATGCAAAAAAATAAAATAAAAAGCTAACCATTTAAAATTTCTGTTAGCTATCAAAAAAAAAATAAAAGCATAAAACTTGCTTATTTCCCAGCCGGTACCCCTCCCTCCCTCCAGCACCATTTTACCAACAGAAAAATAGAATATGCTGATAGAATTACAATATTTTTACAGTGCTTCTCCGTACAAGTGTGGTGGTTGTGGTGGGAAAGGGCAAGAAGTGGTTTAAAAAAAAGTCACTGCAAGCATCCACAGCTCAAATGATTTCAATTAAAATCACGAATAAAAAAGGTCTTGGGATGGTCTCACTGCTTAGTGTTAAGCTCGTTCTCCAGCTCCATAAGCTTGCGTGATGCCTTCACCTTGTTGGACACCTCCTTACCCTGGGAGAACAGGCGCTGACGCTCCTTGAACGTCAAGCTCTCTGGGGGAGCGCCATCGCCGCCGCTCGGGATGTTCTCCTGTTCCTGACTGCACATCAGAACGATATTTCATTTTACGGCCTCGCCAATCCTTTATTTTTCCCATTGTGTATGTTTTATAGCAACGGGGCAAGAAAAGAACAGTGTTTCGTGAAACTAAAGGTAAACGGACACCCCAGCACAGATTTTGAGATGAAGATTTAAGCACGTAAATGATTGTACAGTGATACCTTGTCTTACGAACTTAATTGGTTAACAGACAGTGTGTAAGGTGAAAAGTGTGTATCCCAAAAATTAATTTCCCATAGGAAACCATTAAAATGAGAATAGTCCATTCCCAGGTCCCCATAAAACATAATTTTCAACCAAATAAACCTTAAAACTACACACAATATACCTTATTTTATGTATAATAAATGTGATATGGTATTGTAATTAAAGAAATAAACTGTACTGTATAATCAAGTCGTTTTATTTACCTTTGTGATGGTCGTTGATGGCTTGATGGAATGGAGTGGCCGGTTACATAAGCATTAAACACTTGATGAGGAATGTAACCTTCTTTCACCATCTTGAGGAATTATCCCTTGGTTGCCGTGCTTCCTCTGCGATAATTTTACCTAGTTTCTCATCAATTGTGTTCTGTTTAGCTGGGTTGGTAGCTTTTTGCATCAAGTGTACAGATGGCTTATGCAGGTTATTTGTGGAGCCTGATTGGGAATTTTAACCTTGCAGTCTACACTCTGCCTTTGAACTATCAAAGTTGAAACAAGTCCAAATTTCACTGTTTTCTATCCATTTTGTCACTCTCTCACATAAAATAAGTTATATTTTGTGTAATTTTAAGGCTTGGAAAATTACAAAGTAGAAAATTATGTTTTATTTGGACCTGGGAACGGATTATTCTCGTTTTAATGGTTTCCTATGGGAAATTTATTTTTGGGATACACACTTTTCGCCTTACACACTCTGTCTGGGAACCAATTAAGTTCGTTAGCCAAGGTATCGTTGTTAGGAGAATATTTCATGCCTTTGCCTTAAAGAAATTGATTTGTCAAGAAATCGTGAAGGCACGAATTAACTAACCAACTAACTAACTAACCAACTCACCTCTTGGTCCATTTGTCTCTTGGATCCTTGTAGAACTCTCCAGATCCTACAACTCCTGCCGAGTTTCCAGTGTACGAGTTGAATCCTGTCGGGCGACATGAGCAAGGTCAGAACTGTTCTACCCGTGTGACTGTGACATCACGACAACCCGCAGAGAAGCCGCCATATTCTGGCCTTCCAATTTAGCCGGCGTCTTCTCTTCGGGTTGCGTGTCGATGACAAACGCTTTGAGATTATTGAGAAGACAGAGCAGCCCAGGCACAAGAAAGGAGGAAGTCGAGTTCTAGAACAAGGACGTCAAGTTGGAAAGTAGCAACAAACATTCACTAAGAGTTCAGAGATCAAAAGAAGCAAGCCAGTCCCACATCCAGGTCACCTTTAACCCACATTGACGTTTTTGATCTGAGTTGAAATTGCTAAATTTGCTTTTCTAGTTTATTCCCTTCAAGGAAGGCAGAATTGCAGAGGAACGCAATGCATTTTTGGGCCCACTTTCTACATAGAGAAATAAATATAAATACATTGAATTTATTTATGTACAGAGAAATATTCTGATAGATTTATATATATAAATATATATGGAACATATACACATAAAAGTATATAATATATATTTTACATTTTTTAAAGATTGCAAATACAGTGATACCTTGGCTTACGAACTTAATTGGTTCCCAGAAAGTGTGTGTAAGGTGACACGTGTGTATTCCAAACCTTAATTTCCCATAGGAAACCATTAAAACGAGAATAATCCGTTCCCGTGTCCCCATAAAAGATCATTTTCAACTAAATAAGCCTTAAAACTACACACAATATATATACCTTAATTTATGTATAATAAATGTGCTATGGTATTTTAATAAAAGAAATAAACTGTATTGTTTAATAAAGTGTTTTTATTTACCTTTGTGATGGTCATTGATGGCTTGATGGAATGGATAGCTTTTTGCATAAAGTGTCTCAAGGAGCTTTGGGTTGTACATCTTACAAGTTGTGATATTACAACAGATGCAGGCAGACATACTAGAAACTTCATTAATAGCTGCTTCCCTTGCTTGTATGCTCTCTTCAAATTGTACAGATGGCTTGCGCGGGTTATTTGTGGAACCTGATTGATATTTTAACCTTGCAGTCTACATTATCAATAAAGTTGAAACGAGTCCAAATTTCACTGTTTTCTAGCCATTTTCTCACCATTTCACTTTTTGTTTTTTTTCACTTGTTTTGTTTCAAGCTCTGTCGTCTCCCTTTCGTGTGTGTGTGTGTGTGTGTTTCTGCAACCCCTGCTGCGTGTGTCCCCTCCCTCCTCTATCACGGATCTTGACCAATCACTGCGGCTTTAACCGAAGACTGGGGTGGGGAATAGAGGGAAAAAAGTCGGCTGCCGTTTCAGGAATTCCAAGAACCGGCTCTTTCACGAACGACACATTACTCAATGTGGCGCTCCGTGTGTTTCCCGAAAAATTGTTCGTATGCTAACATTATATTCTCGCGAATTTAACGTTCGTAAGGCGAAGAGTTTGTTAGCTAAAGCGTTCGTAAGCCGAGGTATCATTGTATTACAAAAAATGGGGAAAAATGCATTTCAACAACCCAATTCGATACTGACTCGCAAAAGCTAAGAATTTGGGAAATTTTTAAGCCACATGCTGCTTCACCAGGCAATAACGAGAGCAGCTCGGTCCTCTTAAGTGAAGAGGCAAGGAGCCAACAGATGCTCATCATGTGACTGCTTTTTCTGTAGAAAAAGCCAATTTGATACGAACAGGACGGCGGAAGATGTGAAACAAAGAAAACGCCAGTGAGTAGCATCCCGCTAAACGCCACATTTGTTTAGTGTCCAAAAAGGAAAAAAAAAATACTGAGGCCGCCGACTGATCACGTTATCGGTGGCCGGCATGCATCGCGCATGCGGGCGAGCAAGCGAGTGATGGAGTTAGTGGCCGCAGGATCTCGCCTTGTGTGTATTACAAGCAAAGTTGGCATCCAAAAAAAGCAGCTAGCACGCCGCACGCAGTGTTTCTCTTTGTCTACGACCACAAATCCAAATGTCAATCCCACCAGTTCCACGAATGGGGGCGAAAAAAATTCTCTGTGTCTTTGTGTTGTCATATTATTTGTTCCCCCAAAGATGGCGGCGTGTGAACACGCAGCGGCTGCCCTCTCTCTCCCGGCAAATTGGCATTCTCTTGTTTATTATGTTTGTTGAAGTCAGTATAAGTGCCTTGCACGCTGGGTCAGAGAGGACAGTAATTTCATCTGTGCTGTATGTCATGCATATTAGCATATTTGACAATAATGCTGACTGATTTTGATAATTGACACGATGAATGTGTATTGCTCTATTTAGTCTCCTTCGCAAAAAAAAAAAGATTTTCCCCGCTAAAGGACGAAACAATAGATAATAGATCACTCGGACTCCTTCCTGCAATTGCAAGTAATCACCAGTGGGTGGCAGCAAAGCAGACAAAGAGAAGCGTTTGAGTTTGTAGCAAGCACGCGAGGCAAGAAAAAGGGGCGTGGCCCCTCAAGCATAAGGCGGGAGCTACAACACCAACAGTACTATGATTGGTCGACAGGTTGATTTGTTGTCATGGGTGTCAATCTATGGCAGAAAGGTGGAGGTGTGATTATCGATTGTTTTTTTTTCTTCTTCTTTTTGTTGGCTGACCGTGGCTGGGGTGGATTTGGGAGGTGTCATGAGTAGGACGAGATAAAAAACTGAAAATGTGAAGAAGGGGGCGGGACCCACACCGACGGAAAACTTTTGATTGATTGGTGTAGAGGGAGGGAAATTTGAACGCAAGCTCGCTATACACACACACAAAATCTCCGGTGGATTTGTTTCTTGCCAAATGTTTTCGACAGAAGCAGTGTTCCACAGCAATTTGGTTGATTTCATTTTAGTATTTTTTTAATTAGCAGAGAAATTTAGCATTTTTTTTTTAAATATATATATTTTTTTGCTTAACATATTTGTAGTCCCTACTTTTGGGGTGCGATGGACTTTAAATGTGCTTTTTTTTTAAACGATGATCCCCAAATAGAGAGGAAAAGGCTCCAAATCCATAATTAAGTTAACACATTCACTGCCATTCCCAAATGTATTCAGGAATTGAAAATATGACGCAGAGCGCCATTCCCGAATTTGCTCAGGTTTTTTTTTTTTTTTTTGGCTGAGGTGCCGATAAAGCGCTGGCAAAGGCCTCTGGCAATATTTTCCCTTCCACAAGGGGGCAGCATTTTTCTTTTTTCCATGTTAGCGATTTGTTCCAACTTCGGCTGTTGTTATAGTGCTATATAAACCAATATTGTATTGCGTTGTATTTTGGACAGTCTCCCTCATTTCAAGCTCATATAACTCCAGGCCCATATAATTTAGGAATTTAGGAACTTTTTTCTGATGAAAGAAGAGAGTCTAAGGTTTCTTACACTGCATTGAATGTTTATGTCGTCCTAAAAGTCAATATTATGTGGGTATTGGAATTCGAGTGACAATGACAAAAACGCTGGCACTGGAGTGCACACATTTTTGCACATCTGGCAGTGAATGAGTTAACATGAACTGAGCTTTTAGCAGATAGGGTTTAGTCAATGCATAAGCAAAAATTGAGTTGTTTGTGATACACTGTACGCTACCTTTCAAAAGTTCTTTAAGTCACTGATTTTTTTTTGGTGATAATTTGATTGACTCCCATATACCAAAAACATTGAATGGGAAGTTAATGGAACACTAAACCACGGGTGCCAACCTCATTTTTTTGCCGCGGGCTACAATGTAGTTACGGTTTCCTCTTTGGGAAGCCTTTAAAATGTTTAATCCCCTCCACATATTACATCTACAGCGCACAACAAATAAATGTTTAACTAGTTTTCCAATTTGAAGTAAAAGTAATGACTGTTTTTGTGGTTTACATGGGTTCACAGGTGTAATTTAAAAAGTCCCTCAGAGCAAGAGCTCATTAGCCAGGTTACAAATTTATCAGTTCATAGAAAAGACAATGTTTTATTGCTTACAGCTGTTCATGCTTAGAACTCGAGCTGTGGTATTCTAATCAAGAAAACTATATTTTGCTAATGTATCACTTTAATTGGCATATACTCTCACTAAATAGCATGGCAGAGGGCTGCAGAATTCAGGCGTCTGTCATGAATGGCTGCGTCTCCTGCCGGCAGTAAAAGACAATCTTTCTGGGATCGAGTCTTTGTTCACAGTGTCCGATCAAACATCTCTGACAATGGAACAATTTGAAATTTTGGTTCGGAGTATAGCAAGCATCATGGAATTTCACAAGCTTGATTTGATTTCGTGGGCCAAATAAAATGATGTGGCGGACCAGATTTGGCCCCCGGGACTTGACTTTGACACCTGTGCTCTGAATTGACCTGAGGTGTGACTGTGAATGGTTGACTGTTTGGGTTTAAATCTTTATAGGCCGTTTGACACTAAGTACAAACTATAAAAATAAAACATTAAATTGGTTCCAATTAAAACGTACTGTGCATTAAAATATAAATAACGCTAAATAAACCAGGGCTGGATTTTAGATTCTGCACAGTTGCTTGGTCGCTAACGGAGGTCAAGAGAGTTTTTGTGTGCGTACGCGGCTTGATGAAGGACATACAAAGAAGACAAAAAAGTGGAGGATGAACTAGAAGACGTTCTAGACGACTAGAAGGGCGTGAGCGATTGAGAGGGAGGTCGAAGGCCTGCGGAGGGCTCTGTGGCGGTCTCTCTCTCTCTTTCTATTACTCCGCTTCTACCTTTCACACCACCTGGGGGGCCCACGCCGGGCTTGCTGGGGAGGGGGGGCGGCCCTGTACTGTTGGAGTTGTTGGCGCTGGGCGGCTGGAAGGAGCTAGAAAGGAAGATGCCGTCCGAGAGCGGCCGGGGTTTGCGTGCAGTGGGCGGTGGCTGTGGCCTTCCGCGGCGCAGCGGAGGGGCGGCGCACGCGACTGGAAGGTCGCCATGCGACTTGCGGGTGGCCGACAGCTTGAGCTGACCTGACTGGCCGCCGCCTTCTTCCTCGTCTTCCTCGTCGCCAGCGTAGGCAACGAACTTGGCCGTGTAGAGAGTGTCAGGTGAGGCCACCTGCGTTTTGAGGTAGGAAGTGTTTCTCTGGGGGGGTGGCGGGGGGGTGTTAGTAGGGTTGTGCGGGGCGGGGGGCTGGTAGTCCCTGGGCAGCGGGGGCCGATACAGACCGGCCGGCTCATCCGGCGACAGCAGCTTGCGCTCGGCTTCCTCGTGCTGCCGGCGGCGTTCGGCCTCCAGGCGGGTGTAGTACTCCTCCTCCTGCCTCCTCTGGTGGGGGGAGTGGGGGGGACGACAAGCCGTTAGTGATGCTGGCTGGTGAACGCTCACCTCCAACCGGGGGGACGTCCCCTCCTCCCACATATTGGCGTCTAACCAGCTGTGTCAGAACGCACATTGCCACTCACCTCCATCATGTAGGTGGGGGGGGGGCACCCTGTCGACCTTATTCACATTCACCTGCTCAAGTTCAGCAAATCAGGACGATTGATTACACCCCACCTGACTCTGGGCGATGGTCCAGGGAACACCCCCTACCAAGGCAAACTCACTATCCCCGCTATCATATGGGGGGGGGGGGGGGGGGCACCTTTACACTTCATTCATTCGTCTGCCTCAGTCATCTGGTTTCTCACAAAATAATCTGAGGGTCATCTCTCACGCTTCATTCCAGCGTCAGCGCAAAACTCCTGTGAAACTGTCGCGGCTTGGAATTGAAGCGGATTTACACGGGAGAGGAGATTTGAGACAATTTCTTTTCGTCAATGGATGCTACTGCTTCATGTTTGCTTTCAGCAATTACAAAGACGCTCTTCCACTCTTTTCAGATTGTCACTGTGAATAAATCGAGCTAGCTAGCTATTTTCTAGCTAGCTAGCGAGCTGTCTATTAGCTATATAGATATCTAGTTGGCTGGCTCGCTAGCTAACTATTAGCTATCGATTGGCTAGCTAGCTAGCTTTCTATCTATTTGAGTTACTTCCGTGTTGAGTGAACGCTGGCGCGTGTGGCTGCCGCTGCTCACCCACAAAACAACTGATCCTGTGACTGTGAAGTGACCTTGACAGTTTTTAAAGGCGCTTAGAAGTAAAATGGATTATTATTATTATTTAGCTTGTAGCAGACGTGCGCATTTCACCATGACGTCCCTGATCCACTGTTGAAAAGGACACTTTGATCCTTTCCTTTTTCATCTAAAACTGCTTCATACAACAAAGATAGTGAAGAAAGTGCTTAAGATTGAATGACTGTCTGTGTCTTTTGACTTCAAAATGGCGCCGCGAGAGTGGCTGTCTTTACAGTAGGTCCCGTATAGTGTTTTTCTACTTCTTCCTTCCCCTTCCTCTTCTTATTACCACTTTGCTGCTGAGAAATGTAAATTTGTCCACTGCGAGATTAATAAAGGCTAATCCAATTCATTTTCCATTGCCCCCGACCTCACTCCCACTGACATCGGAGGACAAGGCACTGGCTGTTAGCATACAAGGGCCCTGTCACTCAAGCTTGTAAGACTCGCCTCAATCATCTGGCAACCTCACCCTCGGCAGCCCATAAAAACTCAGGCTAGACACGCCAAATCCTGCCCATGTCCACCACTGAAGCACTCGCCGCCCCCCACTGTGTGTGTGTGTGTGTGTGTGCATTGGTGTGGTTTGTGGGGTACTTTGCGACGTCAGTCAACACGTTTTACGACAGGAAGGCATTTGGATTCCCGGCATCTGGTGGCAGGCCGTCTGCTGCGGGTGGCGGGCACCTCCCAATGAAATCGCCGTTCTCTTGTGAATGGCTCCAAATAATCTTTTGGAAGCTAGCGTGAAAATACCCAAACCGCTACCATTGATCAGGGTGAAGAATGGTGGGTTTTTTTTGGGGGAAAATGGATAATGAGGTGGTGAGGGTGTGTATGTGGGGAGATATATGTGTGTGTGTGTGTGTGTGCCTTTGTGGGAAGGGCTGGCGGGTGGACAGGCGATGATGACGATATCAACTTAAGAACAATTAACTGAATGACTTGGGACAAACATGCTGGAGGTGAGCGCAATGATGGGAGGCCTGGGGAGGGGGCTTTGAGGGCAGTCATGGGTTGGCAACATGCAGTTCAAAATTCACATGAAAAACAACGACAGGCTTTGTCCAAACAAACACAAATATGATCAAATGAAATGAAAACAACTGAAGAAACAAACACGACAATTGAAAATGGAGAACAAAAAAGAATGTTGATTCAGTTTCCATTCAGGTCGCGACAATCCGCAAAGGCTGAAGGTCAACTGGAATCTTTTTTTTTTTTTTTGTTTGTTTTTTTTTTTTTTTTGGGGGGGGGGGGGGGGCTTCTGTTGTTTTTGTGGTCTTTCACCAAAAACAAACTGAGGAAGCCATTTGGATTAACGTGAAATCTCTTCCACAAATGAAAGCAAATCAGGTTGACTCCAGTCAACCGTTACAGATTGAATGAACTTTGCAGCTGACTCAAAAATAAAAGTGCGTTCAAAATTGAAGTTTTCACAATAAAGATACATTTTGGTTGATTAGGTAAACATACATTTAAGAGATGTGATCCGCCACTGGAAATCTAAATCTTTAGGATTAGCCTGTCAGAACAATTTGACTAAATTATTTCTCGGGATTATTTTTGGGTACGGTGCGGTAACTATTTTAAAAATACAGTAAAGTCTCGTTATTTCGATATCGGTTATATCGATAGTACCGCTTATTACGATACTATTTCTATGAACGCAAGGAGAAAATTACATGCGCGCAGGGTCGGATATATTGATAGTCCCGGTTATATCGATATTTTTTCAGACTCCCGAGAATATCGATATAACGAGACTTTACTGTAAATAACTGCCGCATCGACTCTCAGCTCATCTACTCCAACATGAAAATCACAAAGTTGCCATCTTGCTTTTTATTTATCTAGCTATCCAGCTGTCTATCTAGCTAGCTAGCTATCTGGCTATCTATTTACTATCGATTAGCTGGCTATCTAGCTCGTTATTAGCTATATAGCTAGCCAGCTAGCTATCTAACTAGCTATTTATTAACTATGGATTAGCTAGCTAGCTTGCTTTCTATCTATTTGAGTTACTTCTGCTGGCGCATGTGGCTGCCGCTGCTCACCCACGGAAAAACATATCCTGTGACTGTATAGTGACATTGAGAGTTTTGAAAGGCGCTTATAAATGAAATGTATTATTATTATTACTCGCTGATGATCTGACCAATTTCAAGTTGAGTACATATAATTGGTATAATAAAGTATACCGAATGTGTATTTCAAGCATGTTATACTTTGGGGGGGGGGGGTTCTTAGAATGAAGAATGATCGCAAAAGTAATAAATAATAAATATATAAATAAGGCCATATGATGATCTTACAGCCCTTGATGGATGACGATTTTTAAAGGTTTTTGAGTTGGTCTACATAAATCCAATGTGAAATAAAAAAATATGAAAGCGAGGCTTGACCTTTTCCGCCCCCTCCCACTTGGCTCTTTCCTCTTCCCGCCACCGCTGTTCCTCCTCCTGTTTGCTGCGCTCGTCCGCCTCACGCTTGCGAATCTCTTCCAGCTGTTGTTTGCGTCGCCGCTCTTCGTCTTGCAGCTGAGCATCGGGGTGACCAGCCCATAAAAAATAAAAAAAAAAAAAGGAGAGAAGGAAGTGTCACGTGTCGCTCATTTGCAAGAGACGCAGAGAAAAAAAATCTTGCAAATGGACTCCTGGGAGTGTGTGTTGGGGTGTAGGGTGAGGCAGCAGCGTGCGCATGCAGACCACACAAATGCACCGCACAAACTTGGGCAAATAATCCATTTTTCTTTCATTTTTCATCACCTTTTGTGTTTTTCTGTATTTTGTCAATTGCTATATTAACTCATTCACTGCCATTCCCGAATGTATTCGGGAATTGAAAAGTGTGACGTGGAGCGCCATTCCCGAATTTGCTCGGGTTTTGTTTTTTTTTGTGCGGGGGGTGCCGATAAAGCGCTGGTCAGACCCCTGGCAATGTTTTTCCCTTCCACAAGGGGGCAGCATTTCCCTTTTTCCATGTTAGCGCTTTGTTGCTAAAGCGCCATATAAATCAATATGGATGAATTGTATTGTATTTTGTACAGCTGCCCCCATTTCAAGCTCAAATAACTCCAGACCGATATAACTTATGAATTAACTCTCTTTTTAGAGTGAAAGAAGAGCGTCTAAGGTTTGTTATGCTGAATCGAATGTTTATGTAGTCCTAAAATTTCATATTCTGTGTGTCCTGGAATTTGAGTGAAAATGACAAAAAGCCTGGCACTGGAGTGGACACATTTTTGCATATCGTCTGGCAGTGAATGAGTTAATTGTGACATTACCTGTCAAAAAAAACATTACTCTTATTTCTATGGCTGTTAGGAGAAATTAAGCAAATGAAGGTGAAAAAAAATAATATAACGATCTAAGTGTCCACTTGCTTTTTTGACAACATAACATCAAACATCATAAAACAACAGAAAACATCAACATGGCAATATGGATTCTTAACATCAACATGGCAATATGGATTCTTAAAAAAAACAATATTCCAAGGCCATCTTGCCCAGCGCGGACAAACGCATGCACAAAAAGTCGACGCTAATACGCACACGTGTATATGAATGGGCACCCCCACCCCAACCCCACTTCCTGTCATGCATGAAACAAGACTCGCAACTCAGCCATGCAGGGTGCCGCCTCCCTATGCATTCAAAAGCATTGCCATGGCAACCTGTCAAATATATTTTGAGTGGACATAGAGACAAAAAAAAAACAACAACAACAACAACAAACAGCATCCACCACTCCCCTCGCCCCTCCCTCCCCCAACCACAATGCCGATGGGCTGCCCCGATTGGAGTGCCCTACCCCCCAGGTATGAAACAGGAAGTTAGGCGGGGTCAACGGGGAGGCTGGGTAATGGTCATTAACAGGAAGAAACATACCAAATCTAGAACAGAGATAGCTGGGACAGCAGTCTGCTGCTGCAGAACAAGAAGAGGAAGAAGAAGAACAGTACAGCATGAGAGGAAGGGAGGGGGAGAAAGGGAGGAAGGAAATGGGGCAGGGGGTTATAAGTGCAGGAAAACATGGATGTGAATTTACTACAAAAAAAAGTAGGGAGGGGTTGCGGGAAGAGTAAGCTGGAAATGTAAAGGCAACTAGGACATACAGTCAAAAAATAAGCTGCACTCAGATCACTAGCTCGTTTTTTCAAGTTGACCACCCAAATGGTGGTCTCAGGGATCTAGTTAAGCGGGGACCCGAGACAGCTTCTCCATGGCTTGCTGCCAATATGGAACAGGCCTTCATCCATATGCTAATAAATGCTGGTGTTGCCGTTTTCACAAAGGCAGCGTGAAAGGGGCAAGTGGGGGAAAAAAAGCAAGCTCCATTCCTACACACTTGCTGTTCTCCAGGTCCAATCGGGTGTTCCTTTTTTGATAACCGCACGGCAAAGTATCAAGCGTTTGTGCGGGACGTCACCCCGGCTATCCAAACTGCTATCTGACCCCGCCCCTTATGGCCCTCCAGCCAAGCCGATTGCGTTGAAGCATTTTAAACACAGCAAAGCGATGGCAGAAGCATGTTGCGGATGCGCATTCACCGGCTTTGTTTTTAAACATTTGTCTCTTTTTTTTCTTCCCCAATATCGATTCAGCAAAGACCCACAAAGAGTTCCGAGCGATTACCCTGGCTCGCTTTTCAGCCTCCAGCCTCTGCATGATCATCATGGTGTCCACGTCCTCGTCGTCCTCCTCTTCCTCGTCGTCGTCGCTCTGTTTGGACTCCTGCAGGCGCTTCTGGAACTGCCATTCCAGCATCAGCTTGCGCAGGCGGTCGCTTTCCTCGGCCGTGCGCTCCGGCTTGGCCTGAAGAGAAACAACAGGTTGTTTTCATTAAATGTAACTATCCCCCCCCCCTGCTACGCATTGGTGGTGGGCAGAGAACGACCCGTGCTCTGAAAACCAAAACTAATGGGATGAATTGCGTTTACAGCTCCTCAACTCACTTAAAGGACAACTGACACCATTTTTTTTAACTGACATCAGAAAAACGTTTTCTAGCATCTAAAATACCCAAAACACGCAGGCTGATATTTTTAGTCAAATGCAAAACACCAATAAAAATGACTTAAAGGACAACCGACGTCACTTTTTTGTTTTTTAACTGACATCAGAAAAATGTTTTATAGCATCTAAAATACCCAAAACACGCAGTATGATATTTTTAGTTAAATTCAAAACACCAATAAAAATGACTTAAAGTGTCCAAAATCTGCAAAAAATTGAGCTGCGAATTGGTCATTTTCAGAAAGTCCCGCCCCCCTTTCGTGACGGCCAAGACGTCTTGCATTGCTGTAGAATCAAAACTATGGCTTCAGATTCGGAGAATATGCTTTCTTGTTACACCTCCAGTTATGAATATGATTCAAATAGATCTGATGAGCAAAGCATACATGTTTGCAATCTATTAATTTGGGCCATTTTGAGGCAAACGGGCGGGGGGGGGGGGGGTATCTCAAAAAGAGGAAGAAAAATGGCGACCAGCTTCGGTGAGGAATGAATCAGCTCGTTTCCACAGCTCTGATACATTCTTTCAATGGAGTTTGCCTCCCTCTGCTGGCGGCTTTTGGGTGTAAGACATGGTTTAAAAAAAAAACGGTACAGCAAAATACATTGACGGTGAGGAGGCGGTCCTTTTCTGACGTCACGTACGGACTCGTCACCAACTCAAAAACAAGACTTCTTGAATGTTCAGCACGAGTCTTAAAACGTAAACTATAGCTATATGCGGTGGAATCTTACTAAAATACGCCCAGTAGAAGTCATGTGAAGCCATTT
Source organism: Hippocampus bargibanti (assembly GCF_051943395.1). NCBI lineage: Eukaryota > Metazoa > Chordata > Actinopteri > Syngnathiformes > Syngnathidae > Hippocampus > Hippocampus bargibanti. Next base: position 11,086,206 of record NC_142752.1, read on the forward strand.
TACAAATTATGGACACAACTTGTCCGGAGACGTCGGTTGTCCTTTAAAGTGTCCCAAAACTGCCACAAAATGAGCTTGTTCGTGACGTCACTATTGGTCACACACTGCCTTGCTCCAGAATCAAAACAATGACTTCAGAGAGTTCAGATTCGGAGAAGATGCTTTCTTGTTACTCATCCAGTTATAAATATGATTCAAATAGTTCTGAAGAGGAAAGAAGAAATGTTTGCAATCGATTAAAGAAGTCCTTCCGTATCAATTTGAGCCGTCTGGACTCCAATGTAGCGGCCAGAAAATGCACAAGATGGCGCACAAGCTCCGGTGGAAATGGCTGATTTGTCTGCTGGGAATGTGTGTAAATTTACACCTTCTTTATGCGTGTTAACGCAATTGGCTGCGACACACACCATCGCGTTGTTTATGTGTTTTTCCTTCTAATTTCGCCATCAACACGGATCAACACGATGTTTTCAGACCAAACAAAGTACCCAAAATGCATTGTGTGTCACTTTCTCTGTAAATTAAATTTTGATATGCATGTTTCAAATGAGCCAAAACACATACTGATGACAGCTAAAAATTAAAATTAAAAAAAACAAATGTGGAACACAGTATGGCTTGCTGAAATTTTGTATTTAATTTAATTGCTGTTATATGTAAAGAACGTCCGCCTAAGTTGACCCCTCTACGTAGATCTAGCCACCTTTGCAAAAACATTTGGACACCCCTGGTCTAATGGATGCATATGCCTTATATATGAAAAACCTTTTTCAATATGTTATTCATTGAAGGTGCGTCTTATAGTGCATAAAATACGGTACTTTGAATTTTTAAGACTTCTGATTGAAATCCCGAACCTTCACACGACACCCAAATCCGTTCTTACCTGCAGTTCTTGGATCTCCTTATCCAAGAGGTCAACGATATGGAGCTGCTGTTGCTTCTCGGCCTTTTCACGGGCGTCCCGCTTCCACGGGTCGGGCGATAAGCTGTCACTGGTCAGCTCCTCCTTGCTGATGGTGATGTATTGCAAGTCTCGTCGCTCGATGGTGCGTGGCTGCTGCTGGGGGAGAAGGTCCCGGATCACCGTGTCCATACCTGCTGGCACAAGGGCGCATGGTTGACAGAGACTCTCCATGCTTTGCTTTTTGGATATTGGATATTGGATATGCTTTTATTAGTCTCACAGTGGAGAAATTTACATTTCACAGCAGCAAAGTGATGAAAGGAATGAAAGTAGAAAAACAAAATACATGAGCTGCTGGAAAGGCAGCCACTCTCGCGGCGCCGTTTTTAAGCCATACTTTAAATTCTGAAGAGCAGGCAAGGTAGAGGAAATACCTGGAGGATTGGAGGAAGGAGGCACAGCTGAACGAGGCAGGCTGGCCAGTTTCTCAGGTCTGGATGGGGGCTGTTGCGGCTGCGAGGGTGGGAACGCATGAGGGGGACCCATGGAGCTTGGAGGGAGCGATGGCTGAGGCTGTTGGTGGGGATGCGGATGGTGATGGGGCGGAGGAGGGGGCATGGTGCCGCCATTGTTGTGAGGCGGGACAGGCATGACGGGGTTGGCCCGGATTTGGCCCAGCTTCCTTTCTTGCTCTCTCCTCTTCCTCTCCCTGTTAAAATTGTCATTGTCATCATTCATCGCAAAGGAGAAGATGCAATTTCTGGAAGAACTGTGTGACAATGTGGAAAAGTGAACTGAAACCAAATGGGAATTGACTGATGCTTTAAAGGACAACCGACACCTCTGGACAAGTTGTGTCCATAATTTGTAAAATCACTTCAAATGACTTCTGCGGAGCGTATTTTACAAAGTTTCCACCGCATATAGCTATATTTTACATTTTAAGACTCATGCTGAATATTCAGGAAGTCTTGTTTTTGAGTTGGTGACGATTCCTGACGTGACGTCACGCCAGGAACACTCCTGACCGAGAAAGCGACACACAATGCATTTTGGGTACTTTGTTTGGTTTGAAAACTTCGTGTTGATCTGTGTTGATGGCGAAATTAGAAGGAAAACAAATAATGCGATGGTGAATCGTTGTGTGTTGCACCAAGACTACTATTTAATCGATGAAAAGGTTTCTTCAGCCGACATCTGTACTTCTTTCAAAGAAGTACAAAGAAGTACTTCTTTCAAAGAAGTACCGATGACGGTGGAAGAAACCTTTTCATCGATGGACCACTCCTGTACGAGCTTACACAGACGTAAGACTACTATTTGATACTAGTTGACACAAATTCCTAGCAGACAAATCAGCCCATTTCCAACGGAGCTTGGGTATTTTCTGGAACGCTACATTGGAGTCCTGACGGCTCGAATTGATCTGGAAGGACTTCTTTAATCGATTGCAAACATTTATGCTTTCCTCTTCAGAACTATTTGAATCATATTCATAACTGGATGAGTAACAAGAAAGCATCTTCTCCAAATCTGAAGCCATTGTTTTGATTCTAGACCAAGGCAAGACGTCCTGGTGTGACGTCACGAACAAGGGGGCATGACCTTCTGAAACTCGCCATCTCCGAGGTCATTTTGAAGTCGTTTTGGGACACTTTAACTCATTTTTATTGGTGTTTTGCATTTGACTAAAAATATCAGCCTGCGTGTTTTGGGTATTTTAGATGCTATAAAATGTTTTCTGATGTCAGTTAGGAAACAAAAAAATAGTGTTGATTGTCATTTAAAGGTTTGATAGGTAGGGAATAGGGAAATGTAGAAGACGTATACTTTTAAATAGCAGTAGCGTACCTCTCCTCCTCCAGACGAGCTTTCTCTTTCTCATACCAACGTTGTTGCTCTTCGCGCTTCTTGCGGTCGGCGGCCTGCTGGGCCGTCGCCGAGTTGACGACGGCGGGCGGTGGCGGTAGAGGCATCTCGGCGTGGGGCTCATACATGTCGTAGGCATCCGGGTAGGGTGCCGGGGGCGGGGGAGGCGGGGGCGGCAGGTCCGAACGGGAAGGCGTCTGGACCGAATGCGGCGGGACAGGATGCGCTGTGTGCGGCGCATTGGGCGTCTTCCAGCGGCCTGGCCCGGTCTTTTGGTTCTTCCCAGACGATGTTGAGAAGTTGAGGTGCTCCTGGCTGGACGTGGACGACTCCAGTGAGGATGAAACCTGCTGCTGAGGAACCCAGTGGTCCGCTCCGGCTACACCTGAAACCACATCAAGCCATTAGTTCTCAAACAAACCGGCTCTGAGAGTCAGCTCTTTGAAGTGAACGACTAATAATAATAATGCATTTCATACATAAGCGCCTTTCAAAACTCTCAAGGACACTTTACAGTCACAGGATATTTTTTCTGCGGGTGAGCAGCGGGAGTCACATGCGCCAACGTTCACTCAACCCAAATTTCTCCACTGTGAGACTAATAAAGGCCTATCCAATCCAATGTGCTGGAAACACACAGTGCAGTAAGGTGCACATGTAAGCGATAACATACGGATACGAGTACACAGTCGTATATTCTTCATTCTCCAAAAAGAATTCCTCATATCAGTGATGTACTGAAGAACTGATGAGCTTTTTTTTGCTTGCATAATAATACATAAAAAAATGTGAGATTATGCGGACACAATCTCTTTTCGTCCATGGATGCTACAGCTTCGTGTTTGCTTTCAACATTTAGCATGTAGGAGAAGTGCACATTCCACCATGACGTCCTTGATGCACTGGCGAAAAGGATGCTTTGATCCTCTCCTCTTTCATCTAAAACTGCTTCGTCTCATAAAGAAGGTACAAAAAGTGTTAAGAATTACTGTGTATTTGTGTTATATTGTCTTCGTGTTGTCATATTATTTGTTATTTAGTTTTTTTGTTCTTTTGACTTCAAGATGGCACCACGAGAGGGGCTGCCATTCCAGTAGCTCCTGTATTTTGTTTGTCTACTTCTGTCATTCCTTTCATCTTCCTTTCATAACTTTCCTGATGTGAAATGCAAATGTCTCCACTGGGAGACTAATAAAGGTAAATCCAATCATTTTATAAGCGCCTTTCAAAACTCTCAATGTCACTTTACAGTCACAGGATAAATTTTTCTGTGGGGGAAAAAGCTAGCTAATAGATGGCTAATACATAGCCAGCTAGCTCTAAAAAGAGCTGGAATTCCCATCACTCCAAGCCATATTACAACAAGAAGCAGGAACTTGTTAGTTCTTGACAGGCTTGCAAAATGAAATAATTTTTCAAAAGTGGAATCTTTTGACAATTCCACAGGAGCTTGTCTGCATTAATCTTGATTCAGTGGTGGAACGATTTTAAGGACGGATCCTGATTTTTGATCAACTCTCTGTTGTAATTCATTAATTCACTAAAAATTCTGTTGACCTTCATGAAAATCGGTTCCCGGACCCCATGCACCATCGTGTTGTGGACCTGAAGCTTCTTACCCTGAGGTCCTCGCTGATAGTCCAGATCCCTATGCTGGTATTCATGCTGGTAGTGTTGCTGCAAGCGCTCGTCCTGCCTGAGGATCCCTGGCGGAGGGTACATGTCCTCTTGGAAGTGGTTGACCCGCTAAGTGGGAGAGGAAAGGTCAAAAGGGTTAGCAACATGGAGTTGAGGTAGGCTCATTTGTTTTGAGTTCTTCAAGATTATAAAACCTGCATGCTGTTGTGGATTTTGTCCACAGGGGGGAGCTGTTCTCTGCCCTCCATGGGCTGCCAGTGAGCAGAGGATCCTGGACCGGGGCCCACAACGCGGTCCTGGCTCTTGGATGCTGGGATGGTGAAGTACTCCCGAGGGTAAGTTTGCGTGGGGATGGGATATGCCTCCGGGCGTGGAGGTGAAGGTTCATCCTGAGGAGGGGGTAATTGATATTAACCCTTTGATTGACCTGATTACATGATAAGATGTGCACTGTGGTAACTGCTGCCCCCTTGAAGGGATTCACAAAAACTATTGAAAATCACCATTATGAGAAGGCTACAAAATAAAATAATTTAGTGCTTGTGTGTTTGCTGCTAAAATGTGATTTTTTGTCAAATTCAGAGCAAAAGTTCATTCACGCTTGGCACAAAGAAACTATTTGAGTTTCCCAGAAAATAGTTCCCGTCGCATCAGAGTGTCACTTTCACATACTTCTGGTGAGGCGAAAGCAGCAAAGTACTTACATCAGCGCACAGATTGCCGGTGGAGACGGAGGTGATCTTGGTGCCAGGTCCGGGGGGATAAACTGGCTTGCCAGCAGGACTCTGACCCTGATCTGAGGAGAGAGTGAGAGAGAGAGCTCATTGTTGAAAGGAGACGACAGGAGGGTGTTAAATTCTACGTCGGAAAATGTGGAAGCAGCGCAAGTAAATGTAAATGACGTATGTATAATAAACAAAGACTCGTGTAAATGTACATTTTATTCTTGGAGCCATTAACTCATTCATTCAAAGACTATATGCAAAAATGTGTTCACTCCAGTGTCAGGGTTTTTGTCATTTTCACTCAAATTGCAGGACCCACAGAATATTGAATTTTAGGACTACATCAATATTCAATCCAGCGTAAGAAACTTTAGACTCTATTCTTTCATGATACAAAAAGAGTTAACTCCTAAGTTATATGGGTCTGGAGTTATCCAAGCTTGAAATGAGGCGGCTGTACAAAATACAATGCATACATATTTATTTATATAGCGCTTTAAAGGACAACCGACGTCACTTTTTTGTTTCCTAACTGACATCAGAAAAACGTTTTATAGCATCTGAAATACCCAAAACACGCAGTATGATATTTTTATTCAAATGCAAAACACCAATAAAAATGACTTAAAGTGTGCTAAATCTGCAAAAAAATTGAGGTGCGAATTGGGCATTTTCAGAAAGTCCCGCCCCCAGTTTGTGACGTCGCGCCAAGACGTCTTGCATTGCTGGAGAATCAAAACAATGGCTTCAGAGTTGGAGAACATGCTTTCTTGTTACACATCCAGTTATGAATATGATTCAAATAGTTCTGAAGAGGAAAGCATACATATTTGCAATCGATTAAAGAATGTATTCCGTGTCATTTTGAGGCAACATCGGGGGGAAATGTCTCACCCAAAAAGAGGCAGAAAATGGCCACCGAGCTCCTGTGAGGACTGAATCAGCCCGTTTCCACAGGCTAATAAATTCCTTACATGGAGCTTGGACGCCCTCTTCTGGCTCTTTTTGGTGTAACACGATGTTTTCAGACCAAACAAGCATTGACGTGATGGAAGGACTGCTACAACGTGTCCTTTTTTTCGGTCAGGGGCGTTCCTTCAGTGACATCACGTACGGACTCGTCAGCAACTCAAAAACAAGACTTCCAGAATATTCAGCACGAGTCTTAAAACGTAAAATATAGCTATCTGCGGTGGCATCTTTGTAAAATATGCTCAGTAGAAGTTATATGAAGCCATTTTACAAATTATGGACACAACTTGTCCGGAGACGTCGTTGTCCTTTAACAACGGTTGAAGCTGGAACTAAGTGCTAACATGGAAAAAAGAGAAATGCTGCCCCCTGTGGAAGGGGAAAACATTGCCAGAGGCATTTGCCAGAGGCCATTGCCAGAGGCCATGGACAGCGCTTTATCGGCACCCAAACAAGAAAAAACAAAACCTGAACAAACCTGAAATGCTCTACATTTATATTCATATACATTCAGATTTATAATACCCAGAGAAATCCATGAATGGCAGTGAATGAGTTAAACACAAAGAATGCTGGGTTTGACTAACTGCAGGGAGAATGATACCAACTGAGAGAGTGAACTACATGCTTTACAGAGGATAAAGAATATATATGGGTCTGGAGTTATCTGAGCTTGAAATGGGGGCGGCGGTACAAAGTACAATGCATACGTATTGATTTACATAGCACTTTAACAACAGCTGAAGCTAGAACAAAGCACTAACATGGAAAAAGGCAAGTGCTGCCCTGTCATGGAAGGGAAAAACATTGCCAGAGGTCTGACCAGCACTTCATTCGCACCCCCGCAAAGAAAAAAACAAGACTCAAATAAATTAATGTCACACTTTTCAATTGCCGAATAAATTTGGGAAAGGCAGAGAATTAATGAATCAATCTGGTTTTTATCATGACAGGCCTAACTAGGTTGAATAGAACTAATTTATGAAAAGTGAAAAAACGTTCCCAAAATGTTTGAATACGTCGAGTGTTTTAACGTGCTTACTAGCCACGTTGGGACTGGAACGGTGGTCGGCCCGGTTTTTGAGGAGCCGGTCTTCCCCGGTCATCTTCTTTGTTTCCGGGTAAGCGTCCCAGCCGGCCTGCGGACTCTCCGGAGAGCCGTTCTGGACTGAGCTGTTGTACAGTTCGAAGCCTTCGCTCTTCGGACGCATCTTGCCATTCTTCTCGCGGCCGCGGTCCGACGCTGCACAAAAGGGGAGGTGACATGAGGACTTCACACATTCGTTTACGTACACATTGTATGTTGCGGACCAAGCTCATCATCACAAAAAAAACTCTATTAAATTAGAAATGACAGTCCAATGTAGTAACCGCCATCACCGAAAGGGTTGAAAACATTTACTGCTAGTAGTTGTTCATGTTTGTTTAAAGGACAACTGACGTCTCCGGACAAGTTGTGTCCATAATTTGTAAAATGGCTTCAAATGACTTCTACTGAGCGTATTTTACAAAGATTCCACCGCATATAGCTATATTTTACGTTTTAAGACTCGATCTGAATATTCCGGAAGTCTTGTTTTTGAGTTGGTGACGAGTCCTCACCCTACGTCACTGAAGGAACGCCCCTGACCGAAAAAAGGACACATTGTAGCAGTCCTTCCATCACGTCAATGCATTTTGCTGTACTTGTTTGGTCTGAAAACTTCGTGTTGCACCAAAAAGAGGCAGAAGAAGGCGACAAAGCTCCGTGTAAGGAATTAATCAGCCTGTGGAAACGGTCTGATATTCTTAAAGAACAAACGACACCATTTTTTGTTTCCTAACTGACATCAGAAAAACGTTTTATAACAGGGGTGTCAAAGTCATTTTTTGCCGCGGGCCACATTGTAGTTATGGTTTCCTCTCGAGGGCCGTTATGAATTTGGGGAACCCATTAGAATGTTTAAATCCCTTCAAATATTACATATAGAGCACACAGCAAATTAATGAATAACTCGTTTTCAAATCTGAAGTCAAGAATAATGACTTTTATTGTGGTTGACATCCAAAAATATGAAATTTTGGCTCAGATTTTAGCAATCATCATGGAATTTAACAAGTTTGATTTGCTTTCGCGGGCCGAAAAAAATTATGCGGCGGGCCGGATTTGGCCCGCGGCCCATGACTTTGACACATGTGTTTTATAGCATCTAAAATACCCAAAAACACGCAGGCTGATATTTTAGTCAAATGCAAAACACCAATAAAAATGAGTGAACGTGTCCTAAAACTACTTCAAAATGACCTCGGAGATGCTGAGTTTCAGAAGGTCCCGCCCCCTTGTTCGTGACGTTCGTGAATCAAAACAATGGCTTCAGATTCGGAGAAGATGCTTTCTTGTTACTCATCCAGTTATGAATATGATTGAAATAGTTCTGAAGAGGAAAGCATAAACGTTTGCAATCGCTTAAAGAAGTCCTCCCATATCGATTCGAGCCGTCAGGACTCCAATGTAGCGTACGAGAAAATGCACAAGATGGCGCCCAAGTTCCATTGGAAATGGGCTGATTTGTCTGCTGGGAATTTGTGTCAACTCGTATCAAATAGCAGTCTTGGTGCAACACACAACGATTCACCATCACATTATTTGTGTTTTCCTTCTAATTTCGCCATCAACACGGATCAACACGAAGTTTTCAGACCAAACAAAGTACCCAAAATGCATTCTGTGTCGCTTTGTCGGTCAGGGGAGTTCACTACGTGACGTCACTTAGGGGATCGTCATCAACTCGCAAACAAGACTTCCTGAATATTCAGCGCGAGTCTTAAAACGTAAAATATAGCTATATGCCGTGGAATCTTTGTAAAATACGCTCAGTAGAAGTCATTTGAAGTGATTTTACAAATTACGGACACAACTTGTCCGGAAGGCGTCAGTTGTCCTTTAAGACAATGTGGGAAGAAATGGGAAATGGGAACGAAAAGGTACCTCGAGGCATCAAGGGGCTGGGCTGGTTGAGGAGGGTGGCCAGTCCGTGGTAAATGGCCCCTTGCTTTGCCACCTCCAGCGTCACCACCGATCCCGTCCTGGTCATTAGCTCAGCCGCCCTGGAGTAGCACAGGCATCCGTAAATTAGCAATCACTCACATTTGCTTGCGGCCAACAAACGACCAAGAAGCTCCTGGATTTGAGGATATGTTGCTGACCATTTGTGTTTATTGTAAAGTTGAAACTAATCTGAAATCAGATAATTGTCAGGGGGAAAAAAAATCAACCATTCATCCACTCATTTTCCGTACCGCTTAATATCAATAAGGGGGCAGAGGGGACTGCAGTCGACGATCCCAGCAGGAGGCAGGGACACCCTGAACTGGTTACCAGCCAATCACAGGGTACAACCATCCGCGCTCACATTCAGATCTCGGGACAATTTCGAGTGTTCAATCACCTTGCTACGCATGTTTTTGGAATGTAGGAGGAAACCGGAGGACCCAGAGAAAACCCACACAGGAGAACATGAACAACTTCACACCACAAAACCAGTCCGGAATTGAACCCTGCGCCTCGGAAGCAGACATGCTAACAAGTCAACCAATGGGCTGCCCGGGAAAAAGAAATATCTGATTTAATTTTAGTGACCATCCTAAAATGGGAACAATATGTTGCTCGGACACTGGACTATTTTGTGCCTGTTTGTTGAACAATGTGCACTATGTTTACTTCCAAATGATGTGATGTTTTTGAATTGGACAAACAGCTTTTGAAAATCATGCCCAGGCCTGAGGTTGATGGGATGTAGTCACGTCATGTCATTTATTTGTTTGTTTCCAGCACCGGCAAAGCATGAGCGCGCGTGTACTTGTGTGTGCGGTTGAGGACGACATTTCGCTCCAGACTGTAACAGCCATCATCTTCGTTCCAGCTTTAGCTGTTGTTAAAGCGCTATATACTATTAGCTATCGAGCTAGCTAGCTAGTTCTCTATTTGCTATCTAGCTATTAGCTATCCAGAGCGAGCTAGCTAGCTCTCTGTTTGCTATCTAGCCGGCTAGCTATCGAGCTAGCAGTGACGTGCAGTTAGGGGAGGCAGGTGAGGCTGTGCCTCACCTGTCATCATGGAAATATCAAATGACAAAATAAATTAAACAGTTATATTTATTTAGTGATTTGTACTTTAACGTTCTTTTCCATTTAACTTCCATTTTTGGATTATTTTCAAAATCGCTGAATTTTCACATTTACCGTTCAAATACGAAGTAGAGACGAGCGGTGAGGCACCAGCCGGCTGAGCCTCACTGTGGATTGCGCAATCACTATGCTAACTGTGCTGGCTTGCTCTGCGGTGAGACCACATTGCTGTCGCTCTACATATCGCTATTAAAGTGGTCAAACGCTTTTAGTATATGAATTAAATTTCTACTGTTTAGATAGTGTATATAATGTACAGTCACTGTACATTATAAACACTGTACTACAGTGTTTATTTCATTTTATTTTTACCAAAACTGTGTGCCTAGGTGAGGCACACAGTTCTCCTGCCTCATGACAGGGGGCGCTGGTGATTAGAGATTCTTCTTGCGCTTCCTCGGCTGAAGAATAATAGAAGTCGTGACAGCAAGCTACAGTAAACAGTTAGCAAGTTAAGTGCAACCATCCAGTCATTTTTTCGTGTTGCTTGGCCTTATTTTCAGAATGGTGGATTACATATCTAAATTGAGAGAATTTTCTGAACTGGACTTTCAATCGAAGCAGGAGAGAATAAAGGAAGACCAACACCGGACTGTATAGCTCACAAACGGTGAGGAATGAATGTAAATCTCCTGGACAGCTTCTCAGCCTTTTGGCCAAGAAATATCTCATTGAAACTATTCCTGAAGCGACAAAGTTGCTCCAGCTCGTGCTCACTGTTCCAGCTACTACAACATTAGTGGAGCGGTCATTCTCAGCACAAAAGACTGAAAACATACAGTCGGAACAGGACTGATCAAGGACGACTTTCTTCACTGGCAGTGATCTCCATTGAGACAGAGAGACTTGGACTTCATTTATATGTAAAGGTAACACGATAATAACGTTTTTTAAATTCTTTTTTTATATGCTACAGTTTGTATACAGTATATAAAGAATGCTGACGTGTCATTTTAGACAAAACACTTTCACTGTTGCCAATGAAATGGTGAATAAGCTACTCTGTGGAGTTCATGTTTGTAAATCCGACTGTGATGGCGTCAGTGCCCGTCACTGCGAGCTATTTAGCTCTCTATTTGCTATCAAGCTATATATCTAGCTATTAGCTATTTAGCTAACTCTCTATTTGCTATCTAGCTGGCAAGCTAGCATTTCGCTCCGGACTGTAACAGCCATCATCTTCGTTCCAGCTTTAGCTGTTGTTAAAGCGCTATATACTATTAGCTATCGAGCCAGCTAGCTAGCTCTCTATTTGCTATCTAGCTGGATAGCTATCTATCTAGCTATTAGTTATCCACAGCTAGCTAGCTCTCTGTTTGCTATCTAGCGGGCTAGCTATCGATCTAGCTATTAGTTATCCACAGCTAGCTCTCTGTTTGCTATCTAGCGGGCTAGCTATCGAGCTAGCTAGCTCTCTATTTGCTATCAAGCTATCTAGCTATTAGCTATCTAGCTAGCTCTCTATTTGCGAGCTAGCTTTCTATCTGTTTGAGTTACTTCCGGATTGAGTGAACGCTAGCGCGTGTGGCTGCCGCTGCTCACTCACAGAAAAACTGAGGCAGCGACTGTAAAGTGACCTTCAGAGTTTTGAAAGGCACTTAGAGATGAAATGGATTATTATTATTATCAGGCTTTTGCGATGTCCCACCTCTCTTGTGACAAGCCTACTAGGCTGCGCCCATCCACGCTCAACAACTGGTCGCCAGCTGCGAGACGCCCATCCTACGCAGCCATTAAAAGAAAAAAAAGAGGGGTCTCAGAGTGTTTGCCGTGAGAGAGGTTGCATCTAACGTCACTGCGGTACAAACCATGTCGGCCGCGCCTCCTTTGACCACCGACTTGATGTAGATGCCCAGTTTCTCCTGGCCAGCGCCCTACAGGAAAAACACATACAAAACTTAGCCGTGGTCCAAATGGCGTGGCGCCACCTGGTGAGCGTCTAAAAGTGGAAACGCGTGGGAGCGGACCTTCAACCAGTTTGAAGAAACACATTTTTCATGAGAATTCTTGCGCAAGTATTTGTTTGGTTATGATTGCACTGACCAAAACGGGTTTGCTTACGTACAGTATTAATAACCTAAATACTTTTTAAATACTTTTAGTCTGCAAAAAGCAAATGAGATGTTTTATGTATTTTTTTCCATATGTAAGAAGCCCCCGTAATGATTTTGCTGACTTATTTTTCCAAAAGGTAGCCACAACGTGTTTTTGTCCAGAGGATGAAAAGGGTGCCTAAAATGAATTTTAATTTTAATCTCATGTGTTTTCCCCCTGCAGGGTATTTTAAAAAGCAAAGACGAATCTCTATGATGTATGATGTTACACAGTGATGGGGAGCGTCATGGCCTGCAAGGCCTTCTCTGCTGGCCTAAAAATATCTGAATCACAGGCAAATGTTAACTATATTTTGTCCATGAATCTTTATTAAATAATTCCAAATTGTCTTTTAGCTTCCTTTCATTGCTTTTCCCTTGTTGCGCTGCTTCCAGATGTGTTTCGGATTAAAGCATTTAACCAATCACATTTCAGCTATCATTTGTTGCCAGGGTCAGAAATCTACCTGGATGTCTTCAAAATCAGTATTGTGGGCCCTGGAGCATAAAAATCTACGACGATGTTGGCAACCCAAGGCCTGCTGCAAGGTGCTGAAAACGTCAGAGTTTTCGCAAACTATGATTTGGTAGTCACTAGGCAATCATATTATCACTAGCTGCTAGTAAAGAGCATACTGGCCAGAGCTCGCGCACTGTAACTCTAGCAAGTTGCATATGCACATATACTGTTGTGTTGATTTAATAGTGGTTTTGTCAACTCACAATGGCTGAAGGAGGATAAGAAATTGAATTATGTTGCATTTACACTGTTAAAGCCATTTTCAAGTCTGACTTTTCAAGAATAGATGGACATCATTAAGGTTGGACAGCTCCAAAGCAATCAAAAATAGCAAATATTGCAATTTTATGAGGTTATCATGAATCCACAAGTTCATAGTAAAAATTTGAACAGTTTAATGAGAGTATTTCTTACGTAAGTTATTTCCTGGCTCACGGCATCCTCTTGTGGATGTATAGTAAATTACACCACACTCTCAGCTGTGGATTGGTTCAGACGTAGCCCTACTGAAGGTCCTAGGGTTGACATGCACAGCCCAGCACTGATGTAACATACACCAGACTGTTTTAAAATATAATATTTTTTTAAAAAGGCATGAAGCACACACCACACCTCAACCTAAAAGGACATTTTAAAACAACCACCATAGCATATATCAAAAATAAATTGACCTGAGCCGCATTTCAGGTTTGTTGTATTGTTGACTTCCTGCAGCCGGATGTTGCTTTTGAATGAGTCGGGAAAGGTGAAAATAAGGACTATTCGTCTGGAAAAATCACATTCAAAAGATTTTTTTTTAAATTTATGATCTTATTGTTAAAGCGTACAAGGTGATTTTGTAAGATTTTTTTACTGTGACTTTTATGATACAATTAGTCGGTATCGCATGTTTTTAACCAAAACTTTCCTTCCATAATAAGATGTTATCTGACTTCACTAGCCCAAAACTGCTTTCGAACAAATAAGAAAAATATTCTAACTATTTGAGACAATGAGTTCTGTGCCACATAAAAAAAGGATCGTTTGTGTATGTTGGACCTTTGAATGACTTGAAAGGAGCTCTGAGAACAATCGACAATGAATGCTTTTGTGATGAATCAATCACATTTTCAAGGCATGTCAGACAAACACGTATATGTGCACATATGTAGGGAGAGGAAACCAGCCATAATCCATGGCATACCACAGCATTTGCCAACCACACTGGAGGCATCGTGGGGTGCACAAGACTAAAGTGTACTCACATTTAACTAAATGCAAAAGAACTGAGGAGGTACATGGACCATAACGGTACAATTACCGTACTGTACTGTACAATTCAAGGTGTATGAAAGTGGTCAGTAAACAAATTTCAGTTTGATTTATATGGCGTCCGCAAGACCCTCAAACAAGCAGCAAGTGAAGGCAAGACTTCAAAAAGCATTTGACACCTTTTTTTCTTGCAAAGGAATTTGGTGAAATGTTAACATTCGGGGCAATATTGAAAGTTGTGGGGAACGGAGACACTCAATTTGAAATAAAATGGGACATATTGTTGCAAAAATGATTAAATGTTTTTTTTTTTAATCATATGCACAGAGAAATCATATTTTGGCCCTACCGGTTTATTTGTTTCCTAGCTTACAATCTCAGACAAGTCGCTTTGTTCAGTGTAAATAAATTTCCACACTACAAGAACCAAGACAAGGGCACATAAAATCCTACTGGACCCTCCTCACCCTTCCCACCACCTTTTCCAGCTATTCCCCTCTGGCAGGCGCTACCGATACATGACCACACAATTCAGCAGACATTTCTTTTCCCGTCACCATTAACTCTCTAAACAGTAACCTAAATCTAACTGTGTAGTGCCTCTTTGCAATTTTGCACAACCCTGTGGAACAGCATCCCCGTTATAAGCATTGTAGCTCTAGCTCTGTACTCACAAAACCACTGTTACTGACCTATATAACCTCAAACACCAGACACTTTGAGGCGCTCAAGGACATCTACATAATTTCACACTTGTTTTACTACAAATACGGCGCCTGATCATTTTAAAATTGTTCACTGATTTTGTGCACCAACTGTACAACTGTTATCAGATTTTATTCTAACACCGATCACTTTAGCTCTGCTTGATACCTTGCACATGGTTTCAGTTGTTTCTGAGAGGTACCACTGATATGAAGGAATTAGATTACCGTATTTATTGGCGTGTAACGCTCACACGTGTATAAGGCGCACCCTTAGTTTTCAATTAAAAATCGGTATAAAATTTTGTTTCACTTTTTCTCCGCTCAGTAACAGTATATCAATTAAAATATGAAGAACACTGAATCAAAACTATGGATATTGGTAATAGTGCAAAATAGCAATGCTTTACTCACATTTCAGTATGGGCGAGGCGAGGAAGGGAAATGAAGCGTAGCTAAAGAAATGGTAATGAACAATCCAAAAAAAAAAGGAATACGCGTAATCCGGGTCGTTCCGAGAATAGAAACTGAAGGGCACCTGAACAACAGCTCAACTATGGAGAATAGCCATGGAGATGCTGCCCCATCTGCCCCTGAAGGGATAAAGCATTAAATATATATGAGAATCTTTTTCTCAGGCCTCGTTTATAACGCGCACTCAAACTTTGAGTTCTTTTTTTTAGGTAGAAATTTTTGCGCGTTATACTCGAATAAATACGGTAGTGAAGCCTTTATTAGTGTCCTCCATGCTTATTTGTCATTTTTTTATGATGATACTAGTGCAGCGTGTTCTACCGAAGACAAATTCCTTGTGTGTTCGACACACTTGGCCAATAAAGATGATTCTGATTCTGGTAAAAAAAAATTGTTGATAGCAGCGGGACAATGAAAAGGCCATTTAGCACGGCTTGACTTGAATTTTTTAAAGATATTTGGACATTATTATTTTTGCCTGAAGGCGTCCATACTGTACACATATTCATCGGCCAGGTTTGCTCCGTTGATCCAAGTTGAATCCAGTGCACCGGCGCGGTAGCAAACGACACTTGTAAAGCTTTCACTTTGTGCACTCGTGAAACAGTTTTCAGTAGCAAAACGCAGGTTGGTGTGAAGCAGAAAAAGCAGAAAGCGTTTTGGCACAAGTGTAGCACATTCCTCGGTTTGTCTGATACAAAAGTTCAAGCTGATCAAGTGCACCTGTGCCTATTTGCCTTGTGTCCCGCATGTTCAAACAAGAACAGGTCGGGGCCTACGGGGTTCTTTCTTCTCCCTAAACATTTAATGCCTCACTAGACAAGCGCTAAAAAGTCAAGTGCAACTTTTAACTTATTCGCTGCCATTTCCAAAGTGTGACGTGGAGCGCCATTCCCGAATTTGTTTGGGTTTTCTTGTGGGGGTGCTGATAAAGTGCTGGTCAGACATCTGGTAATGTTTTCCCTTCCACGAGAGGGCAGCAATTGCCTTTTGTCCATGTTTGCGCTTTGTTACAGCTTCAGCTGTTAAAGCGCTATATAATCAATATGTATACTATGTATTGCATTGTATTTTGTACTGCTGCCCCCATTTGAAGCTCACATGACTCCAGACCCATATAACTTAGGAATTAACTCTTTTTTTCTGATGAAAGAAGAGAGTCTAAGGTTTCTTACACTGCATTGAATGTTAATGTAGTCCGAAAACTCAATATTCTGTGGGTCCTGGAATTCAAGCGACAATGAAAAAACCCTGGCACTGGAGTGGACACATTTTTGCACGTCTGGCAGGGAATGAGTTAATTGAACACAGACAGGGTTGATCTCCAAACCCAAACGTACTAAGCTGACAAAAGTGAGATGGTGCAGCAGCTTTTCATCCACAGGAAATCAGACATCCAGCCCATTGTTGCTGACCACATGGTGGCCGGGGGGAGAGGGGAAGGAGTCTTTTTGAAAGCCATTGTATGACTTTTGCAAGCTTTCCCCAAGACAAACAAACACAAAAACATGCAAGCAATATTTCAAACACAAACTTTTGGTGCTGGCTTATTGTTTTGGTTACAAACAAAATGAGAATTCCTCTATATTGGAAACGAGCATCTGCAAAGGCACATGCCACACACAACAATCACAGCACACGTTCATAAACAATTCAGAAATGTTGCTTTTGAAATGCCTCCAGATAGCTTCATGCTGACACATAATGGAAAACACCTTAAACAGGCTCAAAATGTGAATTTAGAGTTTCAATGCTCCAACCCTATTGGCAACTGCTATTTCAGAATCAGAAAGAAAGCCTTTAATAGTCCCACAATGGGGACATTTGCAATCTACAGCAGCAAAATTGAAAGGGGGTGGGGGGGGGTCAAAAGAAAAAAAAAAATATTGTATGCACAAAAGAAAATGTAAGTAGACTGAAATATACAACTGCACAAAAAAGTTTCATAAAAAGAACTGTACATTGTGCAAAGTATAAAAATACAGTATCATATAGTATATGTGATAAAGGTATATTTGAACACAAATGGTCCAGCAACACATGTAGACAGACAAGATAATTATTACAGGCATACAATAAACTCCTTACATCGCAGGCTACGGATTTGTGGTTTTAAGTCCTGACGGTGATTTCCGACATTGTTTTAAGTTTAAATCCGCCTAGTCGTGAAAAAAATATTTATTTATTTATTTATTTATTTATTTATTCAGCCAATCGGAGCACCACTTGCCGCTGATCGGTGGTTGTGTTGTGTTTTGAGGGGTGATTCCGCAATGCTTGCTTTGCTGATTCGATTGGCTGTATCTTTATACGTCGCGCAGTGGAGAAATTTACATTTCACAGCAGCAAAGTTATGAAAGGAAGAGGAAAGCAAAGAAAGAAGTAGAAAACAAAATACAGGAGCTGCTGGAAAGGCAGTCACTCTCGCGGCACCATCTTGAAGTCAAAAAAACAAAAATAAAAAACTACAGTGATACCTTGGCTTACGAACTAAATCGGTTCCCAGACAGCGTGTGTAAGGCGAAAAGTGTGTATCCCAAAAATTAATTTCCCATCGGAAACCATTAAAATGAGAATATTCCATTCTTAGGTCCCCATAAAACCTAATTTTCTACTTTATAATTTTCCAAGCCTTAAAACTACACAAAATATACAGTAAAGTCTCGTTATATCGATAAGTATTATTTACCTTTGTGATGGTTGTTGATGGCTCGATCGAATGGAGTGGCCGGTTTCCTCAGCATTAAACACTTGATGAGGAACGTAGCCTTCTTTCTTTTTAATTTTACCTTGTTCCTCATCAATTGTGTTGGGTTGATAGCTTTTTGCAGATGGCTTGGGCGAGTTATTTGTGGTGCCTGATGTGTGTGAATTTTAACCTTGCAGTCTACACTCTGCCTTTGAACCATCAAAGTTGAAATGAGTCCAAATTTCACTGTTTTCTATCCATTTTGTCACTCTGTCGTCTGCCTGTCTCTTTAATGTTTAAACCCCCCCCCCTCTCTGCTGCGTTCTTGACCAATCACGTGGCTTTAACTGAAGACTGAGGGCGGGGAATAGAGGACAAAAACAGATGGCTGCCATTTTGTTGTTACAAGAACGGGCTCGTTTGCGAACGACACATCAGTCATTGAGGCAGTTCTGTGTACGAAAAAAGTTCGTATGCCAAGGTAAAATCTTCATAAATGTAACGTTCGTAAACCAAAATGTTCGTAAGCCATAAACCGAGATATCACTCTACATGACAACACAAAGACACAGGATCATTCACTCTTTAGGACTTGCTGTACCCTCTTTGTGACATGAAGCAGTTCTAGATCACTTGCTTATTTGTAAGTCATGTAATGTTTGCGGAGTAGCATCTGTTTGTTTTTTTTTTTGTTTTTTTGCAGGCGTGCTCTGAAACAACAGAGGGGTGGGTTACTGTATATGCCTTATCCTCTGCAAAAAATGAATATGACCACAGATCTTGGAGGAGACATTTCTATTTATTCAGCCTCAAATCTTAATTGACTATCATGCCTGGACTCACCCATTCTGAGTATGCGTAGATTCACACTTTATAATTTGTATTTACTTTTTGTTCTTCAACTTCTCCCTTTTGTGATTTTTGCTACTCTGAATTGGATTGGATTGGATTGGATTAGCCTTTATTAGTCTCGCAGTGGAGAAATTTTCATTTCACAGCAGCAAAATTAGCAAAGTTCTGAATTAGAAATGTCTCAGTTGTGAGACCAAATAGTGGGTTTTCTTACTTTCTCGCACAAAAAAAAATTGTATTAGGAACGGATTAAAGCTATTTTGAATCATTTCACAGGGAAAATATGATTTGAGACACATCGGCAAATTTGAATCACAAGTGAAATGACTATATCGAGGCACATCTGTAGTGAAGCAGTGACTGAATGTCTGAACTGTCATCTGCAGATCAGAATCATCTTGCCAAGTATGTAGAACACACAAGGAATTTGTTTCCGGTCGAACACGCTGCACTAGTATCATCATCAAAGAATTGCAAAGAGGCACTATACAGTTCCATTTGGACTACTGTTCAAAGAGTTAATGGCTTGGGGGAAGGAGCTGTTTAAATGTCTGCTGGATTTGGTGGCGCCTGCCTGAGGGGAGTAGCTGGAAAAGGTTGTGGGCAGGGTGCGGAGGGTCCAGTATGATTTTCCGCGCCCTAGTTTGGATTCTTGCAGTGTGCAAGTCCTCGAGTGTGGGTAGGGCGGTGCCAATGATTTTTTCCGCCGTCCTAACTGTCAGATGGTTACAAACATTATGCGGCACGTGTGTGTGTTTGTGCGTGTGTGTGTGGACAAGTTGAACTATTAGCAAGACAGCCTTTAAGCAAACAACAAAGCCACAAAGATGAAGGTCATCAAAGCTGGTAGCCGCAACCAACACGTGCAAGGGTCATCATCCATGCTTCAACCACCAAAAACAACACCAACACTTCTTTGAGATTCATTTCACCTTTTGATACATTTTCGCAATAACAAAACATACCTGCTCTTTCCTGCCGACCACGGAGAACCACATGTCTTGCTCCACACAACTTCCAAACACACACGCACAAGCACGCCTTTGCCTATTAGCGTGTAACGCTAAACTCAGTGGACTTCAAAAGTCACATTGAATCACTGTGGCAGTCAAACACCTGAGAAAACAGCAGGCTGACGCTCTCCCAAAAAAAAAGTTCTTAAGCAGTGTCGAAATTCCTCTGCAAAAGTGCTGCGAGACGGGACGTCGGCTGGTCGGAATGAGGTGGAGCACTGTTTTGCGCGCACACAGGCACACACGGCCAGTTGCATAAGCCCAGCCCCTGTCGACTGAGAATCCACACAGCTGTTGGGATAAAATTCGCACTACCTGCCGTTCCCATCACACATACACACCAAGTGCTTAAAAAAAATAAACAGGGCAAAAAAAGGAGGCTTCCTCCCAAACATCCTTCCCATAGAGGAAATCGGCAGCTACAAGCAGGAAAGAGGTTTTCTATTTAAACTTCAGCATACCTGCCAACTTCTGAAACCAGAAAAGCCTGCAAAGTCCTGGTCAGGCAAAATTATTTTTAACATTACAGCTACTTATAATGAGGCTAAAAACACCATAGAAAAATAGCTATCGCCAAACATAAATTTGAAAGACATCCACATGTCTGACCTGCTTCAAATCTCAGTTCCCTCTCGGTCCCTCAGATCCTCATCCTCCCTTCACCTCTATGTGCCCTCTGCCCATCTCTGCCCATCTCACCACAATGGGATACCGAGCTTTCAGCCGCTCCCAAACTCTGGAATTCACTTCCACCCAACATCCGTAATATTGGCTCACTCCCTATTTTCAAATCCCACCTGTTTAAAATTGCATTTGTGGTCTAGTTCAATCCGCTATTTTATTATTTATCATTTTACTTATGGTTTTATTGTTGTGTGCTTTGTTTTTATTGTAAAGTGTCCTTGGGAGTTCTGAAAGGCGCTTGAAATTAAATGTATTAAATTTATTATTATTATTATTATTATTATTATTATTATTATTATTATTATTATTATTATTATTATTATTATTATTCAATGTTATTATTCAATTATTCATATATTTCAAAAGAAGTACAGATGGCAGCTGAAGAAACCTTTTCATCAATTATTATTATTATTATTATTATTATTATAAATATTATTAACATTATCCACATTCACTCTTTCTAGAGCGAAATGACTGTAGTTTTCTTTTAGAATTCACACTTTTTGTTGCTTTTTCTCCAGCAGATGCCATTAGATGACAATGATAAAAACGATGCTACTCTTGATTCCAGGAATGACCCATAGCACGCACACGCGCAATTCATCTCAAGGAAACTAACAGCGAGCACTGCGCCGATCGCCTGTTCTAAATGTAGATATGATCCTCAGCAATCTCATGTTTTGAATGAACGTTGGGTATTTTACTATTTTGACGATTAGTGACTTTTTTTTATTGGAAACCGTAATTTTCATTTATAAACCGTAACCCGGAATGGGCTCATGAAAACCGTACAGATTCAATTAAACATTTCCAGCTATCAATATTTGCCTTAAAACATCTGGATGCTGTTTATTTCCCTTCACTTGGAGATTTCTCGTTGTTTGGTGGGCGAGTATTTACACACGTGGATAGTGATCCACAGCAGCACTTTAACAAAGCCACTAAGCAGAACCTTGTGGCGCTCTTCTGTTTAGTCTCTTGTACTTTCGTCAGACTCAACAATTGAAATCCATCTCAAGCCATCGTCCAAGCATTCCGCTTATTTCCGGACTGCCCACCAGCTCTTTATTATTCCAAAATGCTCCACAAAAGTTCAAAGGAAAGGTCGGTTGTGCACGCGGCTAAACCGACAGGCTTACCTTGGCGGCCACGATGCTGAGGCCCATGCCGTTGTGCTTCTTCAGCGTCACCGTCACCACCTCCGGCTCCTTCCTCATTGGCTGACAGGAGAAAAGATGAGAAAAGAAGAGATATGAGTGAGTGACAGAGGGAGCAGCTCAAGGAAGGAGCCTGAGTGTTAGCTGGATGAAAGTGGAGCACATAAACGAGGACGACATGAAGGAGGAGGGCCGATGAGGAACTGCTGGGTGCAAGTCAAGAATGGGAAACCACAACACAAATACACACACACACACACACACACACACACACACGCACACACACACACACACACACACACACACACATCGCCCATTAAGTATAGCCACGCACATGTGCACATGCACGTGCGCACACACAAACACACCTTATATTAACTCATTCACTGCCAGACGTGCAAAAATGTGTCCACTCCAGTGCCAGGTTTTTTGTCATTGTCACTTGAATTCCATGACCCACAGAATATTGAGTTTTAGTTCTACATAAACATTCAATGCAGTGTGAGAAACATTACACTCTCTTCTTTCATCAGAAATAAACAAGTTTATTCCAAAATTATATTGGTCTGGAGGTATTTGAGCTTGAAATGAGGGCAGTTGTCCAAAATACAATGCAATACATACATATAGGTTTATATAGCGCTTTAACAACAGCTGAAACTGGAACAAAGCGCTAACATGGAAAAAAAGGGAAATGCTGCCCCCTTGTAGAAAGGTAAAAAACATTGCCAGAGGCCATGGCCAGCACTTTATCAGCACCCAAACAAGAAAAAAATTAAAACCGAACAAATTCGGAAATGGCGCAGTGAATGAGCTAAAATACCTATGTAGGATGGGCACACATATACTGTACACACACACAAAAATTGCACAAAAAATAGCCGCACATGCGCATGCACTTATTGATCTACTGAACTATATATTTACACACACACACACACACACACACACACACACACACACACACACACACACACACACACACACACACACACACACACACACGCACAAAAATCGCACAAAAAAGCAGAGAAACACATGCACACACACGCAGAAACACGCACAAATCGCACAATAAGGCATAGCCCTACGGGCGCACACACACTTTTTAAATACCTACATAGAATGGACACACATACTCGTAAGCCTTCACTGTTTTATGCGGTTACGCTCACAAACACACGCAGACACACACACACACACACACACTCAAGAACAAGCAAACACATTACACATACATTGACTCAAAGGCGTACACACACATAGGATGAACAGTCTCACAGGCCTGCGCAATCGCACACCCTTTCAACATACAAATCCAGACACGCGCACAGATGCGCCTGGCGGGCTACTGCCGCGCCTTTCCCACATCACAGGAGAAAATGTTCTCTGAAAGGCCGTCCAACACCAATATGCTGATGGCAAAGGGGTAAATATGACGCCTGCACCCACTTAGTGAGTGTATG
This sequence comes from Hippocampus bargibanti, assembly GCF_051943395.1. NCBI lineage: Eukaryota > Metazoa > Chordata > Actinopteri > Syngnathiformes > Syngnathidae > Hippocampus > Hippocampus bargibanti. The sequence goes on from NC_142752.1 coordinate 11,109,390, forward strand.
CGTGTGTGGGGGGAGGGGAGGCTCATTGTTGGATGAAGAAGGCATCATGGTGTGTGGCCCCCAAGATGACATTTTAAACCACGTGAGCGTCCGCAATAATAACTCACTTTCACTCAAATGCACTTGTGGTAAAGAGTCGCCTGGCGGAAAGCTTTGAGAGTCAACATTTCCCGGACTTAAGCCGCCGAAATGGACGCTCTGGTGTTTATGAAGTGGCCATTGGTGGGACAAATTCCCACAATGTCACTGGGATGAGAAAAGCTGCAGTGCAGGTCACACCCAGCCTTTATGAACATCAAAGGAAAAATGGTTGGCTATCCGAGCTACACGAAGGCGTTTGTGGGATTTTGAGGTGCCCTGAAATAGGCATCAAGGAAGGGATAAAACAAGCCAACTTAGTTCCCTCTTATATTTCACATGTGCGTTTGCTGAACGTGTTTGGAAGAAGCGCTGGCTCCTTCGATATCAGCTGTTGTACTTACCATGTCTGTGTTTTCAACAGCGGCGAAATGGTTGTCGCAGTCGGCACCCTCAAAGTGGACCGTCCAAGTTCCAGGCGAGCGAGGGTGCGGCGTCAACCGGCAGAAGCCTGGTGGGCAGAACAAACACTTACGTAATGTCTCTCTCATGTCTCACACAACAAAAGTTTGTGAAAGTTGTCACATCCTCAACTGATTTGATCTCAACCAAAGACAATGTTGCTCTTCCTTTGAGTCAAATCAAAGGCCAAAAAAATGGGTTGGATGTGGGCGGGGGGTTAATCCTCCCACAGAAATTCATAGAAATGTTTGATGTATTGCACTTCTTTCACCTCAAGTACTCTTAGCCAATGAAACATTCCAAAATATTCCATCAGCAAATAAGTAAATAATTAAACAGATTTTTGAATAAATCATTTATTTAACTCTTCTTTTCCTTTCGGGTTTTCCCTTCAGGGGTCGCCACAGCAAATGTATTTAACTTATTAATAAATAGAGAAACAAAAAAAAAACAAGATATATAAATAGTAAAATAAATAAATAAATACAGAAATAGTTAAATAAATAAATGATTTGATAAACAAACAGATAAATAAATAAATAGTAAAATATTCTTTTCCTTTCGGCTTTTCCCTTCAAGGGGTCGCCACAGCGAATCAGTGTCCTCCATCTTCAGAGGTTTGATTCGCAAGCTTTTACGTCGGATGCCCTTCCTGACACAACCCTCTGTATTTATCCGGCCTTGGGACCGGCACAAGATGACACTAGCTTGTGTCCTCTTGTGGCTACAGAACAAGTAAAATAGATAAATAAATACATAAATGGTTAAATAAATAAAAAGTTCAAATAAATAAATGGTTTGCTAAATACAGTAAAGTCTCGTTATATCGATATCGGATATATCGATAGTCCCGGTTATATCGATACTATTTCTATGCACGCACGGAGAAAATTACATGCAAACAGGGTCGGATATATTGATAGTCCCGGTTATATCGATATTTTTTCGGACTCCCTTGAATATCGATATAATGAGACTTTACTGGGCATGCAAATAAATAAATACATACAGAAATAGATGTGCTATTTAAATCGATAAATCTGTTGTTTGAATAAATATAAAAATAATAAATAAATGGATACATAAATAAATTAAGAAATAAATAGATTAATAAATAAAAGGATAAATAAATGGATAAATAAATAGAGGGATACATAAAAATGGATAAATAAATAAAAAATAAATACATACATCAATAAATAGATAAAAACATGTTGTTTTCCTTTCGGCTTTTCCCTTTAGGGACGTCACAGTGAGTCAGTGTCCTCCATTTTCAGAGGTTTGAGAGAAATAGATAAATAAATAGGTAAATAAATAGAAGGTGACCCAAAAAGATGCGTACCCATGAAAATTTCAATTGTGGCTTTGATTAAAAAGCTATTTATTTCAAATAACAACCACACATTATTCAGTTTATGGAAGACCATTCACCAGAGTTTCAGCTATTTCTGTCAAATTTTCGTCAATTTATGGCTTTCCCAAGATGTGTTCCAAATGTCCACCATTTCATTGCAGGCAAACCTGTACTCGTCTGACAAAGTTGTCAATACTCTCACACACTCCTCTCTCGGGAGAAAACATTGCTGGGACTCAGTAGGACGCATCTTGTTGGGTCACCCTCCCGAAAGAGGAGTGTGTCAAAGTGATTGACAACTTTATCAGACGAGTAAAAGAATGAATGAATGAATGCTATTTTTTTCGGCTTTTTTCTATACAGTTTGTGTCAAATGTCAAACGACATCAAGGGCGGACGTACCTCTCTGCAGCAGCGGGTCGAGGAAGTCCTGCAGGCCGTTGGGCAGGCTACGCACCACGTCGCACGAGTAACCGTCCTCGGGCAGCAAAAAGGGAAGCTGCAGGTCGGGGTCCTCCTCCAGTTGCACTTCGCGGCCGTCGCTACGCGCCAGCTCGTCTGCCGTGTTCTCCGCCACCGCCACCACGTGATCGATCAGCTCCTGGTGGGGAGGGGGGAAGAAAAATGTGTCATCGTAGCTTATTCTTTCTCGTGTTTTGTATGTTTGAATAGTAGTAAATGGTTCATAGAAGGTCTGTTTTGGATCTAAATGCTGAATCAATCCTGGAATAGGAATATCTAATTTCGTGTCCATTTTTTTTGGTGTATCCTGGATATTTCGCCTGAAAGGCAAATTCAATTGCAAAGTTTTGGGGAGTAGTTTCTAACGACAAGACAGCATTGCGGTCTTACAGTGGGGATATAAGGCTCGTCGGGAGCACAGTGGTAGTTGGTCATGAGCGCGTGCAGCTGCAGCGAATTGAGCTTGAAGCAAGTGCTATGGATGTTCTGGACGTCTTGCATAGAGTACTTGTCCATGGTCAGCAGGGTCGTGGCCTACAGGACACACACACACACACACAGACAAGTCTTAGATGAGCAAGATTGACAAATTGCTGTTCAAAATAGCCGCAAAAAAATCTTAAAGTTGATGTGTCAAAATAATGGGGTCACTTGTCTAAAAAACTGAAATGGAGTAGATAACCTAAATGGAACTTCTGTCCATTTTCATGATCGGTTGGGGCGCAAAAATCGTCAGCTGTGAGGTGGCTTGCGCTGCAGCGACGCTCACCTGCACGATCCGACTGAGGTGGCAGTCGGCGGCAAGCTCCAGTCCCTGTTTCTCGGCCCAGGCTTCGATATGGCTGAGCTGCTGGCGCAGGATGGCGCCCCAATAGTGGCAGCACAGGCCCGACTCGCTGTCCGTCACCAGCTTGTTGAAGAGCCACATGTTGATGAAGTGGAAGAGTTGCGAGAACAGCTGGATGGTCAGTGCCGCGTTGACGCGACACCGACGCAGCAGCGACATGGCGCCCGTCAGCGTGTGCAGGACATCCTCTATTTAAAATAAATAGACAAATAAATAAATGGGTTTGGGAGATGAATAAATCAACAAAATAGATCCATAAATAAATCAATAGACATAAATAAATAAATGAATACATACATCCATAAAAATAAGCACAGAAATAAATCCAGATGAAAAATAGAAAAACAGATGATAAATAAACAAACAAATAAATGTAAAAATAAATAGATTGATGCTAAATAAATAAACTTAGCTAAATAAATAAACATACAAACAAATAAATAAACTTATAAGTAAATAAATAGATAAATAAATGGGTGGGGAAGATAAATAAATAAAATAGATAAGTACATCCATACATAAAAATAATCAAAATAAAAATAAATGAATGAACAAATAAATAAATAAATAAATGAAAATACATCAATAAAATTGATACATAGATAAAATAGATACATACATGCATACATAAAGATAATCACATAAATAAATAAACAGATGATAAACAAACGAATAAATACAAAAATTAATAAATAAATCGATGTTAAGGAACTAAACAAATAAATAAATAGCTAAATAAATATACAAAAAATTAAATAAACTAATAAACTAATAAATAGACAAATTGATAAATTGGGGTGGGAGATAAATAAATAGATACATAAATAAATAAATTAAAATATATACATAAACGAGATACATACATAAAAATAATCACATAAATGATAAATACATAAACAAATGAATAAATGTTAAATAAAAATAAATAAATACAAAAATACATAAATAAATAAATATACAAACAAATAAATTAATTAATTAATAAATAAACTAATACATGAACAATTGAACAACTTAACGAACCGTCGCTTATGCCTTAAAGGACAACCGACGTCACTTTTTTGTTTTTTAACTGACATCAGAAAAACGTTTTATAGCATCTAAAATAGCCATAACACGCAGTATGATATTTTTAGTCAAATGCAAAACAGCAATAAAAATGACTTAAAGTGTCCAAAATCTGCAAAAAAAATGAGCTGCGAATTGGGCATTTTCAGAAAGTCCCGCCCCCAGTTCGTGACGTCACGCCAAGACGTCTTACATTGCTTGTGAATCAAAACAATGGCTTCAGATTCAGAGAATATGCTTTCTTGTTACACATCCAGTTATGAATATTATTCAAATAGTTGTCCGGAGTACACAACTTGTCCGGAGACGTCGGTTGTCCTTTGAAGGACAACCGACGCCTCCAGACAAGTTTTGTCCATAATTTCTATAAATCGCTTCAAATGACTTCTACTGAGCGTATTTTACAAAGATTCCACCGCCTATATATATATATATATATATATATATATATATATATATATATATATAGCTATATTATATATATATATATATATATATATATATATATATATATATATATATATTATATATATATATTTTTTTTTTTTTTTGACGTTTGGTGACGAATCCTCACGTCATTTCACTGAAGGAACGCCCCTGACCGAGAAAGGACACATTGTAGTAGTGCTTTCATTCACGTCAATGCATTTTGCAATACTTTGTTTGGTCTGAAAACTTCGTGTTGATCCGTGTTGATGGCGAAATTAGAAGGAAAACACAAATAACACGATGGTGAATCCTTGTGTGTTGCACCGAGCATCTATTTGATATTCACTGACAAAAATTCTAAGGAAATAATCAGCCCTTTTCCACGGACTTTGTCGCCATCTTTTGGGTGCTAAATTTCCCTCCCAGATACCTCAAAATGACAGAGAATAAATTATTTAATCGATTGCAAACATGTTTGCTTCCCTCTTCAGAGCTATTTGAATCATATTCATCACTGGATGAGTAACAAGAAAGCATATTCTCCGAATCTGAAGCCATTGTTTTGATTCTCGAGCAATGCAAGACGTCTTGGCGTGACACCACGAACAAGGGGGCGGGACCTTCTGAAACTGGCCACTTCCGGTTTCAAATTGAAGTACTTTTTAGACACTTGAGGTCATTTTTATTGGTGTTTTGCATTTGACTAAAATATCATACTGTGTGTTTTGGGTATTTTAGATGCGATAAAACGTTTTTTCTGATGTCAGTTAGGAACCAAAAAAGTGATGTCGGTTGTCCTTTAAGAAAAGTTCATTTGTATTTTTTTAAGTGTATTACCTATCTTGGGTCTCTGTGGATTGTGCTCCTCAGGGTCATCCAAAAAGGCGACCATGTAGTTGTTGAGGTCAGCCTGCAGGCAGTGCACCAGGTACCTGCGAGAGGGCAACGTAGGCCTGTTCAGAGCTTTGAGCGAAGATTAAGTCATGTTGCTTCAGTGAGTGTGTGTTATTGTCTCATGAAAGTGAATCGCACTGACTTGAAGGCCATCTGGACAAGGTGCGCCAGAACATCCTGAGCGTCCAGCGTGACGCGGCTCATGTCACGGTCCTGCTTGATAAAGTTGAGTAGCTCTGAGGCATTGGCCATCCAAAAGGCCAGCGCGCCCGCAATATTCTTCTGCTTCTAAAATGTCGCAAACACATGCACAGAAGATGGAAAAGTGTCACATTGACAGCGTCCATCACCACCTTACATGTCTTGTTGCTTTCAGTGTCAGCCAAGAGCGAGTTGTTACTGGAAGGACAGACTCATGCCCAGCAGCCGCCGACCCCTTTCCTCTCCCCACAAAAAGAATTGGTCGGCCAATCACCTGAGACCTCATGGCGACACCAATGACCAGTCGTGCGGTCAATAATTCAAGTCACCAGACAGCAACCTCCTCCTCCACAACTTTGTCTATGCTCGTCGCCACCACTTTGTGGCCATATTTATTTCCTTTCGGGATCAACACTGAATTTCAAAATTATAATAATAATAATAAATTTCATTTATAAGCACGGTTCAAAACTCTCAAGGTCACTTTTCAGTCACAGGCTAAGTTTTTATGTGGGTGAGCAGCGGCATCCACACGCGCCAGCGTTCAAAGCTAGAAAGCTAGCTCGCTAGCTAACAGATAGCCAATAGCTAGTTAGCTAGATAGCTAGCCAGTTATGGACAAATAGAGACCTAGCTAGCTCGATAGATAGCTAGCCAGCTAGATAGCAAATAGAGAGCTTATGTTTATATTATTATATTATTGTTAATTACATTTGAACCTATTTGATACACTGTGTTTGATTTGATTTAGATTTTTAAAAAATGAATTTATTTGCGTTCATATGAACACGCTCGGCGTGTATGTGGGGTAAAAAAATGCACCCGTTTGTGGCGGGACTGACTGTAATCAAATGTTTAAAAAGCTCGTCCATCGTAAATACATTTTCAACACGCCATTTCTCCTTTTCAGGATTGCAAGTTGCGAGACATGTAATTGGATTTAGGAATTGGATTGTAGCAATTACTCCACTGACAATTGCAGTATTAAGAAAACTTTGCATTCATTAATCGTTAAAAAAAAATCTTCATAAATTGTTCTGAGATGGAAGTAAACTTTAAATTCAAGATGACTTCCTGGCACAGTAGTATCTCCACACGTGTTTCATCAAGCTCATCGGGGTTTATTAATAATGATAAGATAACAGTATTATAACACCTAACACATTCAGTAATGCAGTCCAAAACTTGTTACAACGTACCTCAAGGGACGTAAGAACATTTAGTAATAATAATAATAATAATACATTTCATTGATAAGCGCCTTTCAAAACTCTCAAGGTCACTTTACAGTCACAGGATATCTCTATGTTAAAGGGGTAGAAACCTAAATTGGGTAATTTGAAAGGGAATTTGACCAACCAGTGGGTTTTTATGAAACATTTCAGCTTCGAATAACAATGTGCAATCTTTCATTGGTTAAAACAAAAATAAAATGTGACTCTTTTGTTTTGAAACAGCATCGAAAATATCTTTAGGGCACAGGTGTCAAAGTCAAGGCCCGCGGGCCAAATCCGGCCCGCCACATCATTTTTTTCGGCCCGCGAAAGCAAATCAAACTTGTTAAATTCCATGATGATTGCTAAAATCTGAGCCAAAATTTCATATTTTTGGATGTCAACCACAATAAAAGTCATTAATCTTGACTTCAGATTTGAAAACGAGTTATTTATTAATTTGCTGTGTGCTCTATATGTAATATTTGAAGGGATTTAAACATTCTAATGGGTTCCCCAAATTCATAACGGCCCTCGACAGGAAACCATAACTACAATGTGGCCCGCGGCAAAAAATAACTTTGACACCCCTGCTTTAGGGGCACACAAAGTCGAAATTAACTGTTGGCTGTTGTAGGGTGATTGAACAAAAATGCCAACACAAAATATCCATGAGAGGTGCAGGTATTATTTTTTTTGCCAGATGTGATTACCATACTCACATAATAATAATAATAATAATAATAATAATAATAATAATAATAATAATAATAATAATAATAATAATAATAATAAATTTAATTTCTAAGCGCCTTTCAAAACTCTCAAGGACATTCTACGCTGTAGTATCTGTGACGTTAAATGTGTGTGAGGGGCGTGGGGGTGATCACTGCAAAGCATTTGAAAATTTGGCTTCAAATTTTTATGATTGACTATGAGGTTGAGATTTGGCGTCAAATGTTGGTGACTTTATTATGTGATTATTTGGATTGACATGAACTACTAATTTATTTTCATTATTGAAAAGTATTTCATTTATTTCACATTTTTTAAGCTAAAATGGTGTAAGACAACAAAGAAGGCAGCGGTGCTAATTGTGTCAGGATTGTTTGTAATGACAGTTTTGTTGCCCTACTATAGAAATGGAGGAGGCAGGGCTTGCTATCTGAGGAGCTGATTGGTTAATATAATCCTTCAATCAGAGATGGCACTCATCTATCTCGGCCCACCTAGAGGGAGGAAAGGTCAAAGGAATGAAGGGCAGGGTCAAAGGAACAAAAAAGAGAAAACCAACTAAATCATTGTTGGGAGCAGCCTGGGGTTGTTAGGGAGCCGAGCGCATCCAAAAATGAAAAGTTCCCCAAAAAAGGAACAAGACGGGTGAAGCGTTAAGAGTCGTTCATACACAAGCGTCACATCACACAGAAGACGCAAGGATGCAACAACTGCACGGCCAAGTAGTGTAATTGCTTTCAAGTCAGCCGCTGGTGATTCGTGTTGGTTTTAGTGGCAGGTCCCGGAAGCTGAATGGAATCATTAGTCAAGGATGATGTCAAGTTTTCCGGCTGAAGAAGGTTGTGTTCTTTTTCCTTTTGTACACAAGTGCCTTGACTTATGAGATCAACTTGTTCCCAAACAAAAACTGGAAAGATCTTTGTTTCCTTTTTCATGTATCAAGTGTAGCTTTATATCAAAAGAGCACATTGCAATCATATGATGCAATAAAAGCAAAGGTAAACAAATGTTTGGTACTGTACATATGCGTCTGTGTAAGCTCTCAGTCGTACATGAGTGGTCAATCGATGAAAGGGTTTATTCAGCCGTTATCTGTACTTCTTTGAAGGTGTTGGGCGTTTCGATCCTCATCCGAGAAGTTTCGTCAGCGAACTAAAAATGTTGCTGGTAGCTTCAAAGAAGTACAGATGACGGCTGAAGAAGCCTTTTCATACTGTACATATTGTGGATTTGTGGGTTGGATGTGGGCCTTTTTGAGGCATTGACTTGTGAGTGATGTTAAGTGCGTGAGCACAATTTTTTTTAATCGCCTCACAAGCCCCGCAGTAGTTGCTAAATTTTAAATGATAAAAAAAAACAAAAACAAATGAGACCTCAAAAATAACAAATGAATAAAATAAAGCAACCAAATCAAGACCTGCCAAAAATACAAAATAAAATACAATAAAAAAATAGCCAAAGTTGGGGCACTCGTATGTCAAGGAACTAGGGTACATTGACTGTGTTTGTTTTATTTCACATTGCTGTTAGAGTAACACAAATAAAGTAGCAACAGCGGCAACAAACAATTGGGTGGGGGTAGGGTGAGGAAAAAGAACAAGAAAGACAGAAAAAATATGGAAGAAATGTTGAGTAATGTGACAAGGTTGGGCGCACAAAGCCTGTTGAGCATATTTATTGACTGTAAAAATCAGCGCAAATATTTGTAAGGTTGAGATGGGATTCTCAGTTCAGTAATAAAACTTTCAATAAAAAAAACAGATCCAGGGACAACACAGACTATTTGCTAAGTCAATGAAATCAAAGACGATAAAAAGAAGAGATTTTTTTTCTGGTCGAACAGCGCCATGGTGGCTGGCAGACTAGTTTTCATCACCCCCTTTCTTTGAGTGCGGACGTGGTTTGTTATCGAGTGTATTTCTTTTGCGATTATGGGACCGAAAAAGACCCCACCACAGGCTAGTGCGAAAGGACAACCGACGTCTCCGGACAAGTTGTGTCCATAATTTGTAAAATGGCTTCAAATGACTTCTGCTGAGCGTATTTTACAAAGATTCCACCGCATATAGCTATATTTTACGTTTTAAGTCTTGCGCTGAAAATTCCGGAAGTCTTGTTTTTGAGTTGGTGACGAGTCCTCACCCTATGTCACTGAAGGAACGCCCTTGACCGAAAAAAGGACACATTGTAGCAGTCCTTCCATCACGTCAATGCATTTTGCTGTACTTGTTTGGTCTGAAAACTTCATGTTGCACCAAAAAGAGGCAGAAGAGGGCGACAAAGCTCCGTGTAAGGAATTAATTTATTGGTTAATTTAATGGTTTCTCATGGGAAATAAATGTTCGGCGGATGAACCTTTCGCCTGACACACACTTCCTGGGAACCAATTAAGTTCGTGAGCTGAGGTATCACTGTATTTTTTATTGGCTTTCTGACTAACATGGCTGCCAAGTTAAGAAAGAGAAATCAGCTCATGATTACAATTCCCGTTCAATAACATACTGCTTATCAACGCTATTTCTGCCATCACATGTAGCAGGCGACGAATCAGTAAATTAGACATTTGGACTTTTAAACTGTGATTTTCTACAATGGTGATTCAGAGTTAAGAGTTGTCATCATGTTCTCATATGGATGTTTGATATTTTAATGTGCACAAAAGAGCCTTTAATTTCATTTAATGAAAATGTTAACTGGCCAACCATGGGAGGGGAGAGAGAGAGAGAGAGAGAGAGAGAGAGAGAGAGAGAGAGAGAGAGAGAGAGAGAGAGAGAGAGAGAGAGAGAGAGAGAGAGAGAGAGAGAGAGAGAGAGAGAGAGAGAGAGAGAGAGAGAGAGAGAGAGAGAGAGAGAGAGAGAGAGAGAGAGAGAGAGAGAGAGAGAGAGAGAGAGAGAGAGAGAGAGAGAGAGAGAGAGAGAGAGAGAGTGGAAGAAAAGGTGATAGAGTATGATGATGTGATATCCTACCTGATCCTGTTCGGGACTTTCCTGCATGGACGGAAGTGGAAGAGGAGGAGGAGAAGGAGGAAGGACACATTTCACAGGACAAAGAGAAAACACGTCAACAGCTACACTATGATGACACACACACACAGACAGACATGACTTTCATGATGGACAATGAAGTTTGTCACACACAATGATGAAGATCAGCATCTTGTTCGAAACCCTCGCAGCTTTCAAAATGACTTTTATGAATCGGTCCACGATCGAGAGTATTTGACCATATATGCGTTTTCCTCTCCTGTCAAGGTCAGCTCAGGTTGTGCGAAAATGATAAAGTAAATTTTGAAGTCAGATTTTATGTATCTGGATCCGAAAAACAAGTTCACCATGTCAACTTCTCAAACTGTTATGTCATCAACTCTCTTCCATCAAAATATGGTCTACTTCTTTTTTTAAGGTGCTTTTTAGAATGATTTTTGTCAATGATAAAAATCAACCATTTTCTTTAAATTGTTCCTGAAAATAAGCACATTTGAACTGAATTAACAGCATGTCATTTTCTGTGCTGAGTTACCACCTATAAATTCTCCAAACATACATTTACGCAAACACTATTGCGTAATATCATTTGTACTAGCGATTAGCATACCCGAGCGGAAGACAAGACAGACGGACATACGACCAGTGGCATCACAAAGGTGAAGTGTGGGGAGACGTGCCACGCAAAAAGATAACCAAAAACCATAACGCCAACGGACGGGAAGCGGACGAGGAGAAAGAAGAAGATCAAAGTGCTCACCTGGATGACGCCCTCCATCATGCTCACCATCTTGTTGACGATGGCGATGACTTTATGCGTGCGCTCCGATGGAGACATGTCGGGCCGGTAGGTGGGAGACAGCACATAGCGGCACGCCATATACAGGACGTATGTGGGCGACAACTTGAAGTGCACCGTCGAGCTATTGGTGTAGTTGATGATGGCCGACAGGAACGTGTCTTCGGCTGCAGACAAAGTCAGAAAAGGTCAAATACACATGTTGGCAGAGTGATATCAATGTATCGTTACTAAAAGCGGGACTACTTGTTTGCCCGCAATGAGAAGAAAGGAGCGTCAGCGCAGGGCGCAGATTCGTATGTGGAACTGTCGTGGCTTGGAATTGAAGCGGATTTACGTGGGACGGGAGATGAGAGAAAATTTCTTTTCATCAATGGACACTACAGCTTTGTGTGTTCAACATTTAGCTTGTAGCAGACGTGCATATTTCACCATGACGTCCCTGATCCTGATCTCTGAAAGGAGGCTTTGATCGTCTCCTCTTTCATCTAGAACTGCTTCATACAACAAAGAGAAGATGTTTAAGATTAAATGACTGTCTATGTCTTGTCTTTTGTCACATTATTTGTAGTTTTGTTTTTTTGTTGACTTTAAGATGGCGCCGCGAGAGTGGCTGCCTTTACAGCAGCTCTTGTATTTATTTTCTAAACTTTGCTGCTGTTAAATGTACATTTCTCCGCTGCGAGACTAATAAAGGCTAATCCAATCCAATCCATGATGTGTTAGCATTAAGATAACAGATTTATAAAACCATTTTAAAACACGAGTATGTTATCTCTAAACTACTTGAAGCCTCTTTTTTTTAATAAGTTCACCTAAATTTCCACCTGTTTCCAAAAACAATATGCAACCCCGTCCCGGTTTGTGTCAAGTAAGCATTTAGACTCACAGTTTTCTCTGAACTCGATGCTAGCCGGCAGAGTCAAATCGGACCGGTTGGCCGAGCCATCCTGATTCCGGCCGTCCTGCAGCTCGCCTCGTATCATTGGCTTCACCATCCCACGTTCCATCTCCAGCTTCCCCGAACTCTGCTCACATCAAGTGAGTGTGAAATCACTTACTTTGATGTTACGTAACAGACACACACCAAGCGTGTGTGTGTGTGTGTGTGTTACCTTGCTGGTAGGCATGGCGGGTCCGCTGTGAATGTCACCCTGGAGGTCAAAGGTGGTTTCGGGAACGCTGCTGCGGCAGACACAAATAAAAGCAACGTCAAGATGGAGGATGTCTCATAACGACACCTAAGTCGGACGTAAAAACAATAAGGAAGCAGAACAAAACTCTTCCTTGTGTTTTCCAGAGACAAGCTGCCTAGCGTAATTCTGTCTAGTAAAAAAAATGGCTGCATGAACTGTCATGTACAAATACGGTACGGTACTGACACACACGCAAATGTTGTTTGCATTGGCTGTAGAAGGAGTTGCCAGCGTGTGCTGACCCACACAGCTAAATGTGACTTCCAGCTGTCAAGAAGCAGCGCGGATCGAGTTTTAAACGTGTGGAAAAACAATCCAGGGCCAAGTAGTGTTTCAAGTGACAAAGTCAAACAGTTAACTTTGCCAAACATCACAAAAAGCACACTCAGACATTTGTTGACATGTCAAAGGTCATCCAAATGTACAGACGTCCCAATCAACATGGATCCTCGTAACTTCTAAAACTCGGAACTGGCCTTCAGGGTGGCGTTGCGTGCGAATTGAAGTCATCGAGACGAAATGAAACAAATGAAGCTACTTTACCGCAAGCCGTGACCACTCCTCTCAATCATCTGTCACTACCAATATGTTGAAATCATATTGGAAAATCATACTTGTGCTCTGTTTCTCACCGACCATGCAAATGCTGGACCCGAAAGGGAGGAAAATGAAGAAGCGCAGGAGGAGGACAAGTAGGTGGCCCCACCCTGCACCACGTTGATAAGATTAGAGGGCCCGGGGAAACCTTGCTCAGGGTCTCCTCTCATTTACTCTGATGTGTCACTTCTTTCATCTCAAACCTCGCCGTCGTGTTTCGCCCCCTTCACAGATGGGGAGCATCTCTTACTATCACTCCAACCACAACCACAACGGCGAGGATCGCAAACTCAAAGCAGATCCAAACGCAGACCACAGAGTTTGACAAGAATGACACTCAACAACATCAAAAATAAAAGTCATGTGACACAGCTGATATTAAATCCAAAGCTCAAGTTGCCTCACCCAGATTTGTGCCTGGCGCGCATGCCGGCGGCAGGCTCCCTCTTGACGCCCTGGTCGTAGAGCGGGTCGACGAACTTGAAGACGTGCGCCGATCCGAAGCGCAGCGTAGCACCCGAACGCAACGCGGCCGTCTCGCTGATGCGTTGGCCGTCCACGAAGGTGTCGGCGTCGGGGCTCTGCGGCGTCACCGTCACCAGGCCTTCGCTGTGCGTCAGGTTGCAGTGATGAGGCAGCACCCCCGGGCCCAGCAGCTGAAGTCACACGCGCAAACGTCACACACCCTCACGGCACAATGCATCTTTGAGAATTTTTTCTCGGCTACCTGGATGGCTCCGTCGTCGGTGCAATCCGAGCCCACCTCGGTGATGTTAAACTGGAGGCGGTACAGCTTTGGTTTGTCCCGTGAATCCGACCCATCTGAAAAGCAGGGAGGCAATCAATTAGATATAGAAGAAATGAGGGGGAAATATTTTGAGGGGGCACTCATTTTAGGAAATGAAAGTCATATTCATTCAGTGTCATTCAAAATGTCTTCTTTTTGGGATATACAAATTAACACTTCATTATTTGTAATCATATAATTTGGTTGATCATAACATTTAGCTCCCAAAAGCACCAAATTGACAAACGCTAGTCATTAGGTCATATTGTCCAAAGTCTGGCCCGGGGAACAAATACGACTCGTGGTCAATTTTCATCGGGCCTGCAGCCTCCGTCATAAAATCATAACATCTGGTCCGCATGTAGAATTAATACATTGGACCAGTGGTTCTTAACCTGGGTTCAATCGAACCCTAGGGGATCGGTGAGTCGCTCTCAGGGGTTCGGTGGATCCTCCGCCACAGAGGTCCACCCCTCAGTCTAGACTGCAGTTAATAGGCACAGTCAATTGGGGGAAGGGTTCGGTGAATGAGCATATGAAACTGGTGGGGTTTGGTGCCTCCAAAAAGATTAAGAACCACTGCATTGGACAGTAGCACTGTTACCTGCATGTGTTGAGCGATGCCCTGTAGAGGCTAAATTTGGAACAGCAAATTAGTATGAGTCATTGACTGAATGAACCCCCCAATGTTCTAAAATGGCGATTTTCTAAATGTTTACATTTTTCTAAAATGGCGACAAGAGAAAAGTTGACTGTGAGGACGGACGGTTCAAGGATGGGTGGAAGTTGGACTATTTCTTCACGTAACAACTGTTGTCTGCCTCATTTGTAAAGTGACAGTTGCTGTTTTTAAAGAGTTCAATGCGAAGCGATTTATTTCAATTCATTGCTGTCATATGTAAAGAACCTCTGACAAAGTTTCGCCCCCTATATTTTTAGCACACCAAATCTGGCCCCCTTTGCAAAAAGTTTGGACACTCCTGCGTTAGTCGATGAGAAGGTTTCTTCAGCCGTCATCTGTACTTTTTTGAAGGTGTCGGACGTTTCGCCTCCTATCCAAGAGGCTTTGTCAGCGAACTAAAGTCTTACTGGTCGTATCGGCCATATTTATATATCCCTAATGTCCATACATGGCGGCGCCGGACACAGCTATGATAGGTCCTCATGCGTTAGGTGAAAGAAATAACTGAGAGTCTGACTTTTTCAACTGAATGATAGACATTTGTGAGTTTTTGGATTTGTTAGAATGTGCCTATGTACTTACAGCCTGTTATTTCATATCTACACATTAAAATACAGCTTTTTGAATAAACGATCAGAATAATGTAAATTAATGGGTGAGATCGTCTGGTGAGTCATCGAAGAGGGAGTTTAGTACAAGTAAAAGGAAAAATAGATCATAGTGAGGAGAAGGGAAAGTTAGTTCTGGTGAAGACACACACAAAAAAATTGGATTTTTTTTTCCTGACACACAATATAAAAAAATAGATATCAATACCTTCTCCCCTACCTCTGAATGGTCGAAATTTCTCCCATCATTCATGTGCATCGTGAACACTTTCTTGCCCTTTTAATCTCTTCTTTTGGCATTTACATGACAAACAAAGCCTACACATAACAGTTGAGAGAGGCTGTGAGGTGCAACTTTGTTACCTTCGTGATGCCGATAGGCGTAGTAGGCATAGTGATTCCCTCGCCCTATCACGGGAAGACATGCACAGGGGGCGCACACGCACACACGCAGCGGCAGTGCCACGATAAAAAGTAGGGAAGAGAAGAGACACAGGGTGAAATTTAAGCTGAAAATGTGTTAGGCAATCAGATGACAAGATTCGCTAGTCTTCGTTCGTTAGACGTTAGTCTTCAGGCGTGATCGGTTAGTGTGATTGAGTGGTAGACAGGGAGTGACGGGGAAGCAAGAAAAAAGATTGTTAGGTAAAATCAAGTTGAGTTGTTTATGTTTTTCAAGCCTCTTCGTGTATTTTGCCACTTTTAGGCTAGAGGTGCAATAATTCATCAAAAATGTTTTTTGAAAAAGCCTTGCAACTGTCCAAATCATCAAAATTTGATCCGCTCTGGGATTTGTTAGTCATTACAGTGGTTTCCAAAACTAAATTCTACAGACACACCCACGGTGAATAACGTACTTAAAGTCTGTGGTAGCGAAGGAGTCCGTCATGAGAGATTTTGACCAGAATGTGTTTAGGCACTTGTGATTTATCATCTTTTGCAGATTTTTTGGACTTGAGAATGTCACTTATATTTTATCACAACCTCAAGCATCTGGTTTTATATGGTGAAAAAGGCCCCTTTTGAAATACCTAATAACCAGACAACTGCAAGAAAAAATGCTCGCCCCACAAGTGTAAATGAAAAAACCAGGTCGCCAATTTCGAAGCTGTAATTGGGCAAAGTATGGATCTCCATTTCACAACGCAATGTCCAATCATTTCAAAGTCAAGTGAGGATTTTTCCAGGCTGGTATTTTGAACATTCCCATCATCGTCCTAAAATTACACAGTGGCAGTTGGCATGGAGTAGGTTGGATTATACGAAGACTTCAACATCAATTTCATGTGCGATTAAACTTCTAAGAATTGTCAACAACATGAAGACTTCACCAATGGTTGACCCGGCTTGTTTTGCTTCTTGAAACGAGTAACAGTGACACCACGTGGTCAACGCCTGTTCCGGGGACTTTTGCTAGTTCACTTTCAATGAGATGTGCTAGCCATTGCGTGTATGTGTGTGTGTGTGGGTGCGTGATCGGGTACCCGGGCTTAGCTCCACCAGGTAAGGCAGTTTTTCAGGCGGCAGAGACACGAAGCTGTCTCTCCCTTGCAGGCCTTTATCATCTGCTTTCCTCATCTTTCTCATCTGGTAGTCAGGTGGTCTCTTTTTCAACTGGAAGACCAACGCACCTGCACACGACACCAAAAAAAAAAAATTGACAAGTCAATGAACTCAACGTCAATGAAGTCAACATCACAACAAGCTTCCCATCACAAACAGCTCTTCAACCACAGTTCCATTTTACTGTCAAACATAACACACATGTATTGAAACCATTCAAATTAGTCAAATTACTCCATCGACAGGCTTTCAAAGAGCATTTACAGGGATGTATTGGTGTTATAGGTCTGCAAAAAATGTAAACAAACACAGACAAAATACAGAGAATATTTCCAACTGTGACCTTCTATAAAATTACTTATCCCTCGCCCGTGCATTAAAATTGCCTTATTTCATTATACAGTGATACCTCGGTTTACGAACCCCTCGGCTTACGAACTTTTCGGTTTACGAACGTTAGATTTATGAACATTTTACCTTGGCATACGAACTTTACCTTGGCATACAAACTTTTTTCGTACACTGAACTGCCTCGCGTCTTTCACGAACGAGCCCGTTCTTCTAACAACAAAATGGCAGCTGACTGTTTGTGTCCTCTATTCCCCGCCCCCAGTCTTCGGTTAAAGCCATGTGATTGGTCAAGAACGCAGCAGTGAGGGGTGGTGGTTTAAACATTCATGAGACAGGCAGACGACAGTGAGAGAGTTTAAACTTTGATAGTTGAAAGGCCGAGTGTACACTGCAAGGTTGAAATATCCCATCAATCAGGCTCCACAAACAAACCGCACAAGCCACTTGATGCAAAAAGCTATCAACCCAGCTAAACAGAACACAATTGATGAGGAACTAGATAAAATGATCGCAGAGAAAGCACCTACAAGGGATCAGTCCTCAAGATGGTAAAAGAAGAAGGTTACGTTCCTCATCAAGTGTTCAATGCTGATGAAACCGGCCACTCCATTCCATCAAGCCATCAACGACCATCGCAAAGGTAAATAAAACGACTTTATTAAACAGTACAGTTTATTTCTTTAATTATAATACCATAGCAAATTTATTGTACATAAAATAAGGTATATTGTGTGTAGTTTTAAGGCTTAGAAAATTAGAAAGTAGAAAATTATGTTTTATGGGTACCTGGGAACGGATTATTCGCATTTTAATGGTTTCCTGTGGGATTTTTTTTGGGATACACACTTTTCGCCTTACACACTCTGTCTGGGAACTAATTAAGTTCGTAAGACAAGGTATCACTGTATCGGAATTTATGTGAGATGGAAAAAAACTTAAAATACTGTCGTGTATGGCATTGGTGTGATTACAGTATGGTGTGTTTAGTTTATTTTTCTGGCTATTCCTGTTGTTTTGTAATTTGATCAAATTTTTCATATAAACAGTTTTTGGATAGTAGATTTTTGCATTTTATTACTTGTGTTGTTTCACATTCATTTTGTCACCATACTTCACATACAGGGCATTTACCGTAGTCATTTCTTACATAAGGGATTTATATTTTAAGGACAGATTGGTCACTGCAAATATGGTTTCTTACTCGAGAATATTTACTGTATTTCCCAAGAATGTATTATTTATCCTCTGCTAAAAACGACTACTATTGCAATTGAGGTCCAAGTCAAACAGCACATGAGTGAACACATTTGGGGTACTTCTAATTCATTTTAAAAGAAAAGAGATAGAAACATTATCAAATACAAGACTGGTCACGGATCATACTAATAAAGTGTATTCCAAATAAAGTCTATTCCAATCCAAACAAACTCCTGCTGTAGTTGTAATGTTGACAAAGCAACACAAGGAGGCAGTATAGACATGCAAAAATCTATCTTGCCTCTGTCAGCAGGCCAATCCCTGAAGATCTGCAGGGGACATTCGCCATCATCCAGGATGACCTCTTTAGTCGACTTGTCATCTTGCTGTAGAGCAACAAGACAAAGTTGAGATTTTAATAATTCACAGATATTTACCAAATGGCGTAGTTTCATCTCACAATCCTTTCATTGTGAGATGATTAAAAGATTTTCAGTCGTATTCTTATAATACTCCCTCCGGGACAGCACAACAATAAAATGTCTGGCCGATAGTTGACGAGCAGTTGGCAAATCAAAAACATGAAACTACATCACTATTATTTGTAGCTTTCTGTTGCTTTTTTTGTGCATGCACACAAAGGCCCATCCCCCAGAATGGCTGACAGGCGAGCGTGTTGCCGAGCTCACTAACCTAATGGACTTTTGCTGTGATGCCGCCGCATCAGCAAATAAATATAAGCAGTGTGCATGTGTGTCCTTGTGTGTGTGTGTGTGTGTGTGTGTGTGTGTGTGTGTGTGTGTGTGTGTGTGTGTGTGTGTGTGTGTGTGTGTGTGTGTGTGTGTGTGTGTGTGTGTGTGTGTGTGTGTGTGTGTGTGTGTGTGTGTGTATGCGCACACATGCGTGTGAGGTGACTCTGCGGAGGCTGTGGAAGACAGCCAACCCTCAGCATCTGCTCTCTGCGTGAAAGTCATTCGATTGCTTTTTTCCCCCAGAGCTTTAACATGTTGTGTGTTCAATTATGTGTGTGCACGGCCGCTTCAATGGCCTGTGACAAAATACGGAGTTTAAAGACAGCGCCTAAAGTGTTATCTCACTTTACTTGGACACCACAGCTGTTTGGTCTTGATTAGGGGTGCGGCAATCAAACATTGTTTGTTATTAAAGCAACTAACAAATTGAGTACTGACTTCAATGGAGAAGATTTTTTTTCGGAATCTTGAAACAAAATGGCCAATAAAAGCATCACTTTCTTTGTCGACTTTGGGTTTTACATGCCAAAAAAAATGTGAGTGTGCGTGACAATAAAAATGTGGAGCCTGGTGAGTAACGAAGGAGTCAGCCAATGAAGGTGGAGAGTTTATTTGTTTCAAGTGAGGTGATTTTGTATTACATATAATGGTACAATCCAGTATCATGTTGAATATAAAAAAGATGAATTATTGAGGGATCTTATTTAACTCATTCGCTGCCATTCCCGAATTTTTGGGGGAATTGAAAAGTGTGACCTGCAGCGCCATTCACAAATTTGTTCAGGTTTTGGGTTTTCATGCCAGGGTACCGATAAAGCGCTGGCCAGGGTCTCTGGCAATGTTTTTCAAATCCATGAGGAAGGCAGCATTTGCCTTTTGTCCATGTTAGCGCTTTGTTACAGCTTCAGCTGTTGTTAAAGCGCTATTCAAACCAATATGTATGTATTGCATTGTATTTTGGACAGCCGCCCTCAATTCAAGCTCATATAACATCAGACCCATATAACTTAAGAATTAACTATTTTTTTCTGATGAAAGATGAATGTTTAAAGTTTCTCACACTGCATTGAATGTTTATGTAGTCCTAAAACTCAATATTCTGTGGGTCCTGCAATTTTGAGTGAAAATGACAAAAACCCTGGCACATTTTTGCACATTGTCAGACTAGTGAACGAGTTAAATAAGAGCTGGCCAAATGCACAGAAGTGCAGCTTGTCTACAGTAAATTTTCTCAGATTTCTGTTGTTCAACAAGTGCAGAACAGACTTTCATGTTTTGGAGTGACGGCGATTGAAAACGAGTTAGTTTTATTTAATTAATTGCACCTTATCAAAATAAGTGTTTGCTCCAGGCCTAGTTCAATTTATATACAGTAAAGTCTCGTTATATCGATATTCTTGGGAGTCGGAAAAAATATCGATATAACCGGGCTATCGATATATCCGATCCTGCGCCGAACTGCATTAAAAGGAGGCAATAAATGGGAGATCTTTGAAATGACATGTAATTTTCTCCTGGATTGCGTATCGAGCATGCTTTTGTACTGCAGTGAAGTGAAAAATAAACTTAAGTATTAAATAAAAACATCATTTATTATTTTCATAACACACTCTTGCAATCGTGACTGAGTAGCACTCAACATTGTTCTATACACACGAGAGGAACCACGAACGCCAGCATGTACATACTGTCTGAAAAACAGTGATTATTGCAAGCGATAAAGATATCTGAATACAACACAATTAAATATGTGTATGGAAAACAAAAACTGCAACGTTTACATTAGTTACGTTGATAAAGTATTCTGCAGCATGTCGAACTCTTTCGCGATGGAGGATTTGCTCTTTGTTGGATTGTCCTCGACAGCCACTATTGCCTTGTACTTCGTTCCGAGGTCACAATTCGTACGTTTCCCCATGGTTGAAATTGGTGTTGAACAATTGTATACCGTATAAGAAGACTACAGTATGTTTCAGATGCTATTGCATCTCTGCTACACTGTGCAAGACACGAAAGCTGGTCAAGTGACCAACGGTGTGACCGAAACAGATATCGCTAATGGTGGTACTGTATAGAAACCCCTAAGCAAATATCGACTCAGCTTAAACTGCTTTTGTATCGATATAAGCAGAGCGAAATGGCTGGTGGGAGATGAAAAGGGCACCGTAGTAACCGGATTATCGTAATAACCCGGTATCGTACGAAACGGAACTAATTATACATAAAAGACGAGAAATTTGCCGGGAAATGACAATAGTATCGTAATATGCAGTACTATCAATATAACCGATATCGATATAACGAGAATTTACTGTACATAAATTATAGAAGCCCAATTTATAAAATAGTAATAAAAAACTTATTTACCCGTGCAATGCAGTATTCTCGTGGATTCTCCTTCTCCAGGCCATACTTTTCCAATGCTTCCACCACAGCAAAGTCAGCAGTGTCACGGGTGGACAGCAGGATGGTCTTGTATGGGATGTTTGGCTTCAGGCTGTCGGCATAGATGCGCAGCGTCCCCCCTGCCAAGACCCACACCCCAAAAATATTTTTTTAACATTACTCCCCAGCATGTTAAGGAGGCTAGAGAGAGACTCATGACGCAAGTACACATTTTCATTTGGAGGCTAATGAGAGAGCTGCTTTGGGTGACTTCACATCTGTTTAAGGCATTTCTGAGTGCATCACGCGACACTTTTTTCCTCATGAACGTGCAGGACAACAGCGACTAAAGGCCTATTTTGTATTTGACCACGTTTTTTTTAAAATCCTCATGGAGGCTATTGATTGGAAAAACTCGCCCATTCTTCCCTGTGCGTGTATTTGTATGCTTCCTGTGGATGGTTGCCAAAATTTCCTGATCCCTTGACTGCATGCAGTAAATTCACAAGTTGCAAGATGATACTGAGGGTTACATTTGAAGAGTTCAAACCCAAAAGCAGAAATATTCATGTTTGTGAATTACATAATGCGCCTTGTAGTATTTCTAATTCTCAGTTAGTGATTTAAACATTAAAATGTCCCGTCACATTCGCATTTGCACACCGCAAGAATCGAAACAAGGGAGCGGAAATCCCTACTGGACCCTCCGCACCCTGCCCACCACCTTTTCCAGCTCCTAAAATCAGGAAGGCGCTATCGATCCATGCGCACCAAATCCAGCAGACATTTAAACAGCTTCTTCTCCCAAGCCATTAACGCTATTAACAATAACCCAAATATAACGGTATAGTGCCTCTGCATTTTTTTTTTATGATACTAGTGCAACGTGTACCACCGGAGACAAATTCCTTGTGTGTTCTACATACTTGGCAATAAAGATGATTCTGATTTCCACATTCAAACCAGTGCTGGATTATTTTGAGGATCCTATCCCCAGTTAGACACTTAAATTTGCTATCTATTAGTTAGCTACCTAGCTGGTTATCTATTTGCTATTGTTAGGTTGTAAATAAATGTACTTATTTCCTTCACTATCCATTTGCTATCTATTAGCTGTCTGGCTAGCTAGCAATGTAGCTGGCTATCTATTAGTTATAGGGCTATCTAGCTAGTTAGCTAACTGTCTAGCTGGCTATCTATTAGCTATCTTACTTTATGTTACTTCTCAGAATCAGAATCAGAATCAGAATCAGAATACCTTTATTCGTCCCGCAATGGGGAAATTTGAAACTTCTGGGTTGAGTGAACGCTGGTGCGTGTGGCTGCTTCTGCTCACCCGCAGAAAAAATATCCTGTGACTGTAAAGTATCCTTGAGAGTTTTGAAAGGTGCTTATAAATGAAATGTATGATTATTATTTGTGGAAAAACAAATTTGACTAAGTGAAAAAGTATTTTGAATAGATCTCACAAAAGCAAACCAATCCAAGAGCTTCAGGAGCTTTGCTGAAACCATGTTAGAAAACCCACCACTGGGAAACAGAAAAGTATCTGTTTAGGTTTACAGTGCTAGGAACGGTACCATCAAACAATGGCCTGGTACGTATTCTGCTAACTTGGTGCAGCACTACTTTTGTCTAAATGGTACTCGTCAGCTTTTGCTTCATTTGTGTCGGGGCACAGTTCCAAAGCCTCACAGTGGGAGGGGGGGTTGACTATCCGCACGCTGTCGTACCCGAGTCAGGTCTTCCGTCGCTGCTCATGAACTCCTGCATGCGCTTCTCCAATTTCTGTTGTCTGCGCCTTTTCATCACCACCTCCGGGTTTGAGATGGTCCTAGTGAAGCTGGTCTCGGGCATGTCCTTGTAGACCTCGGCAGCCAGCCTGTTCTCCCTACGGCAGATGCAAACATGTTACATACACCACAGACGTTTACATTCCGCATCCCTCATGAGTCGATCGCTCTACCCGTCATCTCGGTTGGGCATCTGCTCATCGCCGTCCGTTATCCGAGCAAACTCCTTCTCCCGCTTCTTCTCCTTCTTCTTCTCTTTCTTGGACAACGTCCTTTTGAAGTTCTGGATCACGCCGTCTTTCTCCTTTTCGGGCCCGTTGCTCTGACTCTTCTTTCCACGAAAGGAAGGAAAATGATAACAAGAGGTTATGTAGTTATATTGGTGTGCCGGGGTGCAATTATGTCAGAGTTGTCAAAATACAGGCCCAGGGGCCAGATTTGGCCCACCAAATCGTTTTATGTGGCCCACAAAAGCAATAAAATGTTCATGATGCTTGCTGGAGTCTGAACCAAAATGTAAAATTCTCATTATCCATCGATATCTTGTCAATTGCGGATGTATCGTATTTTCCAGTGTATAAGGCGCAACGGAGTATAAGCCGCACCCCCATTGAATGGTGTATTTGAAAACTTTTGCAATCTATAAGACGCCTTGGAGCATAAGGCACACTTTCAATGAATGAAAAAGGTTTTCTAAATATAGTATATGAATATGAAAACATTTTCCAAATATAAAGACCACCACATTATAAGGCACTACAGTCGAGACTACTACTTCTTCTCCTGGGGGAAACTGAGTCAGTGGTTGCTGACATTTGTCACGAGACTTGTTGTGGCTCAATATGACTTCACATATAAGGCGCACCTGCATATAAGGCGCGGGGTCATCTTTTGAAGGAGATCAAGGCTTTTGGGTGCATCTTATACACCGGAAAATACAGTAATATGCGGAGGTGGGGACACATTTAGATGGTTTTCACAAAATTCAGTCATGGCCCGCGAAAAAAATACATTTTTACACCTGGTATAAGACATACGGGTAGACTTGTGTTTAGCAGTCTTTTGGTGTATGGAAGAGAATGTGATCGATTGATGAAAAGTGGGTGTAAGTGCATTGTTGACAGTGGTGGTAGGTGTGAAAAATTGAGGTGGATTGTTGTACGGTGATGGTTCGTTATGGCTTTGGTTTTATAAGCTTGTTTGCAAACCTTCAGGAGGATGTCGTTCTCGTTCTTGAGGACAAAACGTCCTTCTCGATCATCTTTATTCCAGTTGAGTTGAACGACCAGCGGCTTTTCATCCAAGTCCAGCTGCCGCTCTTCTAACACAAGAAGCACACATACAAATAGGTATTTGCACCATGAAGTTGCCGTTTACCAAACTATTTCTACGGGACGCTGAAGCGCACTCACCACCGCTGACATGGACCTCGTAGAGGGAGTAGCGCGGGGACGAAAGCATCCTCATATCGGGCCGGAATTTCTCTGCTAGTGTCTCAATGACGTCCTGAGTGGTGGCCGTGCTGGATACACGAATGCACTTGGTGGCAAAGTTGCCCGCCACGCGGTCTTGGAAGTAGAAGCGCATCACGCCGTGGAACTCCAGGTCCTGCAAGCCAGACACACATCCACAGTGCACATCAGTATAGATCACCCTCTGTGTGTGTGTTTGTTTTCTGAAAATTATTCAGTACATTTTTGCTGCAAGGATCATTTTGGTCCATCTGGGGTCATCACCCTCACATTCTACACTGTAGCATCTGTGATGGTGAATGCATGTGCCGTGAAAAGGCAGGTGAGCGATGCAAATGGGAGTTGGATAGAGAGTTATTTTGCTTCATAACAAACACATGAGGTGGGGTGACAAGTGACATGTAGAACGAGCGTGATACATTTACTTGTAGTCTCAACATGGAGAAACTGCCAAACAACATGTGAACGAAGCATTTTTATCATATTTACACTTGAACGGGAGGCCACTCCTTATTTTCCCTTCTCGCGCCTCTCGCCACATGTGACTCAATCGAGTAGAGTGGAACTACTGAGCGCCGTTTTGATAGCAAAGGCGGGGTCAGGAATGCGCGCGCATGTTGTGATTTAGTGCTGGAATGTGGGCCACGGAGGGTTGCCATTCTCCAGCTTGCGTAACCAGCGGCGACTGTTACCGCGGAGACGCCGGCCCACTCGGACCGGCAAACAAAGGTTAGTACTGAATGCTTTTCAGTCCAAGTTCAAGCGCAGGAAGTGCGGCCTGTCCCGGCCGGAAAGAAACGTCGACATAGTTACAGGGCGACGAGCACCCGCGGAGGCGCCTGGCTGGAGGTCAAAGTTCACCGCGGCACTCCTGCAGGCCGGTGATTATTCCCATGCCAAAGTCCACTTCCTCATTTTACCGCCTGTTGTTTTAATGCCCTGCCAGTTTGGAAGCTCATCATACATATTTGAAGGGACGGTGGAGTTTTCAACCGCTTTTTAGAAATTGGAAATGGGAGTGTTGGGGAGTGAGGCGTCTGTCAAACAAAGACAAAGTAATCTCACAATGCTCAAATCTCAGAGCCAACCAGACAACGGTTAAAAAAAAAATCCTGCTGCCTTGATGCCGCCGGAATAACAACAAATTCTCAAAATGGGAACGCAATTAAGGAATTGTGGTTTGGCAGGTTGAATTTCAGCTCCGAGCTCGACGTCAGCTTGCAAAACACGTCTGGAGTCTAAATACACACAAGTTGTGTTTATCCTTTGCCTCAATTTTCCATTGCGGTAATCTACAAGGACAGCTTTTCAATTCCGGCAGTGGCGCACGTGTTGATGTCAGCAAATAACAGGTTGGATACATAAAACGCAGTGACTACTGAGCATGAGTGATGGCTGTAAATAAATTAAAAAAAAAACTCACATATGAATAGCAAAAGTAGGCCAACAGTGCGGATAGCTGTAATCAGCCACGCCCAAGCAAAAATAGAAAGAAAGTCAAAAATATTAAATCATAAATGACTCACAACTGGAAAACATGTCACAAATCACAATGGCCAATCAGAAAATTGAACAATCCCTCACAATTCTACTTTCATAATCATCAGGCTGTCGAATGCCGCCTACGCTGTTCGCAACTGTGCGTTGCACTGCATTGAGACTTGACTGCTTCGGGGCAGGACTGATGAGCCATCGCTTCAATTCCACCTTGGAATCGCTGGCGTTTTACCTTCAGCTTATGTTTTCGAGCATTGAAAGATCTTGGCTACAGGAAATGAAATTCCGTTGGGTTTCATGTTTCTTTTTTGTTCTCACACAGCCGGTACATCAATCCAGGAGGGTATGTAGCAACACCCCGGAGTACGTCCATATTAAGTGCACGTGGCTCGGTATGTGCTTGTGTGTTATCAGTTGGTAATAAATGAGAAGTGGCGCTCACGTTGCCAACGCAGAAAAATATCCGCTTGGCTTCACTTGACATGACGAAGATGAGATTGATGGGAAGAGAAGGCCGTTCCGGTTAAAAGCAAAACAGATTCCTGCGGTCGCGGGGTCTTCTCGACCGCCTCCGAGCATACACACGGGAACGAGAACGTGCAACACATGTAGGTTGGCTTACTAAAATGAAGTATGTTCCTAAGTCAATATTGTTGCGGCCCCACCTGCGGCAACATGGGGGAGGTTGGCCCATAAGCCCCAGTTGAAAGTCAGCAGGAGTGAGCTTTGCAGAGTTCATTTGGCTTCGGATGCGCGCCGAGAATTCTTCAAAGGCTTCAAAGGCGCACCCCAAGATACAAATATGGTCCGGGAACAATCCCTGACGAGAGGGCGCGTCTGTTTCATATAACTTTACATCTAATCATTTTTGTTATTGTTTAACTCGATTTGGATTGGATTAGCATCGCAGTGGAGAAATTTACATTTTACAGCAGCAAAGTGGTGAAAGTAAGAGGAAAGGAAAGTAAAAAGTAGAAAAATAAAATAAAGGACCTGGAGTCAAGGCAGCCACTTTCGTGGCGCGATCGTTAAGTCAAAACAACATAAAAAAACCTAAATAACAAATAATGTGACACTACACAAAAAACACAGTCAGTCCATCTTAAGCACTTTCTGCACTGTCTTTGTTGCATGAAGCAGTTCTAGATGAAAGAGGAGAGAATTAAAGCATCTTTTTCACCAGTGGATCAGAGACGTCATTGTGGAATGCGCACGTCTGCTAGAAGCTAAATGTTGAAAGCAAATACGAAGCTCTAGCATCTAATGACGATAAGAGACTGTCTCACATCTCCTGCCCATGTAAATCCGCTTCAATTCCAGGCCGCGACAGTTCCACATACGCACCAGCACTCTGCGCTGACGCTCCTTTCGTCTCATTGCGGGCTCCTCAAGCCATGCATCCGTCCAGCCGCAGAATGTCCAACAGCACCGACCTTCCCGCTGAACAAAGCGCGGCTGTAAAAATGCTGCCCATGACAGGCGCAAAAAAGCACAATCGCCCCAGACCTTTCCAGCGATGACAGTCAAATGGCACTGGCATTCCTCCCAAATCAAAAACAGTGCTGGCATATTCATGCTGACAAAAAGGTGCAACCGCTCAGCAGTCTCATCCTTGATGAATGATTTAAGCGCAGTTGTTCAAACGGCGTGCCAAATGTTACAGTAGCTCATAATATTAAATATGCTAATATGCTAATATTGTTGACCAGTGGTAACTGGAATGTTTTGTAAAATTTTAGGTGCTACTAGTAAAAGGTTGGAGAACCATGAGGGTAAAAGTTATTTTATCTTTTGGTTGTAGCGGGGAGGCGTGGCCCCGGCCCCAGCTGTCAATCCGAACGTGACAATAGGAGGGAGGGAGGGGTGTCCACCGACGCCGAGGCGGAGCGAGTGGGATCGCCGCGACGCAAACGGCGCGTCCGGCTCATGGTCGGCGCCGCCACCTCTTCTAGACAGGTGACCTCTCGTGGCTTCTCCGTTAGCAGAGAGAGCGATTTTTGGAAAGCTCGCATGCGTGGGAAGCCATGCGGATTTGTGTCAGCAAAAAGCGTGTGCGCCGACACAGAAATAAAGATCGATAATACGAAATATAAAATGATTACAATCACACTAAAAGTTATAACATTTATAAATGAACTGTCAACATTTTGGTATATAATAGTATACAATAGAAAATGATGCTTAAAAACAACAGATTGACATCGTATACTATCCTGTCGTATAGAAGATGCCAGTGTGTCATCATTTGTTATGATCACGTGATCCTCGCGTCAGCCATTTTGAATGCTTTTCGATTTACGACCGCCTGACTTTTAGTTGTATTAAGTTCATCCTGTCTACTTGATATCTAATGTGTCTGTAAGATAAGAATCTGTTTTAAATTATGACCGTTTTGTCGGAACGGAAGCCGGTGGTAACTCAAATGTTACCTGTATATTGCCAGTACCCTGAGTGAATTTTTTCTGGACAGTCACCAGAAAAATGGCTGTAAAATCATGTGTTGCAGGCTATGACTCAAATCCTCGTTGACAGTAATCTTGAAATTTAAGATGTATTTTACACATTTTTATAGCTTGGAAAACATGAAGAATATTTGTGGCACATTTGCCCTCCTACAGAAATCATATTGATACAAATAAAATATATTTCCCTCCCTCATCTTTTTTCCATTTTCAAACATTTTTGAAACAGGGGCAAGGAGCCGCTAAAGAGCCACATGCGGGTCTGGAGCCGCGGGTTGCCAACCCATGGGCATTTTTGTTCTATTAATCGAATTGTACCGAGGTTGCTTTCTTATCACTTTCAGATTCTACATACGGCACTCGGAATACTTCTCAGGTAAAAATTCTTCCACATTTGAAATGTCACCACCAACATTTCACCATCCTCATTTGTGTTTAACAACGAGCTGAGTGGACAGAAAGGAGGCTTGTTTGTCGACAGTAGATGAAAAGGCACAGCGTCTCTTTGTTTCAGGTGAGTTTCTGCTTCAGTATCGAGCGCATGCACACACAATGCTGCACACACCTGACACACCGCTGATTCACACAGCCCACCCTTGGCAAAGCAATGCATTGTGGGAAAGGCCAACATTAAATCACCTCATGTGGGACAAGCGTTTCACAAATCAGACTTGTTGTCATTGCTTTCATTATGCGCAAGTAAGGATCAAGGCTCTGTGTGTGTTTGTGTGTGTGTGTGTGTGTGTGTACATATATACAAGGCCAGTCAGGCCTGACAATGACAAGCGAGGCGAAACATGACAATCCAAACGAAGCACAAGCATGGAAATGCAAGCTCCTCGTGAACCCCTTTCCACACTGCTGTGAAAGCTAACCCCCTCCTCCCACACACACACACACACACACACACACACACACACACACACACACACACACACACACACACACACACACACACACACACACACACACACACACACACACACACACACACACACACACACACACACATAAAGGTGGCATAATGAGGTTGACAATTTTGCACTTTTGAGGATAAAATTGCATTTTGCATTGATAAACCTCAGCCATAAAAATATGTGTGGTGGAGGTATTACTTGTGTCCACTTGGTGTCACTAACCTCAAATTCTATGCTGTAGTATCTGTCACTGGTGTGTGAGACAGAGAGAAATAGGAAAAGAGAGGGGAGAGAGAGACAGAGAGAGACAGAAAGAGACAGAGAGAGTAACAGAGGGAGAGAGAGACACGGAGAGAGAAACAGAGACTGAGAGAGAGACAAAGACAGAGAGAGAGACAGAGAGGGAGACAGAGAGAGAGACAGAGAGAGAAAGAGACAGACAGAGAGAGAGACAGATACAGAGACAGAGAGAGTAACAGAGGGAGAGAGAGACACGGAGAGAGAAACAGAGACTGAGAGAGAGATAAAGACAGAGAGAGAGACAGAAAGGGAGACAGAGAGAGAGACAGAGAGAGAGACAGAGAGAGAGACAGATACAGAGACAGAGAGAAACAGAGACAGAGAGAGCGATAGAAAGAGAGAGGGAGAGGGAGTGACAGAGGGGGAGAGAGAGAGAGAGACTGATAAGAGTGAGACAGAGAGAAACAGAGAAAGAGAATATGACAGAGAGACAGAGAGAGACAGAGAGACAGAGAGAGAGAGAGAGAGAAAGAGAAAGAGAGACAGAGAGGGACAGAGGGACACACACAGACAGACATCCAGACAGAGAGAGAGAGAGAGAGAGAGAGAGAGAGAGAGAGAGAGAGAGAGAGAGAGAGAGAGAGAGAGAGAGAGAGAGAGAGAGAGAGAGAGACAGACAGACAGACAGACAGACAGACAGACAGACAGACAGACAGACAGACAGCTCAGAGTGGGTAGTTTTGCGCTTTGGTGAGTTGGATCAAAAAGATTTTCTACCATAACCAAAACATTTGCCTGCGGCCAATTGATTGAAAGAGGCTCTGGACCATGGAACAAACACGAACAAAAAATAAAATTGTTTCGAATTAAAGAACCCTTGGAGAAAAATGACCAAATCAATATTGGTTCCGCCCCTTATTGGACTCCCCACATTTGAAATACAGTTTTTGTTTTTGTACAAAACAACAACGTGCTAGCTCATCATTTTTTTAAATCATGCGGTCGCGCCACTGACATCCTGTTGCTCTCCACTCCGTTTCTCTCCGACCCGACGCCCGTCATCATGTCAACAGGTGTGACATGATTAACGTCAATCACACGGGACATGAGAGTTCGAGAGGAGATCGATAGATGTCAAAGTGGTTGATTGTGAATGATTTCATCATCACTCCTTTCACGCCCGAGTTGCCCACCATGAATGAACAGAAGTCTCGCCGTCATGGCAACCCGCCGGGTGTCAGGTTTCCCGTGGAACCGCGACACTTCTCGGGTGTCTCAGGTGGACAAACATCACCCTAAAAAGCTGCATTGTATTCTTTTCGTGTAGCTCCGTCTACTCGATGCATAACGCAAAGCTAGGGGGGGGGTCATTTTTCCTTCCTCTGAAAACTGTTGAGGACCCCTTAAAACACTGGTGTCAAAGTCAAGGCCCGGGGGCCAAATCTCGCCTGCCACATCATTTCATTCGGCCCGCAAAGGCAAAACAAGCATGTCAAGTGCCATAATTAATGCTAAATTAAAGTCATAACCAAAATGTCAAATTGTCATATATAAACCACAATAACAATACATGCTGGTGTATCTAAAATCTGTTTTTAGTAGACTCACATTTGAGCCGGAGAAGCCCCATGTGGCACCTTTACAAAACCAATTTCATAGCAAAAAGGCCGGTTTTTGGGTTTTTTTGTATTGCTGTCAGGGACTGGGACATTGAGGTTTCAGCAATAAATTAACGTCATAGGTTCGACTGGCTAAATCATCGGTGTCAAAGTCCACCATTCGATTCGGCCCGCGAAAGTAAATGAAACTTGTGAAATTGCATGATTTTTGCTAAAGTCCGAAACAAAATTTCTAATTGTACCATGTAAACCACAATCTTGTTTTCCTTTCGGCTTTTCCCCTCAAGGGGTCGCCACAGCGAATCAGTGTCCTCCATCTTCAGAGGTTTGATTCGCATGTTCGTTTTGGCCAAGCTTTTACGTCGGATGCCCTTCCTGACACAACCCTCTATATTGATCCGTGCTTGGGACCGGCACAATAAGACACTGGGTTGTGTCCACTTGTGGCTACAGAACCAGGAACTTTATGCAATTTAATAAAGATGAAGATACTCTGTAAAAGACTCCCAAAATATACAGTATATTAGGGCAAAAAAATGGCCTCAACATGAAAACCGTGGCCCGATTCCGAAGATGCGAGAGCATCGAACCGAACCAAACCCAATCGCCCCACCCTGAAACACAGGTACAGTAATACCTCGGGTTACAAATGCCTTTGCTAACAAACCTTTCGGCTTACGAACGTTAAATTGACGAGAATTTAATCTTGGCATACGAACTATTTTTCGGGATACACGGAGCACAACAATGAATGATGTGTCGTTTGTGAAGGAGCCCGTTCTCCAAACAAGGAAATGGCCGCGGACTTTTTTTGTCCTGTATTCCCCGCCCCCAGTCTTCGGTTAAACCTGCGCATGATTGGTCAAGAACTGCAAATTAAAATAGTTAGGCGGACGACAGAGAGAGAATGAGGCCCCGTACAGGGATTCATAGTGTCATTCGTCATGGTGAGGCAGTCAGTTCTGACGATAAAGCTGCCAAAGCTTACAAGGAATCATTCCACAAGACGGTGGAAGAAGGCGGCTACGTTCCTCATCAGTGTTTAATGCTGATGAAACCGGCCACTCCATTCCAACAAGCCATCAACGACCATCATAAAGGTAAATAAAATGACTTTATTATACAGTGCAGTTTATTTTTACAATTACAATACCATAGCACATTTATTATACATAAATAAGGTATATTTTGTGTAGTTTGAAGGCTTAGAAAATTAGAAAGTAGAAAATGTTTAATGTGGACCTGGGAATGGATTATTCTCATTTTAATGGTTTCCTATGGGAAATTAATGTTTGGGATACACACTTTTCACCTTACAAACTGTCTGGGAACCAATTAAGTTGGTAAGCCAAGGTTTCACTGTACATCGAAAGATGCAGACTGAATGATCCACCATGGGTGGCAAAGATCTTGAAAGAGAACCCACATTCTCAAATCCACACCACCGACAAGTTCATTCACACATAGGATTCCCTTTCGACTAATTAATGAACAACAGTCTGTCCAGCTCCACCCCTACAAGCATCCTGAATGGAACCATTACATTTCCAAGGAGGACAATAACAGACATTATTCTTGACTTCAGATTTGAAAACTAATTATTCGTCAATTTGTTGTGCGTTTTATATGTAATATGGAGATGTAACATTTTAATGGTTTCCCCAAATTCATAACGGTACTCGTAACTAATGTGGAACGTGGCAAAAAAATGAGTTTGACACCCCTGCGTTAAAAGGTTTCTGTATTACAAACTAAGATTCTCCCAAGAACAATTCTTAATATCCTGACTGCACGCCAATGTTTTTATTTCTAAGTTACACATTTATTTCCGGTTTAGACAATGGCCCTAATTCACATGGTTCCTTGCTCTTAAACTGTCCGTGGAGGAGAAATGCTGGCTGCGGTCAGGTTGCTATTAATTTCTTTTGATGGGATCAAGACGGGCGGGCGGAAGAAAAAAAAGAAAGAAAAAAAAATGGCCTCTCTAAGCAGTCCTCCCACTCTCGTCTGAGCGAGTCAGGATCTCATATGTCACAATTTAGCCCTTCCATGTGGAGAGGAAGGAATGCGTGGAATGCAAAAAGGAGTTTGGCTGCTTCCTGATAAAAAACGACAGGTCACTTGACGAATGACTGGAAATGTCACAACAGCTCGCAGGTAGCGAAAGTCACACGGCTTTAATTTCCCATCTTGTTCCAATTGCACTTTTCAACTTGGAGCGAGTGTTGGAAACAACATCATGTATATTTCAAACTTGCGTTTCTGTTCATAAAGCGGAACGCAAACTTTGACCGCCAGCCATGTTTAACTTCCTTTGGTATCTTTTTAATTAAATGATAAAGAGACGTCAGTAGATGGCAGCGTCACATCATTTTGATGTTGAGATCAACAGCTTTTGAGTAGCAGACCATGTGCAATTGATGCAATTCACTTCAGTCTTCCCCTGTATCTTCTGGTGTGCACCAAGGCTCTGTCCTGGGACCCCTTCTCTTTATAACCTACCTTCTTCCCCTTGGCAATAGTTTCCGTAAATTTGGTATACCTCTTCAGCAAACCCGATGCCTCTCTTCCACCTTCATCCCTTTCACTCTGCCTCTCAGAAATTAAGTCCTGGTTCACCCATAATTCCCTGAAGCTTAACAGCAAAAAGACTGAACTTCTCCTCGTCGGTTCACAGTCAATGCGGTTATATTTGGGTTATTGGAAGAATCATTAGCGCATTCCTTCCTCACCGATGATTGAAAGAGTTGTACATGTAGCTATCTAGCTGGCTAGCTATCAAGGTAGCTATCTATTGGCTAGTTATCTATTGGCTAGCTATCTAGATAGTTATCTATTAGCTGGCTAGCTATCTAGCTAGCTATCTAACTTGTCCTGTGACTGTGAAGTGACCTTGAGAGTTTTGTAGAGCGCTTGTAAATGAAATGTATTATAACAGTGGGACCTTGGCTTACGAACTTAATTGGTTCCCAGACAGAGTGTGTATAGTGTGTGAATAATCCGTTCCCAGGTCCCCATAAAACATAATTTTCTACTTTCTAATTTTCTAAGCCTTAAAACTACACAAAATAGACCTTATTTTATGTATAATAGATGTACTATGATATATATATATATATATATATATATATATATATATATATATATATATATATATATATATATATATATATATATATATCATAAAGTCATTTTATTTACCTTTGTGATGGTCGTTAATGGCTTGATGGAATGGAGTGTCCGGTTTCCTCAGCATTAAACACTTGATGAGGAACATAGGCTTCTTTCACCATCTTGAGGAATGATCCCTTGTAAGTGCTTTCTCTGTGATAATTGTATCTAGTTCTTCATCAATTGTGATCTGTTTCGCTGGGTTGATAGCTTTTTGGATCAAGTGTACAGATGACTTGTGCGGGTTATTTGTGGAGCCTGATTGATGGGATATTTTAACTGTTTTCTATCCATTTTCTCACTATTCTCACACTTTTGTTTTTTTGTTTCAAGCTCTGTCATCTCCCTTTCGTGTGAGTGTGTTTTCTTACTCTCTCTCTCTCTCTGTCTGACTGTCTCTAATGTTTAACCCCCCACTCTTCTTATTATTATTATTATTATTATTATTATTATTATTGGTGTTGTTCTTGTTGATGTAGTTGTTATTATCTCTATTTCTATCTCTTAGCTAGCTAGCTTTCCATCTATAAAAAGTGACTTCCGGGTTGAGTGAACTCTGGTGCGTGTGGCTGCCGCTTCTCACCCACAGACAAACTCATCCTGTGACCGAAAAGTGTGACCTTGAGAGTTTTGAAAGGCGCTTATAAATACAATATATTGTTATTATCAAATCCACCTTACACAAAGCCAACAGTTTCTCCCTCACTATTGACAGTTCCACTGTGGCCCCCTTCCTTTATTTAGGTCAGGGGTTGGGAACCTTTTTGACTAAGAGAGCCATAAAAGCAAAATATTTAGAAATGTTTTTTTGTGAGAGCCACAGGCACGCACACACAATATATAGACAGTACCGTGATTTCAACAAAACGTCAGAATGGATCATTTAAAATAATTTTGTGATAATACCATTAATATGAATGGTTTTCCGTTACTTATGATTGATAAAAATCTAGCCAAACTATCGGAATGAAAGTCAACTTGCTGGGTCCATACACAAGGCTAGCTAGACTGCATACTGCTCATTAAATTGCACACTTGATTTCTGCTGTCTCTCACAGATGTTTATTGATGCTACCGTAGCATGGAGCTTTGTCAAAGTGCCATTGACATTCAAGTGTTTCATCGATGATATTGTTTGAATGACAGCAGAACTTGGTCCCTCCACAAAGGCAAATCCTTTGGTCCATTCAACGTGAAGTGTACAATACTCATCATCTTTTTTTACTCGCCAAGCTTATCCCAAAAGGGGGCTTTTACCTGTTTCGATTGAACGGCACCTAGGTCAGTATCATCCAATCAAAATTGTGCATTCAGCCAACTGCAGCCCAAACAGGAAATAAACAGTGAAAATACGTATTTGTTTTTATCTGCGAGCCTGATGAGATCATCAAGAGCCATATATGGCTCGTGAGCCGTAGGTTCCCGACCCCTGCTTTAGGTCAAGAACCTGGGTGTCATCCTTGATAGCTCACTATCATTCCACTCCCATATAAATAACATAACCCAATCTGCTTATTTCCACCTATGCAATATCAATCGTCACCGTCCGTCTCTCACCCCTCACACCACTACTATCCTTGTTCATAGTCGTGTCACTTCCTGAATTGATTATTGCAATTCAGTCTTCCTTGGTGTCCCTTACAAATTTCTCCACAAACTACAACTAGTCCAGAATTCCTCAGCCCGAATCATCACCAGAACCCCCTCCTATCATTACAACACCACATCACAGCCGCTCTGCCCCCAAACTCTGGAACTCTCTTCATCCCAACATCTGTAATATTGATTCTTTTCCCACGTTCAAATCCACATCTCAAAACCCACCTATTTAAAATCGAATTATCTGGATAGTTTTATCTCCTGTTTCTATTTATAATTTTATCTGTGGTTTTATTTATATGCCTGTTTTGTGATTGTAGAGTGTCATTGAGAGCTTTGAAAGGCGCTAATAAATGAAATGTATATTATTAATATACGGACGATGATGATGAAATCCAAGCGTAAGTGAAAAATGTGCTGTCTGTGTGGAAACTGACCAACTGCAATTATTATTATTATTATTATTATTACAGTGAGACCTCAACTTACAAACACCTTATCTTACAAACTTTTCGTCTTACAAACGTCAAATTTCTGAAAATTAAACCTTATAATAAGCACTATTTTCATAATACACACCCACCACGGCTGGCGGAGCACCAGAGGTTAAGTTATCAACATTCCTTGTGACTCTCCTTCCATAAGCCATCAACGACCATCAAAAAGGTGAATAAAACTTTATTTTACAGCACAGTTTATTTCTTTAATTACAGTCCTCGTGTAATGCGCCTCTCTTTCCAAACAGTAATTCCCTTTGACCTTCGACCTCTAACGCCATTCCATCAAGCCATCAATGACCATCACAAATGCAAATAAAGTGACTTTATGATACAATGCAGTGTATTTCTTTCATTACAATACAATAGCACATGTATTATACATAGAATAAGGTATGTTGTGTGTAGTTTTAAGGCTTATTTAGTTGAAAAGTATATTTTATGGAAACCCGGGAACGGATTATTCCCATTTTAATGGTTTCCTATGGGAATTTTTTTTTTAGATACACACTTTTCGCCTTACACACGCTGTCTGGGAACCAATTAAGTTCGTAAGTTGAGGTCTCACTGTATTATTATTATTATTATTATTATTATGTTCGAGACGTCCGAGCTGTAAATTAAAATGCGTGTAGTGTGCGAGTTTTGGGATGTCAAACTCAAGAACAAAAAATGAAAATGCCTCCAACAGTACAGACTTTTTTTTAAATTTACACTAAAGTGACGTGTAAAATCACATTTCTCTGTCTCATTTTTGTCGGTTTACCGTTGGAAATATCTCAAAAGAAAAAAATCAGAGCCTTTTTTTAAAAACAAATAATCTCTTCTTTTTGGTTCGAAACAGGTTGTCACTGAAAAGAACCACGTTGTCCTGCTGATTACTCAGGAACAAAAAAAAACTAACTTTTTGACTCATTCTTGATCAGGACACTGCTCATCCTGTTTCTAGAACATAATATTCTTGGGGTCATGAAACACAGGTCGTAATACCAATCACAGTGTTAAATATAATGTGAGGGCTTTGTGCGGACCGCTTGATGATTGAAGTGTCACAGCACACGTCTCAATGTGTCCTGAACGCCTTTCTAGCCCCTACTCCGCATGCTAAGAGGCTCCCAGAGAACTGGCGCATCAGAAAAGCAACAAAATTGCTGTGATCTGATGGTTTGATGGAGACAGAAGCTTTCTCATCCCATTTGTTTGGCAAGCGCTCGCCGGCTGCGCGTAGTCGGCTTCCTCGTTGGTCTGTGTGCAGCGCTCGCATTCCTGCTGTGTGATTTGTGCGCTCTTATCTCTTTTCAGTCCTTCGTCTTGTGGCTAAAACAAGAGGTGTATTGTGTGTGCTCAGCAGAGCAACCCGCCCCCTTTAAAAAGATATAGCGCTGTCACACCGCGTTAAACCCGACGCCGGCCACCTCCCCCCCACCTGCGGACCGATTGGCTCTGCCGCGAGCCAATGGGGTGCGCCATAACCCCTCGTTGAACTGGGAATATCAGACGGCATTCAGTGGCTCAACAGGGAATCAACATGGAAGCTCGCAAGTCATTGTTGGAAGCAGAAATGAGATTCTGACGCCATCTGTTAAATGGGAGTTTTCCAAAACAAACATACCGTCAGTTTAATACTGCCAGAAAACAATTGAAAATACTCTGCGTTGGACAACAGTGAGAAATATTGCATCAAATTTAAAATTCGTTATCAAAAGTATATAGAATAGAGCATAATGTTTAGAATTACAGCGATAGACAGAGTGTGTAAAGAAAAAAGTGTGTATCCCAAAAATTTATTTTTCTATAAGAAACCATTAAAATGAGAAGAATCCGTTCCCAGGTCCCCATAAAACATAATTTTCTACTTTCTAATTTTCTTAGCCTTAAAACTACACAAAATAGACCTTATTTTGTGTGTAATAAATGTGCTATATTATAATTAACTGCGATTGGCTGGCAAACAATTCAGAGTGTCCCCCGCCTCGTGCCCGAAGACAGCTGAGATAGGCTCCAGCAACCCCCGTGAACCTAATGAAGAATAAGCGGTGCGGAAAATGAGATGAGATGAGAAATGAGAGATATTATAATGAAAGAAATAAACGTTACCGTATAATAAAGTCATTTTATTTACCTTCGTGATGGTCGTTGATGGCTTGATGGAATAGAGTGGCCAGTTTCATCAGCATTAAACGCTTGATGAGGAACGTAGCCTTCTTCTTTCACCATCTTGAGGAATGATCCCATGTAGTTGCATTTTCTGCGATAATTGAATCTCGTTCCTCATTAATTGTGTTCTGTTTAGCTGGGTTGATAGCTCTTTGCATCAAGTGTCGAGATGGCTTGTGCGGGTTGTTTGTGGAGCCTGATTTATGGGATATTTTAACCTTACAGTCTACACTCTGCCTTTGAACTATCAAAGTTGAAACTCTCACTGTCGTCTGTCTGTCTCTTTAATGTTTAAACCCTCCCCCCTCCCTGCTGCGTTCTTGACCAATCACGTGGCTTTAACCGAAGACTGGGGGCGGGGAATAGAGGACAAAAACAGTCGTCTGCCATTTTGTTGTTAGAAGAACAGGCTAGTTAGCGAACGACACATCACTCACTGAGGCAGCTCCGTGTCTGCAAAAAGTTCGGATGCCAAGGTCAAATTTTCATAAATGTAACGTTCGTAAACCAAAAAGTTCGTAAGCCATGGGGTTCGCAAACCGAGGTATCACTGTATACTAATATGAAAGATATTCTCGTAGCTGCTCACCATAAGCTAAAGATGGAGACCCAGTTGGTGAGTCCATATTGTTTACAATTTAAAATGAGGCACCAGATCTGAGTGTCTTCAAGGGTGCATATATTATGCAATTTCAATTAGCCTTGGGCCGACCCACCCGCTACTCCCGACTAACGATGCCTCAAAACACCAAACAAAATGACTGGGTTGCCATGGAGACACAACGGCGAGGGGCCACGCGTCAACGCCAAACCAGGAGGCTGGGGGGAAGCCCCCCCCCCAAAAGCCCACTGAGGGACAATGCAAACACAGATAAATGTATTCAGCACTATCCATCCGTGCGTGGCACACACTATTGTTGTTGTAGCTGAGGCGAGCAGATCGCTAAGCCATGTTTGTCAAACCCGCAGTCATGTGGCCACGTTCTAAAAGCTCGAAAAAAGGCCAATAAACCCTAAGATCAGCAACACACATGGAAGTTCCATGCTTGTATGAAACCAAATACATCCATAAAATACGCCAAAAGTGGTTGAACACAAACCACAATATCGCGGAAATCTAAGCCCAGCACACACTTCCTGCCCACTTCCTGCTTCCTGTGTAGGAACGAGGCTGGGGGGGGGGGGGTGACAGCTTCCATCTTCAATTCAACAGACTTGCCTCAATAACCTTCTACGAGTCGGGGAAAAAGACGCCAGCGATTTTCCCATCGGAAATGAAGCAAACGTGAATAATTCATCAAGTCTACAGGCAAAAGTCAATGTGGGGCTCTTGATTACGTTAATTGGTCCCTGTAGTGTAGAACACACTTTCAGAAATAGTCTCTGAACACTTACAAATCAAAGGCACAGTATTCTTATGATTATTATTCAACACTTAATTTGTTGTTGGAAAAGACACAAAAGTGATAACTACTGAAAAGCACTCAGTGGTGACGTGAAAACATTTTTTTCTTTTTTTTTTGTAATCATTACAGTTTTCCATGGGGGGGGGGCGGCAAAAGCAACACCTGACGACGCACTTTGGCAAACCGAGTGGCCCCTCCCCAACTGTAGAGCAACTTGAGCACCTCTGCTCGCATCAGCAGTTATGCGTCACCAAAAAAAAAAGACTAGCTCCGTTAGCTCCGTAGCTAGCTGAAGAGGGCGCTTTAGAGTGCCTCGTTGTAGGCTCTAAGTGTGCGCAAGTTATGGAGAGGAGGGCAGAGGCGGTTTGTGGGGTGTAGGGGTTAAATAAAAGCTTGCTTATTCCCATTGCAGCAGCAACTGGGATCATTAAAGCCACTGGAGGATTCCAGTGGATATATTTTGGCAGCTCTTTTAGCTAAATGTATCCATTTTCCCTGTTACTATTAGCGGTATCCCATTCACAGATTACAGGTGTGCGGGGCGCGGTTTCAGGATATTCGGCAGGCAGAGGGGTGAGATCATTTTAAAGCCTCATTTTAGGTAGAGTGATACATCAGCTTACGAACTTAATTGGTTCCCAGAAAGTGTGTGTAAGGCGCAAAGTTCGTCTTCTAAATATTTATTTCACCATAAGAAACCATTAAAATGACAATAATCCGTTCCCAGGTCCACATAAAACATAATTTTCTACTAAATAAGCCTTAAAACTACACAAAATATACCTTATTTTATGTATAATAAATGTGCTATTGTATTGTAATTAAAGAAATGAACTGTACAGTATAATAAAGTCGTTATTTACCTTTGTGATGGTAGTTTTCAATGGATGGTAGCAATGGTCAATTTAGCGTAATGCTACTGGGACGCTAAGTCACACAAACGCACACCTCGTTCGTGTTTTTCAATGATCTCCTTCTTATGCCAGACCGTAATTTTCTTTTGTGTCCTCTTTGGCTGAACATTAGCCTGTGGTGTGGTCTTTTTCTTTACTCCACTCTATAACAAACCACGTCTGCACTCAAAGAAAAGTAGTCCGCCAGCCACTGTGGGACTGTTCGACCATGTGGTGTTCATCTACCGAAAAACTAGTCCACCATCCACCGCGGCGCTGTGTGGTTTGGTTCGTCCGCCAAAAACTAGTTCGTTAGCCAAGACTATATGCTCGCGAATTTAATGTTCGTGAGCTAAAGCGTTCGTAAGCGGAGGTGTCACTGTACTTGGTGACTATTGTTTAAAATTGGCGACGCTGTGAACGGCACTCCTCTCCTGTCACTTAAGGATGACTTTAATTTCTCATTTAATGGGTGGTCAGAATAATTTGTATAAGAGACAAATAAAATAAACAAATAAACACTTTGCATAATTGAACATTCATGTTATAGACTCTCCTAAATATGCATTTTGAACCTCTGCAATTGTGCCAGCAGTGTAAAAAATAGGTGGCGTGAGCTGTCGTATGTGTATGATGCTAAAAGGGTGTTAATTTTAAGACAGTTATTTATATTGTGTATCCCTTAAAGTTCAGAGACTTTTGACGATCCTCACTTCTGAAACACTCTTTTCATGTTCCGAAACGCACTTGGCGCACTGTGAGGAGGCATCACAGGCGCTAACCGTGGCTACAATTACGCTGTCCGCATAAGAACATAGTAGTCAGCAAAGCATTGGTTTGGTGTGAAGGCTTTCTAACTATATTTAACTCATTCACTGCCGTTTACGAATTTATTCGGGAATTGAAAAGCATGACGTGGAGCGCAATTCCGGAATTTATTCCGGTTTAGTTT
The DNA here is from genome assembly GCF_051943395.1 of Hippocampus bargibanti. Taxonomy (NCBI): domain Eukaryota; kingdom Metazoa; phylum Chordata; class Actinopteri; order Syngnathiformes; family Syngnathidae; genus Hippocampus; species Hippocampus bargibanti. The sequence goes on from NC_142752.1 coordinate 11,151,710, forward strand.
TTTTCTTGTGGGGGGGGGGTACCAATAAAGCACTGGTCAGACCTCTGGCAATGTGTTTTCCCTTCCACGACAGGGCAGAATTTAGCCTTTATCCATTGTAGTGCTTTGTTAAAGCTTCAACTATTGATAAAACGCTATATGAATCAATAATTGTGTATTGTACAACCACCCCCATTTCAAGCTCAGATAACTCCAGACCCATATAACTTAGGAATTAACTCTTTTTTCATGAAAGAAGAGGGTCTAAGGTTTCTTCCACTGAATTGAATGTTTATGTAAAAGTCAATATTCTGTGGGTCCTGCAATTTCATTGAAAATGACAAAAACCCTGGCATTGGAGTGGACATGAATGAGTTCAATATAAGAGCCAGAAAAAAAGCAAACAGGACAACAAGACGTTCTGAAACGAGATTTAACTTTTCGGGGAAAGAAAATGGCAAAAACAAAAACGAGTTGGCACGGAGCTGATTTTTATGCACTGAAAATAGCATCAAAGAAAAAGAAGAAAGTGGGGCGGCTGCAACAGTGAGGAGACTGGCGCATATGATGGGGATGTGCAAATTTCAATAGCACTGGACCTCACTGGACATTCTGTCTATAAATCTAAAAATACCAGATAGCAAGATTCAAAGGTTTAGCGACTAATCGCACCAAAATCTGACATGATTGAAATCTCACCTCTTCCCCACCAATGTCTTACAAAAACGTCAATAACTATTTAACATTTTCGGCTGAGTGGAGTATGCATGTTCTCCCTGTGCAGGTTTTCTCTGGGTACTTTAGTTTATTCCCACATTCCAAAAACATGACTGGAAGGTTAAAGGACAACCGACGTCTCCGGACAAGTTGTCTCCATAATTTGTAAAATGGCTTCAAATGACTTCTACTGAGCGTATGTTAATAAGATTCCACCACATATAGCTATATTTTACGTTTTAAGACTCGCACTGAATATTCAGGAAGTCTTGTTTTTGAGTTGGTGACGAGTCCGTATGTGACGTCACCAAAGGAACGCCCCTGACCGAAAAAAGACGCATTGTAGCGGTCCTTCCATCACGTCAATGTATTTTGCTGTACTTGTTTGGTCTGGGGACCTCGTGTTGCACCCGAAAGCTGCCAGAAGAGGGCATCCAAGCATCATATAAGGAATTTATCAGCCTGTGGAAACGGAGGTGGCCACAGGAGGTCGCCATTTTGTGCCTCATTTTCGGTGAGACATTTCCCCTTAATGTTGCCTCAAAATGGCACGGAATAAATTATTTAATCGATTGCAAACATGTATGCTTTCCTCTTCAGAATTATTTGAATCATATTCATAACTGGATGTGTAACAAGAAAGCATATTCTCCGAATCTGAAGCCATTGTTTTGATTCTCCAGCAATGCAAGACATCTTGGCATGACGTCACGAACTGGGGGTGGGACTTGCTGAAAATGCCCAATTCGCAGCTCAATTTTTTGCAGATTTTGGACACTTTAAGTCATTTTTATTGGTGTTTTGCATGTGAATAAAAATATCATACTGCGTGTTTTGGGTATTTTAGATGCTATAAAACATTTTTCTGATGTCAGTTAAGAAACAAAAAAGTGACGTCAGTTGTCCTTTAATGGAACACCCTAAATTGTCCTTAAAGTGTGACTGTGAGTGCGGAAGGCTGTATGTATGTCTCTGAGTTCCCTCCGATTAGCTGGCAACCAATTCAGGATGTACCTCAAAGATAGCTGGGACAGTGGATAAGTGGACCAGAAAAAGAATGGATGAATGGCTAATTTTACACTTGTTTAAAAAAAAATCTGGTCATAGGGGGCTAGCTATGACGTTGCAGAAGTAGCTGACATATAGATCGGGTGGCATGGCAGGCAGTGGCCAGGGGTGTTGTGCATTTGTTTGCATTTAGTGGAACGCTGCTGAAGGTGGGGAAATGTGCCGTCCCCTTGTACAGTAACACCCTTGTTAATTTAGATTGATATTCCTGCAATGTTCTTTTTTGCTTGTACCTAAAAATGAACAGTCTACTTTTATTCATGCATTTATTTTTGGAGGTTTTGATATTGAATATGAAGATGTGTAATGGGGTGAGGTTACTTCCATAAATCCAAAACGTGCTTTTTTTTTCTTACCTAGACCATTTATTTACAATGTTCCTGCTTATGGTGTTATATTGTTTTGTTGTCCATGTACAAATAAATACATCCAAAACAATATTAGAGCGCTAGAAGAGGCCTTGAGAAGGGACAGTGGGATCCAGTCGCACAGTAAGAGACTTCCACAGGCTTTACATTGGCTCCCAGCCAACTGCAGTATAGATTAAGTTGAATGGTTTAAATCATGAAGACATGAAGGAAACCCTACTCGATTATGAATCCAGTAAACTCTAAAGGTTGCAGAGTTGGGTCAAATAATAGCGCACAGGTTTCAAAGAAAACATGGTGAAGCTGCATTTCGTTGTTATACTACGCACAAAGGGAATAAGGAGCCAAAAGGAGTCAAGTCAGCATAAGTGTACAGAAAATGCCTTTGAATCCAGGTGGCTGTATCGCCCAGAAAGTCTGATGACTGACACCCCCCACCCCTCATACTGTATGCCCAACAACTGACTACTTTTTACTGCCCCTTGAAAAGTGACAGACTTAGAGAGACCTTGGAAAATGTCCATGTGGTGCAGTCGTACAGTAGCAACCTTATTGTTGTAGTGGTGTCCCTCCCAGTGCGCAGTAACAGACTTGTTGTGCTGGCTAACGTGTAGTAACAGACTTAAGAGAGGCCTTGAGAGCTGGCAGCGAGTCAGTTAATCATCAGCGTACACAACTCTGGCCAACGGCTGGCTGGCTGGCCGGCCAGCTTCAATCCTGATGAATTAATCGGCTCAAGGGGAGTGGAGGGGACCCCGTGACCCCCCTCTCCTTATCCAAAATGGAGGAGGAAGGAAGGAGGAAGGAGTGGTCTGGGTGGGCTGCGGGGGTGACTGCTGCCTGCTTAAAACACAGCGGCTGACACTATCACAATCATGGCCATAAATCAAAAACAGTCAGCCATGCAATGTTCAATTTAGGTGGACAACATTGATCAACTTGTTAAAAGCAGCATGGAGACCTTGTTGCAACACACATGATGTATGTTTTTGTTCCTTGCCATCCTAAATCCCCACTATGGTGAATTAATAAGACAATATGTTGCTGGTCCTAGTTCGCCAGTAAAACAAAATGCTGCATTTTGTGGTGAATCATGTCAGAACAGACAATGCAGTGACAAGTGGGGGTCGGGGGGTGGTCTTTTGCGCCTCGTAGCATGTCTTCACAAGACAAAAACACCTTACGGCGAAAATACATGGACCTCTTGTTCTTGGTTCATACGTCAGGCTTACATCTATGTATCAAGAGAATGAAATAAAATCATGCCTGTGTTGCTACCACTCCTGCTTGCTGAGAGTGGTAGCCGGTGCTATATTGGCGTAGCATTACTTGTAGAAGCAATGTGAACGTTTACACTATAATATTCACGGGGGATTGGTAAGTGAGGGTTGGATATGTTTACGTAGCTAACCAAGCTAACTAGCGGCTGAGCCAGTGTCTCCTGGGTTAGCAGAGAACACCACCGCCAAAGTAGCTCGGAAAATATGCCATTTTAAGCGATGCGTAGCCTCGACGGCGGCTCGGCACCGTCCAACATGACACTCGAACGCCTGAGAAGACTTGGCTAATGTTCGCAGCACATTCGGGCAGTTTATTTTATCACAAAATCCAGAGTTTATTTCTAAAAGCGACTTAGTATGGAATTGTTGGCTGTGTTGTGTTTTGGGAAGGCTGTCCCTGTTATTCTCTCTTCACCTTCTCAACACACAGCTGTGTCCGGTAGCAAGAAGCTGTTACCTAGCTCCGTCAAATCACAATTACCGCGTGATTACGACTCTAAATACGACAACAACATGAGCATAAATGACTGTTTTGGGATTTGTAAGTGTAAACGAGAAAAAAATCACGATATTTAGTTGAATGACTCGCACGCCATCGTAAACGGCCGGTTTTCCAACGGAGTCTGGCGTCGATTCTACCCCTCTAAACTCGGAACGTGAGGGAATTCCCAGGGAGCACAGTGACGATAGAACGCCGCCGACCGCGGTTCGTATTCGGCTTCCCCAAAGCGCGCTGCGAGCTTGGTTGGGAAAGTGTCCAGGCCCCGCTGCACCGCGGCCTGTCGTGTTGCCCCGACGCCGGCCTGCAGCCTACCTCTGTGGGCCGGCTGATCTCGAACAGGTCGAGCCGGTTGGCGTTCCAGTGGTTGATGATGTCGGCCAGTTTCCGCCTCTCCTCCTCCCTGTTGCCCGACATGCTGCACCGTCTGTCCACGCCTCTCCGGGTAAATGTGCGTATTTAAAAAAATAAAATAAAAATATGATAGTCCAGGGAGGTGGGGTGCTACTCCAGACCCCGACGTTTTCCAAAGTCCGAGTACGTCCGGTCGTTTCGTCCGAGCTGCCGCGACCTGTCTGTGTGGGTGAGTGTGTGTGTGCGCTGGGTTTGAGTTTGGACAGCCGCGGTGAGGTTGGGCGCGCCCCCGAATCAACAGTACGCGAGCACGCGCGGCGTTGGGTTTAACTGTTTAAAGTCCAATGTCATGACGTAACACTGGGAAGTGACGTGTAACGAATGCAGCAACACCAAACATTTAACAGCGACTGTTGAGCGAGGTTGCTAACATCCCTTATTTATTATCGCCTCCTTTGATGTCTCCATGGAACGGACATACAATGTGACGTCACGTTTGTTATTCATGTCTATGAAGTTTCAGTTCAACGTTAGAGATATCTACAACACTATTTTGACGAGTCAAATTCAGGTTACAGACATCGACAGCATTAAATGTGCACATGTAAATAAAAATAGTAATCGCTCATTTGGAAGCCACCGGGTGACGCTGTTTTCGTTGGAAATAGTATATGTAAAGCAGAGTACAGATAATGGCGATTGAAGTCCGAATCTGTTGTTTTTAGTGTTCGTTAAATAGAGGAAACGAGCAACCAAACTTCCTAACCTTTCCGTGACTGTCTGAGTTTTCATAGGCCTTTAGCCCCCATTCAACAAAAGTGAGAATGTGGGAAATTTCACTGAAACTCGCGTTTACAGATAATGTAATTTAGATAACAGATAAGGTAATTTATATGTAACTAGAATGCTTAGACCTAACATAGCACAATCAGTTTAAAATCCAACAGTAACTGGACTCCAGTGTTTTGGTCAGTTATGCACACGCCCGATGTGAACTCTGCCTGGCAATACATTAAAGTCCTGAAATGCATTGCTTTTATCCTTTATTTTTATTTTTATTTTTTCTGTGCTGTGCGACTTAGGGAAAATGTGTCATTATTCATTCATTTTCCATTCTGCCTCACCCTCACTCGGGTCACGGGAGTGGAGGGGAGGGGGCACCCTGAACTGGTTGCCACCCAATCACAAGGCACAGAGACAGAGGCACTATTCACGCTCAGACATAGGGACAATTACGAGTGTCCAATCAGCCTCCCACGCATGTTTTTTGGACCCACGCAGGCCCGGGAAGAACATACAAACAAGGGATGCCGCAGTGAGAGAGGAAAAATTAACTACCTCGACGTGCAAAAATGTGTTCACTCCAGTGCCAGGGTTTTTGTCATTGTCACTTTAATTCCAGGAACAGCAGAATATTGATTTTTAGGACTGCATAAACATTCAATGCAGCGTAACAAACCTTACGCTCTCTTCTTTCATCAGAAAAAAAGAGTTAATTCCTAAATTATTTAGGGCTGTAGTTATATGAGCTTGAATGAGGGCGGCTGTCCAAAATACATTACATGCATATTGGTTTATGTAGCGCTTGAACCACAGCTGAAGCTGGAACAAAGCGCTAATGTGGATTAAAGGGAAATGCTGGCCCCTTGTGGAAAAGAAACAACATTGCCAGAGGCCATGGCCAGCGCTTTACTGGCACCCAAGCATAAAAAAATGAACAAATTCGGGAATGGCACTCTACGTCATACTTTAATTCACGAATAAATTTTGGAATGGCATTGAATGAGTTAATTAAACAAAAATAATTTAATCCTAATTTGATTAATAGACTTGCAACTGTAAATTTGTCGCAAAACTCAAAGTTTGAGTGCCCTCGACCTGGGTCTTTATTATCAGGTGAGCAAAAAACAACCCCAAAAGAAACACACTTTAATCTTAAACAGTGGCATACTTAGGCTAAAAAATGTACAAACACTGCTACAGCTGTGGCGGCAAAACGATAAGAAATAAATCTCAGTGAAAACTATCTGCATGGAGCATGAAAACAGATAAGAGGAGTCGCTTTGCGGTCAAAGGAAAAGTCAATCATTGATAAGAACATCAAAATGTCACAGGATGCTCCGTCTGTGTGAGGAAAATGATGAAAGCAGTAGATGCGGTGCGTTTATTATGCAGAATAGAAATCTGTTGCAGTCGACACACACACACACACACACACACACACACACACACACACACACACACACGCACACAGACACACGCACACACACACACACACACACACACACACACACACGCACACACGTAATCAGTGCAACGTTGGGACATTCACACGGGAAGTGGCAGTGTTATCTGACTGGGTTGGTTTCCTCTTTTGGTTTTGCTACTTCTGAATTTCAGTGGTGCTGCTCTTTGTCTGCATTTGTGAGATAATTTGGTGGGATGTTTTTTTTCAACCGTTAAAGGAACAATTTTTGGTTTTTTAACTGACATCAGAAAAACGTTTTAGAGCATCTAAAGTACCCAAAACACGCAGGCTGATATTTTTAGTCAAATGCAAAACACCAATAAAAATGACTTAAAGCGCGCTAAAACTGCAAAAAAATGAGCTGCAAATTAGGCATTTTCAGAAAGTCCCGCCCCCAGTTCGTGACGTCACACCAAGACGCATTGCATTTCTGGAGAATCAAAACAATGGCTTCAGATTCGGAGAAGATGCTTTCTTGTTACTCATCCAGTTATGAATATGATTCAAATAGTTCTGAAGAGGAAAGCATACATGTTTGCAATCAATTAAAGAAGTTCTTCTAGGTCATTTTGAGGCATCAGGACAGATGTGTAGCGTCCCAGAAAATGCAGAAGATGGCGCCCAAGCTCCGTTGGAAATGGTGTGATTTGTCTGCTGGGAATTTGTGTCAGCGAATATCAAATACAGTAAAGTCTCGTTATATCGATATTGGTTATATCGACAGTACTGCTTATTACGATACTATTACTATGAACGCAAGGAGAAAATTTACATGCCGCAGGATCGGCTATTATATTATAGCGGATATTTTTTCAGACTCCCGAGAATATCGATATAACGAGACTTTACTGTAGTAGTCTTGGTGCAACACACAACCATTCACCATCGCTCTATTTATGTGTTTTCCTTCTAATTTCGCCATCAACACAAAGTTTTCAGACCAAACAAAGTACCGCAAAATGCATTGTGTGTCGCTTTCTCGGTCAGGAGCGTTCCCTCCGTGACGCGACGTCAGGAATCGTCACCAACTTAAAAACAAGACTTCCTGAATATTCAGCGTGAGTCTTAAGACGTAAAATATAGCTATATACACTGGAATATTTGTAAAATATACTCAGTAGAAGTCATTTGAATTGATTTTACAAATTATGGACACAACTTGTCCATAGGCGTCGGTTGTCCTTTAATAATAACACATTTCATTTATCAGCGCCTTTCAAAACTCGCAAGGTCACTTTACAGTCACAAGATTAAGTTTTTCTGTGGGTGAGCAGCGGTAGCCACACGCGCCAGTGTTCAACCAACACGGAATAACTCAAAAAGACAGAAAGCTAGCTAGTTAATAGATAGTTTGACAGCTAATAGCTAGCTCGCTAGTTAGGTAATGTTTCCTGACTCAAATAGCTAGCTAGCTCGCTATATAGTTATAATAGATAGCTACCTAGATAGATAGATAGCTAATATAATAGCGAAATTTGGCGAGCTCTAATTGACCTACTCAATTTTTGAGGGGGTTTTATGATCACGTTGCTTTATGTGGGTGAGCAGCGGCAGCCACACGAGCCAGCGTTCACTCAACCTGGAATAACTCAATTAGATAGAAAGTTAGCTAGCTAGCCAATAGATAGCCAATAGCTAGATAGTTAATCGCTAGCTAGCTATAAATTTAATAGATAGCTCGCTAGATAGACAGAACACATTTAAAGGACAACTGACGCCTCCGGACAAGTTGCGTCCATAATTTGTGAAATCACTTCAAATGACTTCAACTGACCGTATTTTACAAAGATTCCACGGCAGATTGCTATATTTTACGTTTTAAGACTCGTGCTGAATATTCCGGAAGTCTTGTTTTCGAGTTGATGACAATGCCCTACATGACGTCACGGAGGGAACGCCCGTGACTGAGAAAGCGACACACAATGCATTTTGGGTACTTTTTTTCATTTGAAAACACCATGTTGATCGCGAAATTAAACGGAAAACTACATAAATAACGCAATAGTGAATCGTTGTGTGTCTCAGCCAATTGCCGTAACACGCATAAAGAAGGTGTAAGCTTACACAAATTCCCAGCGGACAAATCAGCCAATTTCCAACTGAGTTTCTGCGCCATCTTGTGCATTTTCTGGGACGTTATATTGGAGTCCAGACGGCTCGAATTGATACGGAAGGACTTCTTTAATCGATTGCAAACATGTATTCTTTCCTCTTCAGAACTATTTGAATCATATTCATAACTGGATGAATTGCAAGAAAGCATCTCCTCCAAATCTGAACTCTCTGAAGCCATTGTTTTGATTCTGGAGCAAGGCAGTGTGTGACGAATAGTGACATCATGAACAAGGGGGGGGGACTTTCTGTATCTGCCCAGTTCCGAGCTCATTTTGTGGCAGTTTTGGGACACTTTAAGTCATTTTTATTGGTGCTTTGCATTTGACTAAAAATATCAGCCTGCGTGTTTTGAGTACTTTAGATGCTATAAAACGTTTTTCTGAAAAGGGTGTCGGTTGCCCTTTAAGGGAAGGTATTCATAGAAAAAAAAGTGGCTACGGATGCATGACACATGCTTTGACTCAGTCGAGGTCACTGCAAAGAAGGGTGAAAGTAGCGCTCGCAGCTGAATTGTCTCACAAGTGAGGACAAAGATGACATATGCAAGTCGCCTTTTCATTTTAGGTTTTGACTCACATATGGTGTGTGTGTGCATGTGCGTGTGCGTGTGTATTTCAGGGAAGTCCCTCCAATGTGGTCTGTGGGAACAGGTGGGCGTCCACTTGACTCATTCAAACTATTTCAGGGACATTTGGATAACAACATGATTATTTCTGACCACGCCTGTCGTTTTTATTTTTATTTGCTTTTTCCATTAACTCATTCACTGCCAGACATGTGCAAAAAAAGTGTTCACTCCAGTGCCAGGGTTTTTTGTCATTGTCACTTGAATTCCAGGACCCACAGAATATTGAGTTTTAGGACGTCATAAACATTCAATGCAGTGTAAGAAACCTTAGGCTCGCTTCTTTCATCAGAAAAAAAAGAGTTAATTACTAAATTACATGGGGAGTTATCTGAGAGTTATATGAGATTGAAATGAGGGTAGCTGTCAAAAAAACAATGTAATAATAATAATAATAATAATAATAATAATAGGTCACTTTACAGTCACGGGATAAGTTTTTCTGTGGGTGAGCAGCGGCAGCCACACGCGCAAGTGCTTTCACAACAGCGGAAGCTGAAACAAAGCGCTAACATGGATAAAAGGGAACTGCTGTCTCCTTGTGGAGACATGGCCAGCGCTTTATCGGCACCCAAGGATGAAAAAAACAAAACCCAAACAAATTCGGGAATTGCACTCTACGTCATATTTTTAATTCCCGAATAAATTCGTGAATGGCAGTAAATGAGTTCAGCATTTGCTGGATTTTAAAAGAATAGAATGATAAACCATTTTCTCTATCTGTTTACAATTATTTTTTTGTTACCACTCTGTGTAATTTGGTTGAAAATAACGGAAAAAAACATTTAGTACGATAATCCTAATATGTATTTATATTTCCATTATTTTGTAATTTCATAAAAATAATTCCATAAAATAATGTGATGCTTCATTTTGACGAAATCAATTATAATTTGGGCTGTATTGTATCAAACCATGATTTTAAATAATCAATATAAGATAAAAAACACAGTGTTACACAGCAATGAAAAGAGAAGAGTCAGCACCTTATCTTTTAACGCACAAGCAAATCTTCGACTTCTATTTTTAGATTGTCACAGATTTTTTTCACCCCCGCCTGCCCTCATCAAGCACCGTAATCCTCCTGCCGCTTGAGTGACGCAGACTAACCAGAAACGAGGAATACGGGAATACACACAGCCGTAGCTATTTTTTATCTCCATATTTTATTTTTTTATCATTTGCTACGAATGACTCATGTCGGTGTAGTAAGCATATGTCTGAAATTGACTGCCCAGTCAAGGAGAACACGCCACAAGGAGCAGCACAATCTCCATAGAAATTACTCGTGAGGATATTAAAGAGAACCAACTAGCCTTCTTGGATTGTAAACTAATTATAAAAGTGGACAGAGTGCTAAAAACAGAAGTCTTTAGGAAGGCTACGCACACTGACCAATACTTACTTTTTGATTCTAACCACCCTTTACAACACAAACTAGGAGTAATCAGAACCCTCCAACATATAGGGCTAAACTAATACCAACAAGCATTGAAGGTAGAGAAAATGAGTCAAAACATATCAGGAGGGCACTCACTAACTGTGGGTACCCTCAGTGGTCATTCAACAAATGTCAGAAAGAAAGAATAGGGAATGAAACCAAAAATTCTTAAGATACAAAAAGGAGAGGAGTAGCAGTACATTATATTGCAGGAGTTTCTGAAAAACTACAAAGAGTCCTTTGGCAACACAAAATTCCTACTTATTTCAAACCGATAAACATGTTAAGGCAAAAATCGGTGCATCCAAAAGATAGGCTACCAAATGAAAAACAAAGTAATGTAGTTTATTCAATACATTGTAAGAATGAAAATTGTAAAGAGCAGTACATTGGGGAGACTCAACAAATTCTAAAAAAAAGACTATCAACATCGCAGGGATAATACTAGTGGGCAGTACTCAATCTGCAGTACATTTGCACCTAAAAGCTAGCAACCACTCATTTGACGACAATGAGGTTAAAATCTTAGCAAAAGAACATAGATAGTTTGAAAGGAGAGTAAAAGAAGCGATTCTCATAAAACAACAAAATCCTTCATTAAACCGGTCTGGTGGGGTGAGGTTCAATTTGGATCGTTCATCCAATAGTCTGCTTAGGCAAAACAGGTTAGACAACATTCGTAATGCTGATGAGGTGATACCGGAGGGAGGAGGGCAAACAGGCCAGTCGTTAGTCATGAATGTAGGAACAATCAGTGGGGCCACAGGGAGTGGTCCTCTGCTCCCCCCCCCAATCTGAGAGTAGGGACCTATCATAGCTGTGTCCGGCGCCGCCATGTCTGGACATTAGGGATATATAAATAGGGCCGATACGACCAGTCAGACTTTAGTTCGCTGACGAAGCCTCTTGGATAGGAGGCGAAACGTCCGACACCTTCAAAGAAAGTACAGATGACGGCTGAAGAAACCTTCTCATCAATCTCCATAGAAGTGAATCAGAATGCCTTTAATCATCCCACAATGTGGAAATTTGAAGTAAAATATTTTCATTCTTGACATTCATTTCTATGATGTCTTGAATGTAGCGGCACATTACGTCTGACATCTGTACTGTACTCTAAATTTGAAAGTAATTATGTCCATGATATCAAACCATTGGGTATACTGAGATGCATCTGACTGAATTAGAAATAAACTTTGTGTATGTGTGTGTGGTACTCATTAATCAGGTGTACCTGGTAAAGATTGTGTGTGATATAAACAACTACATTTAAATGTATTGAAATTTAGTCCCCATTATGAACGTAAAGTCGTTTTTTCTGAACTCCCCAAAAGACATGGTACAAATATGACTTTGTCGTCTTATATATAAATAAAACCGACACCATTTTTTTGGTTTCCTAACTGACATCAGAAAAACGTTTAATAGCATCTAAAATACCCAAAACTCGCAGGCTGATATTTTTAGTCAAATGCAAAACACCAATAAGAATGAATTAAAGTGTCCCAAAAGTACTTCAAAATGACCTAGGAGATGGCCAGTTTCAGAAGGTCTGATTCAAATAGTTCTGAAGAAGAAAGCATACATGTTTGCAATCGATTAAAGAATTTATTCCGCGTCATTTTGAGGCATCAGGGGTGGGAAATGTAGCACCAAAAAAAAGGCAGAACATGGCGACAAAGCCGTGTAAGGAATTAATCAGCCCGTTTCCACAGGCTGATTAATTCCTTACATGGAGCTTTGTCGCCCTCTTCTGCCTCCTTCTGGTCCTACACGACATTTTCAGACCAACGTACAGCAAAAGGCATTGACGTGATGGAAGGACTGCTACAATGTGTCCTTTTTTTTCGGTCAGGGGCGTTCCTTCAGTGACATAGGATGAGGACTCGTCACCAACTCAAAAACAAGGCTTCTGGAATATTCAGCGCGAGTCTTAAAACGTAAAATATAGCTATATGCGGTGAAATCTTTGTAGAATACGCTAAGTAGAAGTCACTTGAAGACACAACTTGTCCGGAGACATCGGTTGTCCTTTAAAGGTGTGTGAATAAGCTGACAAAGCCACCATGTGCATGCCTGATTTTTTTCAAGCTGAATCATATTCATAACTGGATGAATAGCAAGAAAGCTGGAAAGGGTGGTCCCCGTAAGTGATGATCCAAAAAGTGGTCCCCAGAAAACATGAAAACGTATGTGTGTGTGTGGGCGGGGAGAGTCATCCGCCACCACTGACCAGCCTTTTCCAAAGCGTGCACTGTGACAGGCACCCACACAACACAATCGCTCACATAACAAAAAGCATTGCGTCAAACCCTAGACACAACACACACACACACACACACAATGAAAGGCTGGCCACTTTAAGTACATAAGCCAGTGACTTCCAATGAAAACAAACCATTGGAATCATCAAAGTGGACCCCTGCAGAGGCAAAATGAAAATGTAAAAAAAAAAAGATTCATTGAGGATCACCCGTGTGTCCAGGACAGGGCTAATGTTTTGCAAGCTACAGTATGTGAAGCTAATTCACCTCTTGAAAAGCTAAAAAATCTCACAGCACAACACCAAAACAAAATGTTACAAAACATACAAACACTGGCGTAAAGACTATCTTATCTAAATGTACTCCCAAATGTATCTTCTTTTATTTCACCTTGATGCTTGCAACTAGGCAACCGAGAACAAAATGTAGCAAGGCAAGCGCAAATACAAACACATAGGACAACAACGTGTACTGATACTTACATGGTGTCATAAAAGCTTCCATTAAAAAAAGGCTCGAAATGTACCCAAGAACGTGAAGTGCCAACGCGTGACTATTGGTAAGATGTTTTTTTTTGTGTGTTTTATAACCATCCTTTGGTATTAACTCAGTGACAATGAGGACTCCTTAAAATACATTTTCATCAGCATATTTACCACATTTGGTGAATTCCTGCCCATGTGGAATTCCCCTGAACTCATTCACTGCCAGACAATGTGCAAAAATGTGTCCACTCCAGTGCCAGGGTTTTTGTCATTTTCACTGAAATTACAGGACCCACAGAATATTGAGTTTTAGGACTACATAAAGATTCAATGCATCATAAGAAACCTTAGACTCTTCTTTCATCAGAAAAAAAAGAGTTAATTCTTAAGTTATATGAGTCTAGAGTTATCTGAGTTTGAAATGGGGGCTGCTATACAAAATACAATACATACTTATTGATTTATATAGCGCTTTAAGAACAGCTGAAACTGTAACAAAGCGCTAACATGGACAGAAGGCAACTGCTGCCCCATTGTGGAAGGGAAAAACATTGCCAGAGGTCTAATCAGCACTTTATCGGCACCGCTGCAAGAAAAACAAAAACCCGAAGAAATTCGGGAATGGCGTTCCATGTAACACTTTAATTCCCAAATAAATTCAGGAAAAAAAAGTTAATTCCTAAATTATATGCGTCTGGAGTTATCTGAGCTTGAAGTGGGGGCGGCTGTATAAAAGGTAAACGCTGTCCCCTTGTGGAAGGGACAAACATTGCCAGAGGTCTGACCAGCCCATTATTGGCACCCTCCCAGGCAAAATGAAAAAAACAAAACCCAAACAAATTCGGGAATGGCGCTCCACGTCATGTTTTTGAATTCCTGAATGACGTAATCGCAAAGTCATTCATATTGAAAACAAATGTTTCTTGTTATGCTTGTAGTTTGCTACGTATGGGACATAGGACACCAATTTGGGCTGCACCCTCTCTCGTCCTCGCGAGATGATAATGACGTGAAGTTAATGAGGCTCGATGGACTGCAGATGTCAAACAAAACACAATGTCAACTTCCTTGTTTAATGGTGCTGAAAAATCAATGGTGCCCTTTGGCAAACTGCGGGCCATTAAGCCTGCATGGCAAATGGTAATTACAGACGAAGAAGCTTGTTAGCTTAGCATACAATGCTAATTTGTTGACATCTTAACTCATTCACTGCTATTCACAAATTTATTTGGGAATTGAAATATGACGTAGAGCACCATTCCCGAATTAGTTTGGGTTTGGTTTTTTTCATGCTTGCGTGCAGATAAAACACTGGCCAGACCTCTGACAATGTTTTTCCCTTTCATAAGGGGGCAGCATTTCCCTTTGGTTCCTCGTTAGCGCTTTTTTCTAGCTTCAGAGGCTGTTAAAGCGCTACATAAACCAATATGTATGTATTGCATTGTATTTTCGACAGCCGCCCTCATTTCAAGATCATATAACTCCACATCCAAATAATTTAGGAATTGACTGGTTTTTTTCTGATGAAAGAAAAGAGTCAAAAGTTTCTTATGCTGCATTGAATGTTTATACAGTCCTAAAACTCAATATTCTGTGGGTCTTGGAATTCAAGTGACAATGACAAAAACCCTGGCACTGGAGTGGACACATTTTTGCACGTCTGGCAGTGAAGGAGTTAAAACTGCTTACGATGGCGGATGTATCCTGAACTCAGCAGATGATAAATGATGAATAAGCTTGGAGAAAAGTCGTGTTTGTCTTCACACACCAATATGTTCTATCGATACGCTTAATTATGCAAGTTGGACGATGCCTTTAAGCAACGTTGTCGTCACACTGCATCGATTCAATTGACATTTCAGGAGGCCACAAGGCCTTTGTGTCCTTTTTAAATGATAACGGCCGTTCCGTCCGGGTGCTCGCTGCTGTCACTATAGAGAGATAGTCATCCACTAGCTATTTATTTTCTCACAAATGGAACATGAACAAGATTTCATGATGCTACATTTGCTGTTATGGTCATTAGCCCTTTGGGCCTGTTTAAAAATGTGTTCACAAAGATTTCTGTGTAACTAAAATTTTAATTGAAAGTCTCTCATGCTGAGTAATATTTCTCCTGTACTACATTTAATGGCGAAATTGGTGAGTTCCGATGTCAAAGTTTGATGAATCAGCATAAAATGATTTCATTATCATTACAGTGATAACTCGGTTTACGAACCCCTTAGCTTACGAACTTTTCGGTTTACGAACGTTACATTAATGAAAATTTTACCTTGGCATTCGAACTTTTTTCGGGATACACACGGAGCTGCCTCACTGAGTGATGTGTCATTCGCGAACGAGCCCGTTCTAACAACAAAATGGCAGCCGCCTGTTTTAGTCCTCTATTTCTCGCGCCCAGTCTTCGGTTAAAACCACGTGATTGGTCAAAAACGCAGCAGTGTAGGGATGTGTTTTAAACATTAAAGAGACAGGCAGACAACAGTGAAAGAGTTTCAACTTTGATCGTTCAAAGGCAGAGTGTAGACTGCAAGTTTAAACACACACAAACCCACAAACAACCCACATGAGCCATTTGTACACTTGATGCAAAAAGCTATCAACCCTAAACAGAACACAATTGATGAGGAACTAGATAAAATGATCACAGAGAAAGCACCTCCAAGGGATCATTCCTCAAGATGGTGAAAGACGAAGGTTACATTCCTCATCAAGTGTTTAAATGCTGATGAAACCCACTCCATTCCATCAAGGCATCAACGACCATCACAAAGGTAAATAAAACGAGTTTATTATATAGTACAGTTGATTTCTTTAATTATAATACCATAGCACATTTATTATACATAAAATAAGGTATATTTTGTGTAGTTTTAAGGCTTAGAAAATTAGAAAGTAAAAAATTATGTTTTATGGGGACCTGGGAACGGATTATTCTCATTTTAATGGTTTCCTATGGGAAAATATTTTTTGGGATACACACTTCCCACACACTACACACTCTGTCTGGGAACCAATTAAGTTCCTAAGCCAAGGTATCACTGTATTTAGTTTGAAACCGTCACTTTACAACATAAAATTTGATAGAAATTTGTGGAACTTCTGCATGATTAAGGCTAAGTTTTAACTCATGAGACTTTACCTAAACCCTAAACTGGTTTCGCCCAATAAGAAAATCATCGAAAATCATCATCATTCTGAAGTCCAAGATGGCGCCCGAGTAGGCAGCTGTCAGCAAATGCTCTCATGAGCCTTCCTTTTTTTGTTTTGTTTTTGTCATGACGGCTGAAGAAACCTTCTCACGATGGACCACTCCTGTACGACTGAGAGCTTACACAGACGTATTGTTTTTGACTTGTTTTTCTGTTTTCTTTTGTCACTTTGTGTTGTTGTCAGCGCAGAGCGCCAATGCGTATGTAGAACTGTCGCAGCTTGGAATTGAAGCGGAACTCACTTCCTCCCAATATTCGTACCATCGATTCTCTTCCCACCTTCAAATCCCATCTCAAAACCCACGTATTTAAAATAGCATTTTCTGTGTAGCTCTATCTCTTGTTTCTATTTATAATTTTATTTTCTTTATTGTATTCTATTTGTAATTGTATTTTATTTATTATAGTATCTATGCTTGTTGTGTCCTTGAGAGCTTTGAAAGGCGCTTAAAATAAAATGTATTATTAATGTTATTTACGTGGGACAGGAGATGTGAGACAATCTCTTTTCATCAATGTGTTGATGTTCATCATTTAGCTTGGAGCAGACATACACATTTCACCATGACCTCCCTGATCCACTGGTGAAAAGGACGCTTTGATCCTCTCTTCTTTCATCTAGAACTGCTTCATACAACAAAGAGGGTGCAGAAAGTACTTAGATTGAATGAGTTTCTGTCTCTGTGTTGTCACATTATTTGTTATTTCAAGATGGCGCCGCGAGAGTCGTTGCCTTTCCAGCAGCTCCTGTATTTTGTTTTTCTACTTCTTTCTTTCCTCTCCTCTTCCTTTCATAACTTTACTGCTAAGAAATGTAAATTTCTCCACTGCGAGACTAATAAAGGCTAATCCGATCCAATCCACATTCCATTTACGATGAATAGCATTTTGTTCATCAGGGTCGATGCACAGGCTACAAATTGCCTTCGAACAGGCTTTGCGGGTTCCCTCATGGGCAACCGGAGATGTTGGCCAAGCCAGTCACACTAGTTTTTGGGGTTCACATGGGTCACATCTCCTGGATGGGAAGGATTTTTTTAATGTCATTAATCATCCTTGTAGGTGTATAAAGTTGTGGTGCATCCTATTTTAGCTAAGCAGTGAGTTTCACCCATGTTAGCCCGCATGGTTTTGGTATTAATCATATGTTTACCTTTGGTGTGCCTCCATGAGATGTGGTGACATAATTTGTACACTAGTTGCAATGTCACCAATTGTGTTTTTTTTACCCTACTGAAAAAAAAGCTGAGTCATTTGTCTTCTTTATAGTAAACTGCTTTAATGCCAATATTGTAACTGTACTGTAAAAACTGAGTTTTACAATTTCAGGTGGTCTGCGTATTTCTTCTTCCTTATACCTGACATCGAGGTTTTGGCCTGTTTTACTTCTGCTTCCTCTGTCCCTCCTCTTTCTTGGTGGATTGGATTGGATTGGATGTACCTTTATTCGTCTCGCAGTGGAGAAAAGTTATGAAAGGAGGAGGAAAGGAAAGAAAGAAGTAGAAAAACAAAATACAGGAGCTGCTGTAGGTGGCAATCAATAAAGTGATTGTCCTATTTGCACTCAGAAGTTGTTTATCTCCAGAAATTAACTGATTTCAGTGGATTTAGCAAACTATTTCAGAATTGCACATGAATCTGAATTTGTCTCATAGTGTGTGTGTGTGTGTGTGTGTGTGTGTGTGTGTGTGTGTGTGTGTGTGTGTGTGTGTGTGTGTGTGTGTGTGTGTGTGTGTGTGTGTGTGTGTGTGTGTGTGTGTGTGTGTGTATGAATGGTCTTGTGATGACCAGTAACATTTTATACCATACACAGTGAGGACATTTTTGACAAGTTAGGACCTTTTGTCCGGTCCTCACAAGTTTTTCATTCTAAAGGCTTCTAAAGGGTCTATATATGCATCTTTTAAAGTTTCAGACAGGTCCTCACAAATTCACCCAAAATGATTTTTTTGTGTGTATTTTCATTTCAGTTTGATACACACACTTTTTTACTCACTTTGTGTGTGTGTGTGTGTGTGTGTGTGTGTGTGTGTGTGTGTGTGTGTGTGTGTGTGTGTGTGTGTGTGTGTGTGTGTGTGTGTGGTTAATGAGAGGAAAAGGTTAATACCTCAAAAAGTAAAACGATATTTTAATCAAATTCACAACAGGGGTGAGGACTTTGAATGAACCCATTCAGAAACCTCACTCCTGCTTATTTCAGTTTCAAGTCCACTTTTTATTTCTTTTTTTTTAAGAAGTTGAAGTGGGAAATGGGGTGACATTTAGTGTTCAAATGTAACACTCGTTTTAAACTTATCAGCATCGGTGGTCCTCACTCCTTATCTGGAGTTATCTGGACCTCACAAAGCCGTTGAAACAGGAATGTGTGTGTGTGTGTGTGTGTGCGTGTGTGTCCTGGGTGTGTACCTCAGCATCTCTCGTTTTGTTCATTGTACTGTTGCGGGGATCACAATAGCCCAGATGTACTGTGTCAGCAAACACAATGACAATGGACCATCTCTCTCTAACAAACACTAGCATACACGGTCACACTGTCTGAGGGATAATACAGATGTTAGACATTTATATCTTTATATCTCCCATTATCAAAAAATAGTCATCTTTACCACATTTCATTTCAAGTTGAAAATCACATGGCATCTCACCATATTGTAGATTTTTAAATGATGCATCTTATTTTATAATTGCTCACATATTATTTGTTAATGTCGTGTAAAACTACTTCATGTAGCTCATGTTACTTAACTTTCATATTATGGTACTTGAATTATGGTCTCGACGACACGGACTGGCTCATAAATTGCTCATCGATATTCGAGTGGAGAGTGTGCGAGTCAGGGCTATACCGCACTCAGCCAAGAGAGGGTAGTCGAACTCTTCAGTTCTGTATTTCATCAAGCGAGTATGTGGTTACATGGTGAGACCAACAGATGGCAGCATGGGAACACGAAATAAAGAGAGCGACATGGCATATCTGAAATAAAAATCGCTGACCACAAAAAAAGTTTTGTTTTTTAATTTACTGTATTCATCTGTCCTTCTTGGATGGGTGGATGGATGTTTTATTGCCTGTATATGATAGTTGTCCATGTACAGTACTTTCTATGCCGCTTGTCGGTTTGAAAGTGCTCTATAAATACAATTGAGTTGAGTAGAAAGTTGAGTTGAATGAATGAATGAATGAATGAATGAATGAATGAATGAATGAATGAATGAATGAATGAATGAATGAATGAAGTGTTCACAATCTTCGGTCCAAAATGTTTGGATACCCCTGATCTCGGCCTTCATTTTATAGTTAAAAAGAAATTTTAGTTTAAAAATTATAGTTAAAAACCAAATGCTCAACCAAACCACATGATTGTGTCTAACAAATAGTGTTGGCAAACAATCATGTGAAATACCATGTCTGATGAAAATTAACAGTAAATCTACAAGCCAAATAACAACTGCCGTCAGTGACATTAACTCAACTCAACTGTATTCATAGAGCATTTCAAACATACAGGGCAATGCTACATACAAATTCTACATACTATCATACGGTTTAAATATTTTATTTATGACTTTGCCACTCTGAATTGTGAATTTCTCCACTGTGATATTAATAAAAAATATCTAATGTTATGTAATGTAATAATAATGTAATGTAATATTTAAAGGACAACCGACGCCATTTTTTTGTTTTTTAACTGACACCAGAAAAAAACGTTTTATAGCATCTAAAATACCCAAAACACGCAGTATGATATTTTTAGTCAAATGCAAAACACCAATAAAAATGACTTAAAGTGTCCAAAATCTGCAAAAAATTGAGCTGCGAATTGTGCATTTTCAGAAAGTCCCGCCCCTCTTTCGTGACGTCACGGCAAGACGTCTTGCATTGCTTGTGAATCAAAACAATTGCTTCGGATTCGAAGAATATGCTTTCTTGTTACACATCCAGTTATGAATATGATTCAAATAGTCTTGATGAGCAAAGCATACATGTTTGCAATCGATTAAAAAAAGTACCCACAGAGGAAAAATAGTACCCAAAATGCATTGTGTCGCTTTCTCGGTCAGGGGTTTTTGTGACGTCACGTAACGTCAGGAATCGTCACCAACTCAAAAACAAGACTTCCTAAATATTCAGTGCGAGTCTTAAAATGTAAAATATAGCTATATGCGGTGGAATCTTTTTAAAATACGCTCAGTAGAAGTCATTTGAAGTGATTTTACAAATGATGGACACAACTTGTCGGTTGTCCTTTAAAGGACAACCGACACCATTTTTTTTTACGACCAAGTTTTATAGCATCTAAAATACTCAAAACACGCAGGCTGATATTTTTAGTCAAATGCTAAACAACAATAAAAATGACTTAAAGTGTCCAAAAACTGCCACAAAATGAGCTCGGAACTGGGCAGATACAGAAAGTCCCGCCCCCTTGTTCATGATGTCACTATTGGTCACACACTGCCTTGCTCAAGAGTCAAAACAATGGGCTCACAGAGTTCAGATTCGGAGAAGATGCTTTCCTGTTACTCATCCAGTTATGAATATGATTCAAATAGTTCTGAAGAGGAAAGCGTAAATGTTTGCATTCGATTAAAGAAGTCCTTCCGTATCAATTTGAGCTGTCTGGAGTCCAATGTAACGTCCCAGAAAATGCACAAGATGGCGCACAAGCTCCGTTGGAAATGGGCTGATTTGTCTGCTTGGAATTTGTGTCCACTTCTTTATAGTGTTACCGCAATTGGTAGTCTTGGTGCGGCACACAATGATTCACCATTGTGTTATTTATGTGTTTTATCTTCTAATTTCGCCATCAACACGGATCAACACGAAGTTTTAAGACCAAACAAAGTACCCAAAATGCATTGTGTGTCGCTTTCTCAGTCACGGGCGTTCCCTCCGTAACGTCACTTCGGCATCGTCATCAACTCAAAAACAAGACTTCCTGAAGATTCAGCATGGGTCTTAAAACGTAAAATATAGCTATATGCGCTGGAATCTTTGTAAAATGCGCTCAGTAGAACTCATTTGAAGTCATTTTACAAATTTTGGACACAACTTGTCCGGGGTGTCGGTTGTCCTTTAATGAAAGCATTTACACGTTGATCAAAAGGGGTCACAGCATTGACCCTTGGGGAACTCCACACTGGAGATTACCATAGTTGGAGACTTTTTCTGCCTCTTCTAATTCTTTATTTACATCCATCCATGGTTTCTTTTTTATATCCTCGTACAGTGATACCTCGGTTTACGAACCCCTTGGCTTTTCGTTTTACGAACGTTAAATTTATGAAAATTTTACCTTGGCATACAAACTACTTTTCGGGATACACACAAAGCGCCACAATGAGTGATGTGTCGTTCGCGAACGAGCCCGTTCATCTACAAAAAAATGGCAGCCGGCTTGTTTTTGTCCTCTTTTCCCCACCCCCAGTCGTCAGTTAAAGCCACGTGATTGGTCCAGAACAGGGGTCGGGAACCTTTTTGACTAAGAGAGCCATAAAAGTAAAATATTTAGAAATGTTTTTCAGTGAGAGCCACACGCACGCGCGCGCACATACAAACGCTCGCGTGCGCACACACTCACGCGCTGCCACTTTTCAACAAAATATCACAATGTATTATTTAAAATAACTTTGTGATAGTACTCACCGTTAACATGAATGGTTTTTCCGTTCCTCATGATTGGTAAAAATCCAGGCAAACGATCGGAATGAAATTCAACTTGCCGGTCAGGAGGCGAAGTTACTGCTAGCTAGCCTGCACCCTGCTCATAAGCTTCCACACTTGCTATCTGCAATCTACTTCTCGCAGAAGTATGTCGATGCTAACGTTAACATGGGGCTTGTTAAAATGTCACGGACATTCGACTGTTTCATCGATGGTGTTGTTTCATTGCAAATTAGAATCAGAACATTTTCTCTCCTCTAATGCTCCGGTGCATTCACGCTGAAGTGCACTAGTTGGGCTCATTTAAAGGGGCGTTTACCTGTTTCAACGTGACGGCCACTATCATCCAATCAAAATGGCGCTTTCGGCCAACCTAGCTCAGTGACATCCAATCAAAATTGCGCTTTCCGCCAACTGCAGCCCCAACGGGAAATGAACGGCGAAAAAACGAAAATATGTATTTAGTTTTATCGGCGAGCCATATGCAATCATCAAAAGAGCCATATATGGCTCGCGAGCCATAGGTTCCCGACCCCTGGTCTAGAACGTAGCAGTGAGGGGGGGTTACAGACAGAGAGTGAAGCCATTCTCCAAAAAAGGAAATGGCTGCCGACATTTTTTCATCCTCTATTCCCCGCCCCCAGTCTTCGGTTAAAGGCGTGTGATTGGTCAAAAACGCAGCAAGGGGGGGGGGGTGGTTTAAACATTAAAGAGACAGGTAGACGATAGTGAGAGAGTTTCAACTTTTATAGTTCAAAGGCAGAGTGTAGACTGCAAGGTTAAAATTCCAATAATTAGGTGTCACTGTATTCATATTTGACCTTTTAACACTGTAAACATTTCAATGAACATTTGTGCCACTATTAAGAATAATGTTTTTCCGTGCCTGTCTTGTAAATTGTTTATCTTCACCTCTTTCCCAATTGCTTAGCTCCCTCTCCAACTATTCATTATTTTTTCAACGC